>NC_140586.1:696224368-696606868 GCF_964204655.1 Triturus cristatus
GTTTAAAAAAAAATAAAAATGACTAGCTTCATTAGTGGTCCTCACGTTTGCCTCTCTGATGTCATCCAGATTAAGGGCAAAGTTTTTATATTTATTTCTTCGTACATCTTCAAAAATAAACCTTTTTATAGTGAGGCAGTTGGCGTTGATGCAGCCATACATATATTGAAGCATTCTTAAACCTGACCAAAGGTTTTATATTTAAGTCCAGTCTTATTTTGCTTTGAGGAGTAGCAGTTTGTAGGTGTAGAAGTTGCTTGATGTTGTCCATATAGATACTCGCAACTCCATTACCATTTTGTAGTTAAATTCCAAGGATGTGTAAAGCAAAATAAGGGGTGAGCTTTGATGTTAATGCAGTGATAGATTGACTAATTGCTCTTCCTTTGTAGAACTTTGCAAATCTTTCCAAGACTTTTGTAATTGTGTTTCAGTTTTGTTTCTACATTTTCATATGGGCTGACCACCAAAGCTTTGAATTGATTGTTACACCCACGTAGACATATGTTTCTAACTGTTCTATAATTGCTTCCATCTCCCAGGCAGTATGTTTTACTTTTTTCCCAAATGTGACAACTTTTGTTTTTGACATATTAACATGCAAGTCGTTTTCTAAGTTGTACACTTTTAAGGTTAGACAGCTGATGCTTTAAGCCTTTTGAGGTAAAAAAAAACAAAATATTATCATGAGCAACCAATGCCTTGATTATAAAATGTTGGTGTTAGACCCTCAGCTCCACTAAAGCAATGTAGCAGGTAAGCGATACACACTGAAAACAATAAAGGAGCTAACATACAACCCTGCTTGAGACCGTTTGAACTGAGCATTTTTGGTGAGAAAATATTTGTTGAACTCCATGTGTTTTTGTGTGATTTGATCAAGAAATAAAGCAGCGAGTGTTCGAGGGTCAATTTTTACAAATTATTCTAGAACCTCCACCCGTTGATGTTAATCAATAAAACAGGTATAAAAGGTGGTGTTTTTTGTGCTTGCTTTCTTTGCTAAGAGTCAGAGCTGTGATGTTAATAATTTTTGAGCAGAGAGCTTGGAATCCTGGTTGGCTAAATGGGAGTAAATGTTTAGCATTCGCCCAAGCGGTTAGTATATTAGAATATTCACTAAATATTAAACAAATAGTTTTCCCTCACTGTCTAACAGGGCTATTAGACGATAATGTTTTGGGTCAGGCTTTTGTCCTTTTTAGGTCTCGCCCGGCGTTGCAGCGCGCATGCGCTGTCCGCTCTGCGAGGGCTTCTAGGAATCAATACGGTTTCAGAAGTCCTGTCTCAGCTCCGCCTGTAATTTTCATTGGCGTGCGTCGTTTGTCGTCAGTGATTAAGCTAAACATAGTTTGTGGTTGATTGTCCTGGAGGGTTTTAAATCCCTCCTGATTGCCACCCTGTCCTCTTTTGGCCACGCCCACTGGGACTGGATCTTTTACTTGCGGTGGGAGCAGCCGCGGTCCGTGGAGGGAGTTCCGTGGGGTGGAAAGGCGGGGCGGGGGAGGGGCAGTGTGGGGGTACTAAACACCGGAATATGGATAATCACAAAATGCGATGCAGCGCGCGCTACGAAATTCGTTGTATTTATTTAATTGTTTACTTACCTTCAATTATCCATATTCCGGTGTTTAGTACCTCCCACCATGCCCCTCCCCCACCCTGCCATTCTGGCCCACGGAACTCCCTCCACGGACCGCGGCTGGGCGGGAGACAGTGTCTCTTAATTAGCCGATAATCACTTTTTCCTTGTATTACCGCGTTTATCTTCAAAAATGGCTGACGCGCTTTTCATTTCTCTGGCGTGGCTTGTTTTTCTTTGGCATTCAGCCGTCCTGCGCCGTTTCTTGCTTGCCACCTGACACGCTCATTCCCTTGATGCATATGTATAATCTGCTCCAAGCGCAAGCAAAATGCTTTCACTTTCGCAGTTGTTTTCAATTTCTCCACTTTCTGTGAAATAAGCTCGTCTCTCCTCCCTGACTTTGGAAGCGTGTGCTCTGTGCACCTTCGGCTTAACCTGGTTTTGTTGTGGTGGCTTTTTTTTTTCTAGGAGTGATTGACAGGGAGTCAGAAGAATACGCCGGATGTTGGCGGGGGCCCGTGAGTTCGGGGGTCTCTGGAAGAAGTTCAGGCTCAGGTCAGGAACACATTACTTGTTTATTTTGTTGCAGTTTTGTTGAAGCGCCTTGCATCCCTCAGAGTGCACACCGCCCCTTGCCTGACATCCACATTTGTCCATATTCTTGACACCCCCAATCCCCGCAGGGCGGCAGCTGCAGTACCTGCTTGTCTCCCCTGCACCACTCCAACTTGTTTATACATATATATAACTTATTGGAATAGTGCTTCTGCATGCCGGGGCTGCTTCAGAGTGCTGACATAAATTTTGACATTAAACCGACTGAACTGAAGCAGCGTCATTGTGTTTAAGCACGCGAGGGGCATGTATGGTGTGGTAGGAAGCTAAGACGGCGGGTGGGGTGAGTAGCACCGAAGAGTGAGTTCAGAGTTGCAGACAGACATAGCAATAAATCTAGGCTCCTTTGTTTTGGTGCTTACACGGCAGACAGATGTCAGGGTGTGGGGTAACGGCCTGCGCTGCTGACTTCGGAGTCGGGAGAAGCCAGGTTTGACTCTCGGTGTCAACATCCTGTGATTCTGGGAAAATCACTTAATCTCCCCATGCCTACAATTTAGCCCCATGAGTACCTTACCGGTGAATTGCTGCGCTTTACAAATCCTGGTTTTATTTATAGATTGCTCTGGAGGGAGAAGTCTACAATGGCTCTGAAAGCTACTTCACTCCTCTCTCCCTCTGCCCCTAGCAACAGTGCATTTTCAACGTACCTGAAGCGCCGACTCTCGCGCCAGCTAGCCATGTTCCCCAAACCACTGCACGCTATTGATCCATGCCCTGCAATTACTGTCATGTTATTAGTCTACATGAACCAAGCTTCCTGGGGCAACAAGCTCCATATATTATCCCTGTACATCAAGCCCAACTTTCAATCTACCAATTTGGCACAAGCCCTCACTCTGGCCATCCTTGTGGTCTCACTACTCCAACTCTCACCAGGGGCTCCGAGCGCTTCATTCCGTTGTGTGTCACAAACTCTGCAACCATCACACTGCCTAATGAATAATAAGGCAGTGCCTGAAGGGATGGTCTAATAGGTCAGTGTAAAGTCAATATATCCCTGTGCACACAATATAGACAATGTTTCAAACATTCATTTCGGCGCCCCTTGTGACACACGGAGTCCGACCGTGGCGAGAAATTGTAGAGAATGTGGTGGGGAGTATCACCTTCCCACTGGAACAAGTGCGCTCTTTAAACAATGAAACACTACGGTTTCTTCTCACAGTTCGACAAATTTATTAAAGCAGAAGAGATTTGATCAATAAATTTTGTTTCAAATCCTCGTTGAACACTTCAACATCATGTCCATAATCCATTAATTATAGAACAAGCATAGTATTCAAAATGATATATCCACCCAATGCATTTCGGGTCACATAACTGACCCTTCTTCAGGGGTCTAAAATGAAATGAAAGAGGGACCATTAAGTTCACAACACTCAATAAGCTTTCAATAAGCTTGAATTGCCAATAAACATGCAAGTGTAATACAAGCTCAAAAATCATCAAAGAAAGAATGCTAAACAGATACATAAATCGCATAATGTGTGAAAATACAGTTCATGCACATTTTTAGTTGAAATGGGAGACAATACCGAAAATAGCTGTAACGGAATCAAAAAGGCATGACAATGTTAGGCAGTACATGATAGCGTGTGGGGGAAACCATCTTGGATAACAGAAAGCAAGCAGCGTAAAAATGAGCGCGAGGTAATGCATAATGTAAACTGTGAAAGATAAATAGATATCGTGCGCTTATAACCCTAAAGTTACACTTACTGCGGACCGGCGGGTCTCAATTGCCGTAGGGATACTGTGGTCAAAGTTGAATTTCGCACTGGCGTTTCTTACGAAGAATATGATAGGTCTAATAGTTACGTGAAATCATGATCACCTGATGTGGGAGGAGGAACGTAATCATGACGTGTAGATGAAGGGCCAATGAAAGTATATTCTATGTGAACGTGGATGTCACATGATCGCGAGGGGATGCGCTGCGGGAAATGTCGCCGTAGTGAATTAAATAAAGAGTGAAAAAATGTGTTGAGAGAATGAAGGATAGAAAAAATAGGAAAAAATGAGAAAGTTAAATTGTGCATGCTATGGTGCAAAGTCAAGGCGAAATACATTATGCTGACAACAGGTTAAATTAAAATGTGCAGGCCAGAATCTTCCTCATTACCAATGTCATATTATAAAAAACATGATAGTTCTATGCGATCATTCATCCCATCCGGATGGGAACTATTCAGTTTTTTAATCCAAAAATATTCTGCACGCAGTCTTTGTTTATGTGGATCCAGGTCTCGGCGTTGTATGATCGTTTCAATGATGGTGAAGCGAAGTTGGGAAATTTGATGTTTAGCCTCAATCCAGTGGTTAGCTACAGAAGACTTCAAATTCATGAGTCGGATGTTACTCTTATGTTCTGTGATCCGGATTTTAATTTTTCTTTCTGTTTGACCCACATATATTTTGCCACATGGGCATTTGATGATGTAAATACAATTGGCCGTATCACAAGTACTGGTGTGATTGAGAGTTATAGGGTAACCTTTGGTTGGATGATTGAGTTTATTCCCGACGATGACATTACTGCAGTGTGTACAGTTATGGCACTGTAACATCCCATGCCATTTCTTTATGATTTTTTGTGGAGAATTCAGTATTTCTTTCAAGTTTTTGGATCTTTGAAATGCGAAGGTGACACTCTCTTGGTAAAGATCTTTCAGATCAGGTTCCAATTGTATCATCCGCCAGTGCTTGTTAATTACTTTTTTGATCTTGGATGACTCAGTTGAGTATTTCAGAACACATACAGTTTTGTTCTTGGGATTGGTCGTTTTTTCTTTTAGTAAATCATCCCGTGCAAGTTTTGACACTTTGTCTAGAGAAGTCTTTAATACATTCTCAGGGTAGCCTCTTAGGCGATACTTCTCAGTTTGTTCATCAAGAGTTCGCAGTAAGTCTTCTTGTTTTGATGAGATGCGTTTCATTCTGATATATTGAGACGTTGGTAGATGTTTCTTCAGAGCCTCAGGATGAAAACTTTGGAATAACAGACAAGAATTTTTATCAGTTTGTTTGGTGTGGACTTGAGTGATGATTTGATTCTGATCGAATTTCACTTTCACATCTAGAAAAGCAATGGATTTCTCTTCAATAGTATGAGTGAATTTTATGCGGTCATTGTAAGTGTTTAAAGTATCGATGTTATTTACCAGTTCTTGGCGAGATCCTTTCCATATTACGAATAGATCATCAATGTATCTTTTGTACATCACAATTCCCTTTGTCCATATAGGATTCTCAAGGATATGGTCCATCTCAAATTTGTTCATAAAAATATTAGCGTACGAAGGAGCTCCTCCGAATCCCATGGATGTACCACTAGCTTGGTTGTAAAACTTTCCTTGCCACTCAAAGTAACTGTGGTATAATGCGAATTGCATAAGTTCCATGATGAGAATTTTTTGTGACTCCTCCAGGTCGCTTTTCAGTAAGATCCATTCAAGTGCTTCCAACCCCTCGTTATGGGGGATCGATGTATATAACGCTGTTACATCAATAGTGCACAGCGTGTAAGTCTCATCCGTTTTAAGTTCAATCAATTTCAATAAGTTCAGAAATGCAGTTGTGTCTTTGATGTATGTTGCGGTTTGTTGAACAATGGGTTGTAAAAATGTATCCACAAATTGTCCGATAGGTTCAGAAATCGACCCACAGGCCGAGACGATGGGTCTGAATGGAGGGTTGGTAATATTTTTGTGAATTTTTGGCAGCATGTATAGCTGCGGTCTTCTGGGAAATTTAGTAACGAAAAACTGTTTGGTTTTATCATCAATCCAGTTCATTTCAAATGCGTGTTCAATGATCTTGTGCAGAGTTTCTTGATATGCATGAGTCGGGTCAGAATCCAAAGGAAGATAGATATCTTGGTTTAAAACGTGATCATTCACACACTTTACATAGAATTCAGTATCCATCACAATGAGAGCTCCACCTTTGTCTGCTTTTTGAAAGGTGAGTTGTTTGTTGTGGCTTAAATTTTTCAAAGTGTGCCATTCTTTCACTGATAAGTTCATCTTCTTTGGTTTAGTGAACGGAATATCATGGACATCAGCTAGCACTGATCTTTCGAAGGCTTCAATGGTCTTATGTGAAAATGGTGCGCAGAAGGTGCTCTTCGGTTTGAAAGCTTTATCCCAAGTTTCCTCGCAATGAGGTTTTTGTATGTCCTTAAAGAAGAATTTGAGTTTCAACGATCTGAAAAATTTAAAGAGCGCAATCTCAGTTTCGGCCAAGTTCGAGTGATAAGTCGGGACAAAGGAAGTACCTTTGCTTAGTAAGTTGATTTCGGATTTGGTAAGAGTCTTAGATGAAATATTAACTATGAGGTCACTTTCGACAGTTGGCTCCTGGTCCTTACCGCTATATTTTGGTCGGTTTCTTTTGCCCCTTCTTGTTGCTCTGTTGCGCTCGGTGGAGAGTTTGCTGCCGGACTGATATCTAAAAAAGCCGATTGTTGAGTAGTGCTTGTAGATGGTTTAGCAGTAGGTATGGTGGTCTTAATTATAGGGCGTCTTGATGCGGAAATGTCCGAATCAGATACAACGCTTTCTTGAGATGAAGATGACGGTGCCTTTTGTGACTGTTGTTGTGGTTGCCATTTTCTTTGGTTGTAAACTTCTGCCCAAGAGTACACTTCTTCCAATTTGTAATCCAATGTGTCTCTTCGATATTTACGGACTTTTCTCTCATTGACTTCTTTGGCGTATTTTTCTAGTTTTAAATTGATATCTTCCAAGGTTTTTGTGAGGTCTGGATTTTTGTTAATTTCAGTTTGTAAAGTTTTTATTTCTTCTTCCAACTCAATCAGTACTTTGGATAGTTCTTCCACAATCAGTAAGATTAAATCAAGTGAACACTTGTTTAAAATCTGATACCATTTTTCCACGAATTTTTTGCTGTTTTTACATAACATTGGCTTGAGGGCAATTCGAAGGCCCCTAGGAATACGTTTATTTTTATGGTAATGAATCAATGTGGTGGCATGCATCCTTTGGTTGATTTCTTTTTTGCTCATATATTCAAATTGTCTCAATAACTGTGCTGTAGTTGTTTTATGTGTGGTGAAATTTCTGGTCTCCTGAATCAGATCATAAATTTCCAAAGCGGCTTCTGGCGTGAAGCCCAGGGTTTCAGCCTTGTTGGTTGTAAGAGACGCTATATCATCAAGTTGCATGATTGCTTTATGGTGCAAACACTTACAATGACCGCATAAAATTCACTCATACTATTGAAGAGAAATCCATTGCTTTTCTAGATGTGAAAGTGAAATTCGATCAGAATCAAATCATCACTCAAGTCCACACCAAACAAACTGATAAAAATTCGTGTCTGTTATTCCAAAGTTTTCATCCTGAGGCTCTGAAGAAACATCTACCAACGTCTCAATATATCAGAATGAAACGCATCTCATCAAAACAAGAAGACTTACTGCGAACTCTTGATGAACAAACTGAGAAGTATCGCCTAAGAGGCTACCCTGAGAATGTATTAAAGACTTCTCTAGACAAAGTGTCAAAACTTGCACGGGATGATTTACTAAAAGAAAAAACGACCAATCCCAAGAACAAAACTGTATGTGTTCTGAAATACTCAACTGAGTCATCCAAGATCAAAAAAGTAATTAACAAGCACTGGTGGATGATACAATTGGAACCTGATCTGAAAGATCTTTACCAAGAGAGTGTCACCTTCGCATTTCAAAGATCCAAAAACTTGAAAGAAATACTGAATTCTCCACAAAAAATCATAAAGAAATGGCATGGGATGTTACAGTGCCATAACTGTACACACTGCAGTAATGTCATCGTCGGGAATAAACTCAATCATCCAACCAAAGGTTACCCTATAACTCTCAATCACACCAGTACTTGTGATACGGCCAATTGTATTTACTTCATCAAATGCCCATGTGGCAAAATATATGTGGGTCAAACAGAAAGAAAAATTTAAATCCGGATCACAGAACATAAGAGTAACATCCGACTCATGAATTTGAAGTCTTCTGTAGCTAACCACTGGATTGAGGCTAAACATCAAATTTCCCAACTTCGCTTCACCATCATTGAAACGATCATACAACGCCGAGACCTGGATCCACATAAACAAAGACTGCGTGCAGAATATTTTTGGATTAAAAAACTGAATAGTTCCCATCCGGATGGGATGAATGATCGCATAGAACTATCATGTTTTTTATAATATGACATTGGTAATGAGGAAGATTCTGGCCTGCACATTTTAATTTAACCTGTTGTCAGCATAATGTATTTCGCCTTGACTTTGCACCATAGCATGCACACTTTCTCATTTTTTCCTATTTTTTCTATCCTTCATTCTCTCAACACATTTTTTCACTCTTTATTTAATTCACTACGGCGACATTTCCCGCAGCGCATCCCCTCGCGATCATGTGACATCCACGTTCACATAGAATATACTTTCATTGGCCCTTCATCTACACGTCATGATTACGTTCCTCCTCCCACATCAGGTGATCATGATTTCACGTAACTATTAGACCTATCATATTCTTCGTAAGAAACGCCAGTGCGAAATTCAACTTTGACCACAGTATCCCTACGGCAATTGAGACCCGCCGGTCCGCAGTAAGTGTAACTTTAGGGTTATAAGCGCACGATATCTATTTATCTTTCACAGTTTACATTATGCATTACCTCGCGCTCATTTTTACGCTGCTTGCTTTCTGTTATCCAAGATGGTTTCCCCCACACGCTATCATGTACTGCCTAACATTGTCATGCCTTTTTGATTCCGTTACAGCTATTTTCGGTATTGTCTCCCATTTCAACTAAAAATGTGCATGAACTGTATTTTCACACATTATGCGATTTATGTATCTGTTTAGCATTCTTTCTTTGATGATTTTTGAGCTTGTATTACACTTGCATGTTTATTGGCAATTCAAGCTTATTGAAAGCTTATTGAGTGTTGTGAACTTAATGGTCCCTCTTTCATTTCATTTTAGACCCCTGAAGAAGGGTCAGTTATGTGACCCGAAATGCATTGGGTGGATATATCATTTTGAATACTATGCTTGTTCTATAATTAATGGATTATGGACACGATGTTGAAGTGTTCAACGAGGATTTGAAACAAAATTTATTGATCAAATCTCTTCTGCTTTAATAAATTTGTCGAACTGTGAGAAGAAACCGTAGTGTTTCATTGTTTAAAGAGCTTACTTGTTCCAGTGGGAAGGTGATACTCCCCACCACATTCTCTACTAATAGGTCAGTGTGTCATACTTTTTTATTTGGCTTTATATAGGCCTGTTGTAGTGTAAGCTCTGCAGGTTTTTACAGTTCATTAACCTGATATTAAAACAAACATTGCCTGCATGTAACACTGCTGTTTGATACTCACATCATTTTTACAAGGTAGCTTCATACCTCATTGGGTGCCCCGCAGCAGTGGCTTACCACAAACTTTGATGTATTAAATGGCTATTGTAATGTAAACGATAATGTGCTGCATGGCTAAACACTTAGAAGTACTCAATAAAAAATGGGGTGACCCTGTGTCCCTCAGAACCTGGGTGTAGTAATGCAAAAGGTACAATGGTTCTGTCGGGTATTACCACAATATTTCTTATAATTACAATACAATTTAAGAACAAGTTATTTTCTGCACAGGTTGAATGTGAAAACGGTTTGGTTAACACACAATAAAGGCACAGTAACCACAATGAAATCAGGTTTGATGGGTATTAGGATTTTTTATAAAATTTCATCATTTATATATACCAACATATAAGGAATTTTGTTGCATACACAGCTGCCAACAAAGTGAAAGTTAAAGTGAATTGTGATCAAGTGACATGGTGTGATCAGTGACACAAGAAGTGGGTGATATGTACAAGGTGGTTAAAATATATACACGTTTTGAAGAGGCCAGGGTAAACACAAACACAATGACCCTGCTGCTCTTTTCAATTTCAGTGTTTTGCGAGCGGGCCTTGAACTGGACCAGGAGGTATCGTCGACGTTTCAACCCTATATGCAAGATATTGTATGGCCAAGGCGGGTCTTCATCAGGACTGGAGTGGGGGAGAGGGATGGCAGCCTAATGGTAACCAGAGTAATTTGTGGTTTGGCTCAAGTCAGTGTTGATCGAGGGCCCATCATGTTAGTTTCGATACAGATCTCGTGTTGAGCCATATACGTAAATCAGAATTCCAAAGGTGGGTGTTGTCAATCGTTATCGTCTGTAGAGTTGGTAGTGGATTCGAATCTGGGATTCAAGCACACGGGCAGTGTAACTGCATAAAGTCGGTCCCGAAAACCTGATTTCATTGTGGTTACTGTGCCTTTATTGTGGGTTCCTGAAAACGTTTACACATTCAACCTGTGCAGAAAATAACTTGTTCTTAAATTGTATTGTAATTATAAGAAATACTGTGGTTGTACCCGACAGAACCCTTGTACCTTTTGCAATAAACACTTAGAAGGTCCCAAAGGCAAGACCTTTTGGCTATGCCAATGTTTGTTTAAAGGTAGGATGAATAATAGCACCTTTCTGGGATTGAGCAATAGACCCTCCAGCAATCACATGCGAAAATAATTTTAATACCACAGAGCTCCACAGGATAGGGCCTGCTTTATCACTTTTATCGGTTTCCCACTCGGACCTGAAGCCCTGGAGGAACAAGATATTCTTACGAGGGAAAATATTTATTTTACAGTAATTGTAAACATTGTGCTTTCTTAATCAAAAAGTGGTATTGCAGCCTTGGTAGGACAAGAATATAATGTATTGCTTCAATATATAGTTTCATTAAAATTAAAATGATCATTTGTGGTTGCATATGCTCCCCTTGTCCAATTAGTGACCAGAATTGTTTGATATTGTTTGTGCTTATAGTGCTCACCAGTTTTATCTAAGCCTTTTCATGTGACTGAATTTATTTATTGTTTCAATTAAGTAAAATTATTACAAAAGGACTCAGCAGAATATCTCAATCAGCGTGTGGAAATTTAGCTTGTAACTGAACATTATCTGCGCCATCTTGCCTCTCCCCAGCGCCACGCACAGCGAACGCACGGCCGCCATTTTAGGCACCCCACTCTCTCCCCCGTTCATTGTTGATTGCCAGCGCGTTCCCCTGGCGCTGCAAGCATCCCCCGCGCGCCGGCCACCCCCGCTCTCTCATACACGGGCCATAAACCCTCTCCTTCTGCGCGACCCGGCCATGGAACCACATCCTACGCCTGACCGACATCCCATACATGGTCATGCATCTCTTTTTGATAACCCCCTTCCTCTGCGCCCCATTGTCCGAATCGATCCCAGGCCATCACCTAGCCCTGCGGATGCAGTTTATTGCCCCTACTGTAAGGGAAACACCCCACATCAAAGGGATTACAGTAGATCAAAGCCCCTACCCCCTGAGACCCGGCCGGTCGCACACACCCCCGGGAATTGGCGGAATGTCCAGCTGTGTGATAGCCATCTCCTACTGTGGATGGGGTGGGAACTTCCACTGTAGATATGTGTGGGAACAAGCTCGAAGTGGGGATTCCGAGGATGTTCTTTCATGTTCCAAGACAATCTCAAGAATGTGCCATGTATGATAACCCTGCAATAAAGTCATAAACCTGTGTATAAGAGGCCAGGCCTCAGAGATGCAGTTAGAGCACCTCGTGACGATACCTTGCTGTCTGATCTGATGTGTTCTGCTCCGACGGAATAAAAACTTTGTTTCCTGCCTTCCAGTCTCCGGCGCCTGCCTCTTTCATTGGTAAATTATCGAATGGTATGAGAGGCGATTACCGCCGGGCAATACTTGAAGGGTTATCGACTGAAACTGCCGCTACCATTTAACAATTGGCGTCCCAAACGTGGGGCCCATCAGCGACATGTGGATCCAGTGGGAGAGGTCCCGACGACAGAGTGAACGACTGCAACGATCGGGAGAGCTCCTGCCCAATAGACCCTCGTCTGGCAGCCGATCATCCGAACTTCACTGGTTCCGAGCAGACCTCTCTCGAGTGATCTATGGTCCTGACTGGGAACCATCAGGAGTGCCGCGGCAAATACGGAAAGTAGAGGACGATCGGGCGCTGGAGGCGGAAGACGAGAAACTGTCCACGCGGTCCGGGTAAGGTCGTGAAACACGACAAATTGCGAAATAATTGATTGATTATTTGAAATACTAGTATTGCTCATTGATTGTTCTCTTTGAGATATTCGCTGTCTACAAACGGGGAGGAGTAGAAATACTCTCTCTCTCTCCCTTTGCAGATAGTGAAGGGTAGGTAACGCAGACTTTTGTCCCCGTTGTAACCCGTCGTGCCTATCTTTATCTCCCCACTGATTGATTGTCCGAACATTGATTGTTTTGAAGAATAGTGCTCTTTGAGATATTCTCTGTTTGCAAATAACGTAGAATAGAAATATTCTGTCTAGTCTTTGCAAATAGTGAAGGGTAGGTAACGCAGACTTTTGTCCCCGTTGTAACCCGTCGTGCCTATCTTTATCTCCCCATTGATTGATTGATTGATTGATTGTCCGAACACTAGTTGTTCGATATTGGTTCTTTGGAGGTATTCTCTGCTTACAAATAACGAGGAATAGAGATATTCTGTCTAGTCTTTGCAAGCAGTGAAAAGATAGGTAGTGCTGACTTTTGTCCCCGTTGAAACCCGTCATGCCTATCTTCTCCCCACTGATTGGTAGTTGGTTCTGCCCGGACCGCTTATTAGAGGTGAACCATCCGGCTCCTCTGGAAGGCACCCCTAATAAGGACATGTTCACTAAAATACGAACTAATCGCCGTAGTTTATAGCAAGCTATGGCATAAAATATACAAAGGGGGACCCCGAGAGTCAGTGGCCACTGGTAGGATCCTTTTTGACCCTACAAAACTAAAGAAACGCTAGGAAATAGCCCTTTGTGGGATATATGGAACTAGGGGAAGGAACCAAACTCACGGTCAAGACGGCCACGAGGTAGCCCGGCCCCATCGCTCTCGCTGCCTAAACATGTCTGCCCGACCACCCACCCCACCCAATAGACACAACCGGAAGTCTGTTGATACCCACCATCAACGTCACCGAACTTGACTAGGATCACGCGCAATTGGACAATGCCATTTTCCGATTACACTAACTAGATTGCAAATATGTACAACACTCCAACAAAGTAGTATGATTAAACATTTTTAATAACTTATAGGTATAACAACATTCCGACAAGATGAACAGGTTAAAACACGTTTTAAACAACTATTTACATGACAGTTTGCTGCGACCTGCATCCCAAAGCATTTACGTCCACGTGACACCGTCCTCGCCTCTCCTTCCTCGAAGTTGCAACATTGGCCTGTTTTGGGCGGTCCTTTTAGTCAGTTTTGGGCTATAAAAGCCATGCAAAAATCCATTGACATCAGTGGCGGACGACTGTGCGAATAGGCCGGAGGCTGCACGAAGAGCCGAAGCTCTGGCAGCGCCAAGGCGGAGTCTGCCACGCTGTGCGGATCTTCCCATTTTCTTCTTCTTCCTTCAATAACGAAGGGTGCCCTGGTGGGGGGAAGCGACGCGGACGGGCTTCCCCCGCCTCCCCAGGTGGAGGCTCACCAGCAGATGAGGGCACCCCAACCATTCATTCGCCGTTCGGCTGAGTTGGCGCCCCTGCACTCGACCGCCGGACAACCACCCAAGCACGGGTTCACCAGGATTGCCACTAGCGCCCGATGCGAGGAGTGGGCCCCCCGCAGCCGAGTAATCGGGGACCCACCCCGGTGGCGATGCCATCCAAACTGCTGCTGTCGCTGCTACTGGACCCACCCCGGTGGCTGTACCGAAGAGCTGCTACTGCTGCTGCCTTTGGACTCCGGCGGTCGGTTCTTCGGATCCAGGCCTAGCCCACCGTGAGACGATTCTGGACTCGAAAGCTTGTCTGCTTGGGCGTGGGCCCCACCCTTGACGAAACGCCCCCTCAGCTTTGCAGAGTCTGTGGGAGTCATTGGCACTCGACTCCCGCGGACTTCCGGTAGGGACAAACCGCCGCCATTGTTCTTTGCCCCGGGCGGCAGCCACCTTGCCTCCGCTTGGTGCAGTGAGAAAGACTGATTCAAGACGTCGGCGGAAGAACCCGCCTGCTGCCCCGCCCCAAGAACGGACCACGGCATTGCTACAAGATCGCGGTGACGCCATGCCGATGCAAGCTGACGCTAACGAAAGTTCTCGAACTACCGAAAGGAATTCTGGTCCAACAGCTAATTCATGGAAAGACTTAGACTGTACACTGGCCCGACCACGCCCCAAAATGGCGCCGATGTAGGAGAGGCCTACAACTCCTTGTGGCGTTCCAGTCACGTGGCATTTGTGTTAAAAGGATATGTATGTGATGTTTCCACACATGATGAGCAGAGGGACGGGAAGGGTACTGACCGAGCATACGTACAACCTTACTGATTGCTGACCTACCCATTTTTATTTAACTAAGATAGTGTTGCTCATGATACTCGACGCCTCTCACGCCGTGGCCGGCCTGAACGGTTGTAGGCCCGTATTTGTATACTGACATTGTTTTAAATAAAGGGCTTCTTGAAAGGATTACGGAATCGGTGTCATGACAAATCATATAGGTTGATAAAGATTTTTCTTTTGAATAAATGATTGTTACTCCCAATCAATAGAAAACAGATAATGCAGACCCCATTTACATGAATCTTTTTGATTAACGGAATTTATGCCCGTCACACCTGTCTTTTCCAAGAGTTGTCAGAAAATGGTCAACCATAGCTTAAGGTATATGCCGAATGCAAGGTATGGTATCTTGCACCATAATACACGACCGATTGAGAAATGCATGTACGACCAGGGAACCCGAATTTAGGAGATGAATGAAATAGAGCATCTTTGTCTCGGACAAAAAGAATAATAGGTCTGTGGTATTACCCACTCCTGCGGCTAGCCTGGTACGTGGTAAGTAGAACTTTTTCGTGTCTACGCGCGCTAAGGTACGTTGAATACTGCACATCCCCTCCCCTCTTTTTCCCCTCTATAGGTCACGACGAAGTTCCGACTGAAGAATGGATTGGACATGGACCGCACCGTCTTCAATATCAGGAAAAACATAGACAAACGTTGTGGGATAGTGCGTAATGTGCAGACCACCATTGGGAACATGAGAAACTGTATGGTATGATTGTGCGTGTGTGCTACGATTATACGGTATGAATGTGTATGCATTTCATGCTTGGGTCACTTGAAGAGGGCGTCACCGTATGATTGAAGTGCTCGTCCATCGATCAAAGGGAGGAGAGTAAAAGGTCCGACACCGCCCCAAGATAAACTACAAAATACTGAAAATACGCAGCATGCATAGGAAAGAGGACAGGAAAGGAGAGGTCCCCAAACTCAACGTAGCCCTGAGTCTCCGCCTTAAGTTTCTGCGCTTCATGCATGTACTGTCACACCCTATCCGGTATTTTTGTGTACGTGATCACCGAATTTATGTCTTTTCCCCGCTTGTGTTTTCTTACATAGAACAGACCCATGCCACTCCATGTTGTGTGTGCACCAAGTGGCCTATTATCGTACCCATGTCTCTCTCTCTCTCTCTCGTTTTGTGTCGTACATATGCCAAATAGCCTACTTGATGCACACGTCTCACTCTCACCATCTCTCTCTCTCTCTCTCTCTCTCTCTCTCTCTCTCTCTCTCTCACTCTCTCTCTCTCTCCCTCCCTCTCTAAAGGCTTTCTTACCCTCTTTCTTTTTGAAATAAATTAACGACACATACCTCTTCGGTAAGTGTATAATTGGCCTGAAACACGGTGGTGTTCGAACAAATTGACAGAAACAAAACGACCATACTTTACCACGTTACTACCTCTCCTTTCTGCAAATGTTGAGCTTAATTGGCTGAGAAAGAAAGGACAGGTAAGACGACTGATGCCTCCCAATCTGGCCCTCATCACGGGGACTATATGTCAGTGGTTTTCGTTTTTAGAGCTTTAACAACACCATCTCCACCGCCCAGAATTGCCCCCGCCCAATTACCCCGAAATAGAATATCTAAAGCACCCCGTTCTCCCAAAATAACCCAAGCCCTATACTAGCCGTCTCAGAGTATTTCGTACGAAACAGCTGATGACCTTATTCTCTAAAAAAAATACATCGCCTAAACTGATAAGGGTTACCTATTGTCTCCAGCAAGAAAAATGTTTAGCTTATGTCCCTCCCCGAAATAGATACCTATGAACCCATGACAGTAGCACCTCACACTTTTTTTTCATAAACTTAGCAGTCCTCGGAGGAAAAATGTGTATTAACAGAACTTGTGTTGAGATGAACGAGTCTCTACCGGAGAAGCCGGTTCGAATTTTTTTTTATAGACCAGAAGGTTGACAGATGTCAGGCTTCCTGCAACGATTATAGGGCGCAGGAATCGACACCTAGCAGGCCAGACGATGGACAGGGACACCCACAGAAACCTGCACCACAGCAATAATTAATAGATTAGTAACACGCACACTAACATCAGAGTTAATAGACATCAATCATACAGCAACCGATAAAAGCATTTCCGCAACTACTCGGTGGTTGGGAGAGAGGATGAAGTGTGTAAATGTCTTCCCTGACAACTCTCTAAGATTTTGTTTCTTGTACTCATTTAAAGATAACGTGCTGCCATCGGAAGAGAGGGGTCGGACGTGACGCACAGCCTGGCTGCAGACCATGGAACATCTATGGCATCGACCAAGGGGGAAGCAACGAAGCAAAAAGGGCGTGAGACGAGGCACCATTATCAGGATGATAAGCGATAGAACGAAGGGCTACATCGAGGCCCCCTACTCACTGACCAGCGTGCCTGAAGTCCCAACCCGTCGGGCCCGATTGATGGGCCCAGTGCTGGAAGATTCTGCTCCCCTTGGTCTGCATTTTTGATCCGATCCCACTCCACCCCCTCTTCCCTCGGCATCCCGAAGCACGTCACACCCTTCTCTCTCTCTCCCTCTTTTATGTGGATTATGAATTTGACCTAACTACAGAAGAACAAAAAGCGGGTACCCTGTCTCAAAGTACCTATGATGAACTGTGTTAGGGAACAGGACTGTGATCGGAGAACAGCGAATGGTCACACCCTGCCACATGAGAAGTTGGATTTGAGCTGGACCTTAGCTCCACCGCCGGTGCTCAACAGTGCCAACGAAAGAAGAACAACAATAAGAGCATACCAGTGATGGCTCTTTATAATAGGACACTGGAAAGAAGAACCCATGTTAAGTTGAAAATCCTCTCCCAACCACCTTTTTATATTAACTATCTTCCTATCGAGTTTTCATGATGTTGCGCCAGTCACTTCCGACTGTTCACTGAGGAGTTAAGAAAATCCAACTTTGTATAATGACGTTCATACAACACCAGCCATGCACACGACTGTACTGACTATTTTTGATCCACACGAAGTCTGGGCCTTAAGTAATGTACGAAATATCCCTTGTTTTGCCAGAAATTTTTTTTTGCTTTACAGTATCCTGTTTGTACTCAAACAAGTTCCCCTCCTCCTATCCCTGGGCCTGACATGCGGCGCAGCTGATGTAATTTTGTATGTACTACCTCCTCGCCTACTTTATCAACTGTATGTAACTATGTACAAATGTGTCAGATTACTCCTGCCTGCCCTAAAAACTCTGTATCTTTAAGAAATGTATGAAAAACATTAACGGTATTATAGCTGAAGGGTTAACGAAGGTGAATGTCGGCCAGGCAAGCTGGCGAGATATGTTAAAAGGGAGGACTGTGGAAATTTAGCTTGTAACTGAACATTATCTGCGCCATCTTGCCTCTCCCCAGCGCCACGCACAGCGAACGCACGGCCACAATTTTAGGCACCCCACTCTCTCCCCCGTTCATTGTCGATCGCCAGCGCGTTCCCCTGGCGCTGCAAGCATCCCCCGCGCGCCGGCCACCCCCGCTCTCTCATACACGGGCCATAAACCCTCTCCTTCTGCGCGACCCGGCCATGGAACCACATCCTACGCCTGACCGACATCCCATACATGGTCATGCATCTCTTTTTGATAACCCCCTTCCTCTGCGCCCCATTGTCCGAATCGATCCCAGGCCATCACCTAGCCCTGCGGATGCAGTTTATTGCCCCTACTGTAAGGGAAACACCCCACATCAAAGGGATTACAGTAGATCAAAGCCCCTACCCACTGAGACCCGGCCGGTCGCACACACCCCCGGGAATTGGCGGAATGTCCAGCTGTGTGATAGCCATCTCCTACTGTGGATGGGGTGGGAACTTCCACTGTAGATATGTGTGGGAACAAGCTCGAAGTGGGGATTCCGAGGATGTTCTTTCATGTTCCAAGACAATCTCAAGAATGTGCCATGTATGATAACCCTGCAATAAAGTCATAAACCTGTGTATAAGAGGCCAGGCCTCAGAGATGCAGTTAGAGCACCTCGTGACGATACCTTGCTGTCTGATCTGATGTGTTCTGCTCCGACGGAATAAAAACTTTGTTTCCTGCCTTCCAGTCTCCGGCGCCTGCCTCTTTCATTGGTAAATTATCGAATGGTATGAGAGGCGATTACCGCCGGGCAATACTTGAAGGGTTATCGACTGAAACTGCCGCTACCATTTAACAAGCGCACCTTTGTCGATCGGGAATAAAACTTAATTACATCGGTTTTTTTAACAAGTCTACAGTACAGGACATTAAGAAGCAAATAAGATAGATGTATGTTCACTAGTTTAAAACTGTTTTAGGACTCTAATTCTTGGCTAATAAGTTCTTTCAAATGGTGTGCAAATTTTGCTAGTCTGGCCATTTTCATTGGGATCTCCAGATTAAATAGAAGTTTCATTTCATCTATGTAGGTACGAGCCCGTATTTTAAAAACAGAGGTTTCAATAAAGTGCGGCGTGCATGATTAAGTTGATGGCAGATTGAAACCAAATGAGCCATAGATTCCTTGTGCTGGTGACACAGTCTGCAGTTGGTAACCACCTCTAATGTTTTCCAGCGAATATTTATGTCTTTTATTGGCAGTACCATAAGTCTGACTGACAGAATGTGCTTTAAGATTGTTTTATTCAAGACTGAGTCGAGGTATGGCTGTCTCAGTTTATCCCGGAAGGAGTTAACTAAGAGCCTATATTGCTACTGGAGGACTCTATTACCTTCATGTCGTCTTCCTTAGAGAATAGCCTAACTTGTTTCTTTAAAATAGATTTTAAAATTCCTGGTTAGCAGATAAAAACCTGCCAATTGGACAGGTCAAGGTGCAGTTTAGTGCAGGCAGTAAGAAGGTCGTCAGCCCAGGAATTTTTACCTTTAGTGAAAATTTCCTTTAGAATTGCTTTCCTCATGTTTGGTGGTGCTGCGCAGACCCCTCGCTAGTACCGGACGATCGATGCCCAATGTTCATAAGATTGTTTATTTAGCCCGAATTCCAGCTGTACCACGGTGTTCCGGGCATGGGCGGGTATCTGGATGGTCAGTTTAAGTGCTCAACAGTTGGCGAGCTCTATGGAGTTTAGTTTACATAGGGCATACGTCACTGCCTTAGCTTTTTATTCTAGGGGTACGGTGTGTGCTGAGGGATTACCATTACTCATGATCCAAACCCCCGGATAAATATATTTAGTTGTTGCTACTTTCAGATTGCCCATTCTCCATTGATGTTTGAGTTTATTAGGGTGCTTCCCAAACATTACTACCTAGTTTTGCCTGCGTTTGCTGTTAAATCATTTTCATTGTTGTAGATGTTTAATGCGTCCAGTGCTCTTTGCAAGCCCTTCTTAGTATGATCCATTAGCATCATGTCATATGCATACAGCAATAAAAACAGTCTAGTTGACCCAATTTTAGGAGCTAGCAAGTTACTTTTTGATATTGTTTTGCCAAGGTCTGCGGTGTTTAAATTATATTGCAAGGACGCCAATACACAGCCTTGTTTCAGCCCTCGATCTGTGTAGAGTTTTGTTGTTGCTGTAATCGAGGATAATTTCACCCGTACCCAGGTTCCGGTGTAGAGGGAAATGATGGCTTTCAGCAGCATGGTTGTGACTCCCCACTTTTGTAGTTTCTGCCAAAGCAGATTCCTGTTAACAAAGTTGAATGCCGCAGAGTAGTCTACGAAACAAGCGAAAAGCGGGTGCCGTTTTTCCTGAATATGCGAGGGCTAAGATGTTGTCCAGTGTTGACGCTCCTGCCCTAAACCCAGATTGATAGACTGGTAGAATTTCGTTGTTGTTGGCCCAGTTTTGCAGATCTTGCAGCAGGAGGCTTGCATATCCCTTTGCCTTTTTATCCAGGAGGGCTATCATCCTATAGTTGGTTGGTTCTCCGGTAGCACCTTTTTTGTAAATTGGTTGTAGCAGGAAACCTTTCCAGGCTTCGGGGATCCTGAGTGAGCCATACAGAACTGGTACAGCAGAGTGAATATCGTTCCCCAGAATTTGCAATCTTCTTTGAAAAGATGTCCCGGTAGACCATTGGGGCCCGGAGCTCCATCCCTTCTGATGTTCTTCAGTATTAATGCCACTCGTTTGCCCCCATCATTAGATGTAGTTGTTTCTTCGATGATTGTATGATTGGCGTTAAACGTGCTTATACTTGTAAATGGGTGTTGGTGGATATCGTCGGACGTCCTGCAGTATGATTAATCCATGTGTCTCTGGCGACCCCATTGGGCCAGTCGTGGCAGTGCCCAGACAGCCTATTTATATATAGCCAGAATTACACCTGTCTGCTTTGGGTTAACAGACTGAAAATGTGCAGCCATTGGGAGTCTTCCTGTTGACTTTTATGGTCCCATAAATTTTTTCTGTGTCATTTCCTCGCTGCCCGCAGATTTTGGAGTGTCCGGTCACCTCTCACTCACTGGTGGTTGCGATTAGATTGCCTCAAGACCCGCTTGCTTAGTTCTATTCTTTTGCACCCGGATTGAAATTGGCAGCATACCTTTTCTCCGTGTACGGACTGATGGTTTGATTCTTTGCCTGACAGGAGACGATACAACTCCGGAACCAATTTTGTCCAATTCTCAGGTATATTACCTGCAGTGAAATCTTGGGCAAGTGTAGACCAGTTGTTTTTCCAGACTGACATTATTGGATGTGTCTGTTTTATTCCACGTTAGTCTTCTCAGGAGCGTGGGTATTTCTTCCCCATTAGACAAACCCACGGGGGTGATGTGCGGAGACTGACTGTTAGAAATGGGGGTCTGTAGTTGGCAGAGATAGGGACCTTTGTCCAAATAGGGACCCTTGCTTCTAGTCAGGGTAAGGGGGATACACATTTTAGATAACCCCTGCTCACCCCCTTAGTAGCTTGGCACGAGCAGACAGGCTTATCCCAAAGGCAATGTGTAAAGTATTTGTACCAACACTCACAGTAACACAGTGAAAACACCACAAAAGCATACCACACCAGTTTAGAAAAATATAATATCTTTATCTAAACTAAACAAGACCAAAATAACAAAAATCCAACATATATTGTTAAAAATATGACTTTCAAAAGGTTTCAAGAACTTGTACCATAGAAAACTATGGATGCGTGACTTTTCACCAAAGTACCTGTAGTTGCGTCAAAGTTCACCGAGCCAAACAGCCGCAGCATCGGAAAACAAAGAGATGCAACACTCCTGATGCCCTGAGGAGGCAATGCGATGGTTCCACTGCACGCAGAGGAAGGGTTGCGTCAATTCTGGTCTGTAGGGGGAGTGATGTGTCAATTCTTTGTTCCGGTTCCGGTCCGCAGGTGATGCCTCTGGGAAGCGTGTTGCACAGGTACGAAGCGTGGATCTTCGGGATGCATCAGCGATCGATGCGTCAGCATTGCAAGGCGCTGCGTCGGTCCTCTTCAGCCGCAATCCCTCGATGCGTCGATTCTTGCTGCGATGACAGGCGCTGCGACGGCTTTCGCAGCGGCACAGTAATGCATGGAAATTCTTCTTGTGCCGTGAAGATGCGTCGAAAAAAGAGCAGCAGGAAGAGCGATGCGTCAATTTCTGTACTTCTTTGAGTTTCTTCTCTCTTCCAGCTCCCAAACAGCAGCAACAACCTCTAGAGGCCCAAAACTGGTACAGGCACCTCAAGGCAGGTCATAACTCACAACTGCAGAGTTCAGGGGAGCTGGGGGTGAAGTCTTTGTGTCCCTGAGACTTCTTAACAGGAGGCCTGCTCACCTCAGGCCCTTGGAGATCTCCTTCAAACAGGTGATACAGCACACAGCAAAGTCCTTCTTCTTTCCTTGGCAGAAACAGCAACTGCAGGCCAACCCCAGACACACAGCAAGGGCAGTATTTCTCCTCCGTCTCTCCAGCTCTTCTCCTTGGCAAAGGTTCCTCTTGAGTTCCAGAAATGATCTAAAGCTCAGGGGTTTTAGATCCAATACTTATATCCCCAAAATGTATTTGTTCTCTTTGTGCAAGGGGCTCTGAGCCCAGTTCAAACCAGTTCTGGGGGCACTCTGCCAGTGCACACCAACATCCTTTGTTGGTGTGGGCCTTGGTCCCAGACACACCACAGGGGGCGGAGCCAGCATTGTGGAAGGCAGGCACAACCCTATTCGGGTACAGGTGCTACTCCTCCCACCACTCCAAATGCAGATCAGTCATCTAGACTCCAGGAACCAAGGCACCTCCCCAGCCCCTGTCACTCCAAGGCCAGACAGTCAATCCACAAACAGGCAGAGGCACACAGGAAGATTGAATAAGAAAAGAGCCACTTTCTAGTGGTATCATGAAACACACCATTTACAAAACATCTTTACTAAAAGATGTATTATTAAATTCTGAGTTCAGGGGTTCTAAACACTATTTTTCCATCTTATCCCTATGGGAAGATATACTTGTAAAATGTTACAAAGCATTCCCCATTCTGTTGTATGGGCAAGATAGACTTTCAATAGTGAAAAAAAAGTTGGCAGTATTTCACTATCTAGACATGTTACACACACCAGTACATGTCCAACCTTTCACATACACCCTGCCCAGGGGGGTACTCGCGGGCCTACCATAGGGGTGGTCCTATGTGTAAAAAAAGGGAAGGGTAAGGCCTGGCAAGTGGGTGCACTTGCCAAGTCGACATGGCAGTTAATAAACTGCGCACAGGCACTATGGTGGCAGGCCTGAGACCTCTTTTCAGGGCTATCATGTGGGTGGCACAATCAGTGCTGCAAGCCCACTAGTAGCATTTGATTTACCCGACCTGGCACACCTAGCGCACTTAATTAGGGACCTACTGGTAAAACAAATATGCCAATCAGGGAGAACCAATCACAATATCAATTTACACAGGGAGCACTTGCGCTTATACACTGATCAGCAGTGGTAAAGTACCCAGCGTCCTATAGCCAACAAACAGAGGTGAGGAAAAAATAGGAGGAAGAAGCAAAAGGTTTGGGGATAACCCTGCAAAAAGGGCCATTTCCAACACTGACCATTTGCAGAGAGATGACTTTAGCCAGTAGCAGATGATTGCTGGTCTGCAGCACTGGTTTTTGGAATTCTACCAATTGCTCATGCAAACGATTACACATGAAAATGTGATCGATTGCAGAATTATTTTTTCCTGTGAATCTTTCATCATGTCAAGGTTGTAGTATTGTGTCTCTTGTGTTGACCTTAATCTGTACATACTTAGGAATGTATACAGTTAAATTCCAGCATGATCCCTGAGGGGTGAAGCATCTATTAATGGACCCAAATTGTGAGTGTCCCCGGCCATTATAATCCCGCAATTTGGGTGATTGCTGAACAGCTCTTCAAGTGTTTCAACCAGAACCCTCATTTTGTCATATCTCGTGTGTCTTTACAAGAATAAGATAGTTATTGGATGGGCGTTCAATTTCAGTCATTGCAGGTTGATAGCTTGGACCATATCCATGCTTATTGAGGATTTTACTGACGTTATGTTGCTGCCTATTCTTACATATACAGATAAGCCCCCTGATGGCCTTCCAAACACGTTGAGCTTTTCTGCTGGCAGTTGGAATTCCTTGAAACCTGGAATGACCAATGGAGCAAGCAGCCAGGTTTCTTGGAGACACAACAGATCCCCAGTCTGTAAAAATTCAAATGCAACTCTGTTCTGTAGCGTGGTTTTTAGTCCACACACATTCCATGAGATTACTTTTATGGTCTTATTTGTTCTACTCGGAGGCCAGTTGTTTCTCTTTGTGCTAGGAACAATTTGATTGTTGACCTGATGGAATCGTTGTGGCTCCATCCTGGGGGTGTCTATGTTGATAGGATTTTCTTCTTCTGAGATAATACGCCTTGTTGCATTAGAGATAGTCAGAAGGTGTATTCTTAAGTTGAGGAACAATGTGGCGCAAAGAACTGGATTTATCCCTCTGTTGTTAAGACCACCTCCTAGCATGTATGGATATTTTTCCTCTTATGGTTTATACACGCTGATCCTCCATTTCGCAAATTGGTCCTTTTCTTTCATGATCTTTTGGACTATTGTGTTGTTTTTCCATGTTAATATTGTCGACTCTTTTTTTGTGTTGCTGCTCAGAACCTTGAATTGTACTTGAATTAGATCGTCAGTCGTGATAGATAATAACTCTGGAATATGTTAGAGGATTTGTAGGATGTTGGCCCTGTTTAGAATGTCAGAGCTTCCGCGGGATGTATATTCTAGTGTAAAAATTGTAATATTGTCCTCCAATTCCCTTTGTGCGTTGACCAATTGCCTTGTGGTGGAGGAGTATGTTTCTAGGCAGTGGACATTTGTTGTATTTGCTCTGTTGTCTTTGCAGACGGCCTTGTTCCCCCATGTCCCAGTGCTATCTATTGGAAGGATTGGTGTCCTTTCTCTGTCCGTGATGGGCAGCAGTGCGTCTTGCTCTGGTATTTTTGAGTGGCGTACTATGTGGCAGCTCCCTCTACTGTCTGTTTGTTGTGGGAATTCGATCCCCAGTAGGTGCAGCTTCTTCTCTTCATTGACCTGGTTGCCCCCATGGCTTGAATTTATAGTTAGTTGTGGCACTGGTGCTGTAGCTGACTGGTCATTCCCTGGCCTAAGGCCGATCCTAGCTTGTTGAAAAATTGGGTAGAGTTTCTGAGACTCCAGACAGTTTTGTCCTTGGTCCTTCTTTGAGATCGTTTTCCGACCCAGATTGCCATCTACTGTGGTCAAGCGCAGCTGTATTTCCTTCGCATTGCCTTTTCATGTATGCTACTGATTGTATCTTTTATTGTAGATTTCATTTCTATCTTGGCATTCTTTATCATGTTAGAGCAAAGAACAAAGCTTATTTAATACAGCCCTTAATTGTTTTCAATATTGGTTTTTTACAATCGCTATTGAAGTGCCGATATGATTTTGGAAAAAAGTATACAAAAACTAGAGAAAAAACAGCCCTGGGTTGCTTGTGTTCCAGTTCAGGAAGGACCTGGCCTGGCAGTTCGAGCTGGACTGTCCCCATTGGAGCAGGGTCATGATTGATTTGCATGTTGCTGCGTCCAAACTGAGGTGGTATGGTGGGCAAAATAATGATGGACTGGGATGCAGCTAGAATAATTAGCAGTGCCTGAGATTAAGTCATGCATTCCATCCATCACTTTTTGTATACTTTAGTATGTTGCCCTAAGTGGGACGGGTATGCCCATACGTGGGTCCCGTGCACACTGTGTCACTGGAACCAACCTGTACCTGGCTGATGAGGCCTAACTGGGGTGAAACTGGTCCTAAGTTGCTTATGTTCCAGTTCAAGGAGGACCTGGCCTGGCAGTTCGAGTTGGACTGTTCTCACTGGAGCAGGGTTAAGAGTGATTTCTATGTGGCTGAGTCAAAATTGAGGAGGCGTGATGTACAAAGACTTGGAACCTGTGCACACTGTGTGATTTGAACGAAGCTATAACAGGTTGATGAGCCCTACCTAGGGAAAAACCGGTTCTAGGTTGCATGTGTTCCAGTTGAGAGAGGACCTGGCCTGGTAATTGGGGTTGATCTTTTTCTATTGGAGCAGTGTCAAGCCAGATTTGCAGATGGCTGGGTACAAACTGAGGTAGCAAGGTGTGCAAAATAGCGATGAACTGGGATGCGACCCAAGTAATTACCAATTCAAGCATTCCATCCATCACTTTTTGCAAACTTTGATATGATTTCGTCGATGAGCGGTTCGACTCCACAACCCAAGCATTGGATCCAAGACATGACTTACACAAGGGATCAAATAAACATTTATGCAGAGAGCCTCCGTCCTAAGTCAAGGCCCAAAGACTTTTGGGGTCCGCTCCAATCGTATTTGCTGACACAGGACACAATGACTCCCGGATGAGGCAATCCACCAGATAGTACTACTGGGACAGTTGTATTCCCATCACTGTATGTACTCCACTTTATTGCTGTAGCTGTGCTGTATCAATTGTGTCATATGTACTCACCGTCTAAATGCAAGCATCTAGCAAATGACAACCAAGAGAATTCTAGTGGATGTGCGCATGCGTCAATAATGGTGGTTGCCCTGCCAGCCAAACTTGTAGTTCCCCACAGCCGATGAAGGCTGCAGGGTTTCTGTCAGCAGAGCCTTACTCCGCTCCACTGGTGGAAACACTTGACCTGGCGACTGCCTTTCACTGAGCTGCCAGGTCATGGTGATGCACATGCTGTCCTAAGGTGGGCAGGGTGAACGCATTTTTTTTTTCTTTCTGGGACTGCCATGCAGGGCATGGCTATTACAGCCAGAAGAGAAAATGTCCTAATGTCCCTGATTCTCATGGAGAAAACGTCCCTCATGGAGGGACATTTATCTTTTCCTTTTGGAACAGTAAATCTCCTTTTTGTGATGGGGAGTTGGGTGGCAGGCTGTACAGCAGCTTTGTGTGTTGGATCTTATTGTGTTGTAGAATTGATGTAGTGCTTCGATCTGTTGATACTAGACATATGACAGTAATCAAAAAGTTCATAACTCCACTTCTTGTGAAAGACATCTGCCTTGGTTTTCGATGGATGTGTACCTGATCTTTTCCAAGCACTGTTAATATTCTGGTGCACTGATCTGGTGTTTTTCCACTTTAAGAAAACACTCCTGGATTAAACTTTTTTTTTTTGGCATCATGATCTCCTAACATGAAAGTCTCTGGGCAATGCACTGCACCCAAAACATTAAAGCGTGGGAGCTGCACTCTGGCTCTGATGTGGCCCCAGACTCTCTGGTACTGCATTTCATTTTCTTCATGGGAAGGGTCGGCTGTGTACTGCCAGTGTCGTCTGCGTTGGCCATATTTTATTTATTTATTTTTAATATTTATAGAGCGCACTGTAACCCTTCGGGTATCCTGGCGCTATGACAATGGGAAAAGGAAGTTGATATGGAGGCTACAGAGCAGGGGCAGAGAATCATGCTTTGGGGAAGAGCCACGTCTTAACTTTCTTGCGGAACGTCATTAGGTCCTGTATTCTCCTAATTTCCAAAGGAAGACGGTTCCAAATCTGGGGAGCCGCCACGCCAAACGCTCTTCCCCTCAAAGTTACTTTCTTTATCCTGGGAATCCTAACGAGACTAGCAGAAGATGAGGGAAGATTACGTACAGGTTCATACCAGTTGAATATGCCTTGAAGCGATTTAGGCCCCTGTCCATGAAGTGCCTTAAACACTATACATAGAGATTTAAACAAAATCCTTTGAGTCACCGGAAGCCAGTGCAGCTCTGCCAGCGCTTGGGTCGTCGACGAGCGGCGTGCCCTGGTCAGAGCAAGCTTTGCTGCTGCCGCCTGGACACTCTGGAGTCTTGCAATCAGATATCCCAGAGATTCCAAGAGCAGGGCATTGCAGTAATCCAGGCGGCTCAGAATAATGCTCCTTACTACCATGATTCTTGCATGGGCTGGCAGCAATGGTAGCACTTTCCGGAGTCCCCGGATAAGAATAAAACAGCTTCCCACCAGCTTGTTAACATGGGATTCCAAATTCAACCTCTCATTGAAACTGATACCCAGATTGCGTACTGTGCTCACTAGTACCAGAGGGGCATCTGTGGTTATGGGCCAAAAGTCAGCTGGTAGTCCTAAAGGGACACCACCCACCTTACCGTGCAAAACCTCTGTTTTCTCACTGTTTAATTGAAGCGAGTTGTCCCTTAGCCAGTTCACCATTTCTAGCATGCACGCTTGAAAACTTTCCTGAGAGTCTGCGTGGTCACCGTCCAAGGACACCATAAGCTGGGTGTCATCGGCGTAATTGACCACGCTGATGTTATGAGTTTTAATGATACCCAAGAGTGGCCGCATATGTGCGTTAAACAATATGGGGCTGATTGAAGACCCCTGAGGTACCCCATGTTCATGTTTTTAGAAAATCCGATTGATACGGGGAGCGCTACTGCCTGCCATCTATCAGATAGATAAGAGCGCATCCAGTTCAGTGCTACACCTGTCACACCCAGAGTTTCCAGCCTTGTAAGAAGAATGGTGTGATTGACTGTATCAAAAGCGGCTGACAGGTCTAGCAATCTTAAAGTTGCAGATTGTCCCCTGTCAGCTCACATTCTAAGGTTATCCAAGACGGTCACCAGGGCTGTCTCTGTTCCGTGACCAGGCCTGAACCCAAATTGCTCATCTTCAAATGTATTATTTGTCTCTAAAAAAAGGGACAATGCCCTACTTACCAAGCATTCCCTGATCTTAACTGGATATGGTAATAGGGAAATTGGCCTATAGTTCTAATGGCAACCTGGATCCAGTGTGGGTTTTTTCTGGAGCGGTGTTATAATTGCCTGCTTCCAGCCGGGTGGCACCACTCCACCACTGAAAGACTGGCCACACAGCTGGCGTAAGATAGGAAAGATCTCTAATCCTACTTCTTTCAGTATCTTGTGGGGGATAGGATCCAGAGGTCACCCTGAGGAGATTCGTAGGGGCACTCAAGCAAACTCCTCTTCCGAGGGCATCTTAAATTCATCCAAAGTGGGCTCGAGGATAAGTGAAAAAAGGTTGTTATCTCTGTCAAGGTTGGTCTTTGAAGTTTCTCCTTTGTCCTGGTCCAAGGAACCGGATGGGGTCACATCTTTCAGACCTTCCACGATCTTGTTAATTTTCTCCTGAAAGAAAATTGCCAATCCATCACATAATTCCTGAGTAGGTGGAATTTTACTGTTTATACAGTCAGGGTGGGTCATATCTCTTACTATCCTGAATATGTTCTTGGAATTATTGGAAGACTTGAGGATGGAGATGGCAAAATATTCTGCTTTGGCAGTAGCTTTTTCTCTTTTATAGTTGATTAAGGTTAGCTTCCAACTGACTTTATCGTCTTCAGCATCATTCTTTCTCCATTTTCTTTCTGCCATTTTACAATCCAGCTTATAATTCCTTAATACCTCCGTGTACCATGGAGCTGAGGGTTTTCCTCTTTTCCTGATAACCTTTAGAGGGGCAAGTTGGTCGATTCTCCTAGTTAAATGCTCAGAGAGAGCTGTGTAATTCTCTGTTGCCTGTTTCTCAGGATTAAACAAAGTCTCTGCCTGAAATAAGGGGGCCGTGTTTGCCTTCCTTAAGAGTCCTTTCCAGTCCC
The DNA here is from genome assembly GCF_964204655.1 of Triturus cristatus. Classification (NCBI taxonomy): domain Eukaryota; kingdom Metazoa; phylum Chordata; class Amphibia; order Caudata; family Salamandridae; genus Triturus; species Triturus cristatus. Next base: position 696,254,100 of record NC_140586.1, read on the forward strand.
TACCCAGATAGCTCCTTTCTTCTCTAGTCAAGGGCCTCATCTTACTTATAAGTGCCACACTAAAGCTGGCCAGATGATGGTCCGACCAGCCTACCGGCAACAATTTCCCCATTGTGATAAGGCCTTCCTCGGCAAAAATCATATCTAAAATGTGGCCTTCTATGTGCGTTAATTCTGACACCCATTGTATCAGACTCAGGTTTGCGCAGGACTGAATAAGATTGTTTTATGCTGTATTCATTTTCCCATTTGCCCACAAATTAAAGTCTTCCAAAACTAATAACCTAGTATGGGTAAGGGCCATATTGTTAATTGCATCAATCAGATCCTGCTGTTGTTGTACGTTAGCTGCCCCCGGCGGCCTATAACAGACCATGCCCGTGAGAGAGTGTCCCATCTGATCTTTAACGGAGAAGCCCTTTATTTCCGTACAGGTAATCTCATCTATGTCCAAGGGAGATATATTCCAGGTCTCTTTGAAGATAACTCCAATCCCTCCACCATGGCCCCTAGATCTTGGTTTATGAAAAGCCTTATATCCCGCTGGACAGGCCAGTCCCAACTCTAGCTCCAGTCATGCCGTCGTCCAGGTCTCTGTCATAAACAGAGCATCAAAATGATGTACTTCTAGCAGTAGCTGAATCTCTGTAGAATGCTTAGGAAGCGACCTTACATTGAGCAAACCACAACTTAGTCTATTATTCTTTATAATGCCAAGCTCTGTTCCTATTACATTATCTAATACCAGTTTTGCAGATCATGCTTACCTGTTTGCCTATGTTGCGTAGTTGTTCCCCGGGATAACTGCAACTGGAGTTATCCCTCATAGCTTTGCATAACCCGGCAGCATTTCTGGTGCTGAGCGCTGCCGGTGCGTGGACGGGCGCAGACGGGCTTGCCTTTGGTGCGCCTTCGGCGCACCGCCAGCGCGCCCGCTGCACACGTCCGCTGCGCGGTCGCTCCAGTGTGACATTAAATAGTCGACACTGAGCATAGGAACAAGAGCGCTAACCCCCCCAGCACGGCGGGCCCACTCTAACAGGTGGACACCACCGGTGTTCGAATGCGCTGTCAGCGTCAATAAGTATTTTTAAATTGCCACAGAGTAAGTGCTAAAAAGAGCTAAAATTCTAACACACAGTTATACGATGTTTAACGTTTTTAAAAAAAAGAGCACCGCTCACACAGGCCTCCCAATCATGAATTTTCCCAAAATCAATGAGGCGTGGTAGCTCCAGTGTGACGTTAAATAGTTGACACTGAGCGTAGGAACTAGAGCGCTAACCCCCCAGCACGGCGGGCCCACTGTAACAGGTGGACACTGCCGGGGTTCGAATGCGCTGTCAGCGTCAATAAGTATTTTTAAATTGCCATAGAGTAAGTGCTAAAAAGAGCTAAAATTCTAACACACAGTTATACGATGTTTAACATTTTTTTTAAAAGAGCACCGCTCACACAGCCCTCCCAATCACAAGTTTTCTCAAAATCAATCATGAATCAGGCAAAAGGTTGACTGGCGATGGATCAGCATATAGGGATGTGTACCACAGTCTTAACTCTTCAAGGCCTCTACCCTGAGCTATCCCAACATTTCAAATCCCCTGACCTGTTGTAATCCATGGAGGAGTGGTGAAAAGGAGATCTTTCCTCATAGGACTGTTCTGTCCGGGCTGCAGAGACCTAATCATTCAAAACAGATCAGTGACCATCAATTACCGGAAGGGCAGGCACGCTATAAATCAACATGGCGTCAAGGGTGGGCTCCTTGTGCAGAAGAACCACAGCAGGGACACACAAAGGTACACATCTTTGTGATTGTAGGGACAAAGTCCCCTTTTACTTCTGCCTATCCTTCTGGCTGAAGCAGGCTTAGCTTTGCTGTCAAACAATGGGACCCCTGGGCCAAGGTTATCCTTCTCCTTGGGAGCCTTATCTGTGCATAGCCCAGCAGAACTTGCCCCACTGCACAGAACGCCATTGGTGGCTTTTACAGCCAGACAGGCAGGCAGCAACAGTGGAAGTCAGGAACAACATGGGCCATCATCAGCAGCAGCCAGGTGCTCAAATCCCAACCAACATCAGCACATGCTTCCCTAACCTGTGGAAAGGGCTGCTTCAGAAACCAGCACTACTGGACATGGGCCCAAGATGTTGACTCTGACTTCATGGCAGCTGGGTTTGAGACCTTGCCCTGACCAACTGCACAGGTACTGCTCTAGCTCTAACAAATAACAATGTGATGGATGTAATACTTGACTTAACTTCAGCCACTGGTGATTTCTTGGGTGCACTATAGTGCATCATTTTTTCACCCACCCTGCCACTCTAGACATATGTCCACATTATGCAAATCAGTACTGATCCTGCTCATATGGGATCAGTCTGTAACAAACAAACTGCTTGGTGAGGCCCCCTCCATAATGGATCTAGTTTCCATAGATAGAGGTAATTTTCAAGTGCCTATATCTTTGGCATCGCTTCATGAATCTCCACAAAATTTTCCAAAATATTCTGCCCAGTACTTCTGATGGAGTCTGGAAGGTTTTAGGGTGATCTGTCGAACGGGGACCAAGACAAAATGGGGTCCCACAACATATTTTTCCCATCTTAATTCCCATGGGACCTTTCAACAAGCCTACAGCCCGAGCCTCTGGACGGAATTACATCAAACTTAGCAAGAAGATAGGTGATAGTACTCAGATCGTGCCTTTGTGATTTGGTGTAAATCTGTTCAGTGGTTTTCGAGATATTAACTGGAGAACAAATTTGTATATCTGGGGACATGAAATACTTGAGGATTTACTTACGGATAATCCAAATATGACGCGCACTAGCGACCTTCTGATTGGCGGGCCGCACCTTCATAGAAAAATTGTGTCTGCCATTTTGTTTGTTGGAGAAATGGTTACCGGGGCTGAAAATGTTTTTGCAAATTCAATGAATGGGTCACGGTGAGAGGTATCTTGACCCCGTGTACATATAATAAAAGAGGGGCCAGCATGTGTCTTGGGGTGAGAAATCTGAAAAAAACACTTCTTGGCCACTCAAAAAATCAGCGGATTGCTCACGGGGCCTGCAAGGCCACTGTGCAACTCCGCAGGGGAATTAGCGCGAGTGTGGGAAAAAAACGATATATATATCTTTTTACACTCAGGCTTACTCTCACACCCATTTAGATACCCATATAAATACTGTCAAATCCAGTTACATACCCATACAAAAACTTTCACACCCACTCTTATACTGATGCAGACACTGTCACAACCATTCACATAGCTTTAGAGACACTGTGACACCTATTTACATGCCTATAGAGACTCTGTGACACCCATTCACACACCTATGCAGTCACTGTTACTCCTATACAGAAACCATACACTTTTGCACCCTTTCAAATGCTCGTAGAGACACTGTGACACCCTTTCACAAACCTATCCAGTCACTGTTACACCTGTTCAGAAATCCATACAGACAATGTCAAACCCATTCACATACTCATTGAGATACTGTGACATCCATGTACGTATCCATAGTGACTGTCACACCAATTCACAAACCTATACAGTCACCTTTACACCTATTCAGAAACTCATACAAACTGTCATTCCCATTCACAAACCCATAGAGACACTGTCACAACCATTCACGTACCTAAACAGACACTGTTACACCCATTCTCATACCCATTCACAAACTCATAGAGGCACTGCCACACCCATTCAGATATCAATAAAGACACTGTCACACCTATTTACAGTGGTACACCCATTCACAAACCTATGCAGGCACTGTCTCACTCATTTAGAAACCTATACAGACACTGTAACGTCCATTAGCATACCGACACAGACACTCTCACACCCTTTCACATACTGTTAGACACACTGTTAAACCCATTCACGAACCCATACAGACACTGTTACATCCATTTACAAACCCATTCAGACACTGTTACACCCTTTCACAAACCCATACAGACACTGGCACACCCATTCACAAACCCATACAGACACTGATACACTCATTCATGTACTCAAACAGACACTGTCACACCCATTCATATACCCATAAAGAGTCTGTCACACCCATTCACAAACACAAATAGGCACTGTCACACCTGTTAAGATACCAATAAAGACACTGTGACACCCATTTACTAACCCATACAGACACTGTGACACACATTCACAAAGCTATACATACACTGTTACACTCATTCATGTACCTAAACAGTTACTGTCACACCCATATACAAACCCATACAGAGTGGGCACTGTTACGCCCATTTACAACCCCATACAAAATTTGTATTACCCATTTACATACTGATAGAGCTACTATAAAACCCATTTACATACCTATACAGACATTGTCACTGCCATTTATATACCATAAAGACACTATTACACCTATTGACAAACCCACTTATGCACCTAAAATGATACCCATTTAAACTCTGTTATCCCCACTGTGATACGTGTTCAGAAACCTTTACTAAAAACATTAAATGTGCTCTTTTGCATTGAATGTGTGCGTTTGGTTTGCGAATCTGCAAGGTATCCGCGGAGTCGACAAATTCATTTAAAAAGAGGATTTACAGTTAGAAATAACAACTGTTTGGGACTTAGGGTGGCTCTTAGAAGAGTCATTGTGTTAATTGTGTGTATATGATGACTACGTACACGAGTGAATGCAGAGTTTCAAGTTGTTCAGAAACACTCTGTTACCTTCATCTGTGAAGTGAACGCCATCTCTTCTGTATATTCCTTGCATGTTGAAGCGCACATTATTATTGTAGACAGAGCTCATGTTATAGTCTCTGAGGAATGCTTAAAAAGTTTTATTAACATGTTTCTTGGCTATCTCTCTCTGTGGACAAAATTCAGAAGGCCAACTCCAGTTCTTCCTCTGGCATGTGTTAGAAAACACCAAGGCAGTGTGAGGGAAAAGTTGCATGAACTGTTAAAAGGTATTCTTCATTATGATTTCTAGTCCTACTCCAGTCTGTGCGCCCACAGTGCACAATCATGAGGTCTGGATGTTGCTTCTCCATAATGCTTTAAACCAATGGAAGCATTTGATACCACTTTAACCCTCTCTGGCCAAACCAATTAATATCCACATTAGGCAAATCTAGGTCCCTGTCAATACCTCTGATTCTAGCAATCTCTCTCACTCAGAACACAAAACTGTGACCCACAATCCACACTCTAACCATTTTGAAGTCTGCAGCTGAATGAGGCAGTTTTCAAAATGATGTCAGTTAAAAATAACTCTAGCGAGTAAAGTTTAATACATCACATTTCATTGGAAGGTGTAAGTACAGCAGTGATTACAACTGGGTTGTGTAATAAATTTAAAATAACAACATGTATGATTGGTTAGGAAGAATATGTTTGTAAATGTATGCACTCAGCCACACCTGTAAAATTTGCCTTGGATGTTAGCATACTGATGTAGAGACAGTTGTGAAATTCGGACTAACGGTAACAGAGAATGTTACTTTATTGGTTACCATGAAAACAGAGCTACGGGAGTATGGGGGAAGGGAAGAAGAGAAGGCTAGAATGTTAATGTGAGGAGACTTTGTTTATAAGAGAAATAGTGATTAAGATTTGTTTGGGCCTAAATTTAGGGATTTGTCTGAAGTGGTGTGTAAATGCTAGTGTTTAGAAATAGTAAAAAAAAAAAAAGATCTCAGTTTGCCAAGCGGATCCCTGGATTATCCGTGAGGGTCATGGGGGGCCACGCTGACACCACCTAATTCCTTTGTAAGGCCACGGACCCCGCCCAAACACGCTAAGGAATTGGGCTCTCTTTAGCAGAGTTAAACAAAGGGTAAGAAATGTGACCATTCAGAAGAGCTGTATGATTAGTAAGGAGATTAAATAAAATGAAAACACTGTTTCTATTTGTTTGCAGTCTCTGTAACCTTGAAAGCAAAGTTGAATAGGGTACTATTACTGGTTACCTTGTATGAGAGTGGTTTATTATTCTTCTGCTTGGTTTTTCTGTGCCTGCCGGAGACAAAATTGACAACCTGATAATGAGAAAGTAAAAGACTCACCAACAATCACATTTAACAGGTATGTGTATTAAACTGCAGCATAAATAAAGTTGATATGGAAGGACTGAATGTGAATAAGGTGGATGAACGTAATCAGGGTGTTTGACAATAGTAAAAGGAAATGTTAAGAGTGAGTAAAAGATGAAAATAAATTGTATTATTCAGGAAATATAAATACAAACTGGTGAAGGAAAACAAAACAGATGTATACATCAATGAAGGGAGTGACACAAGGAGTGAAATGCTAATGTATGTGGTGAGAGATAAAGGTAGTTTGTTATGTATACAGTTATGCAATAACATATACTCAGATATGTAGATTAAGATGAGCTGGTTCACACTGATGTCTTTGCTAAGGGAGCTAGGTTTAGTTAAATATATTTACTTTTCACACATAATGATATTACTGTGCATAAAGTAATAGATCAAAAGGTACAATGATGCATACCTTTAGATAGTCAGAAGTAAGCTACTAAGATACTAATTCAGATCTCCTTTATTCTCATTCACATGCTTATACAGACACTGTTATATCTATTCTCATACTGATACAGACTCTGAAATTCTCTCATATACCCATACAGAGACTCTCACACCCTCTCACATACCCATGCATGTACTACCACACCCTCTCACATACCCATCCTTAATTCCCATCCAAATACCTATACAGTCTGACACCCATTTACATACCCATGGAGAGTCACACTCTCCCACATACCCATAAAGAGACTCTCACATCCTTTCACATACCCATGTAGATGCCCTTATACCTATGTACATACTCATACAGACTCTCACACCCTCTCATATACCCATGTAGATACCGGTATACCCATTTACAAACCCATACAGAGACTCTCACACCCTCTCACATACCAATACACACTGTCACAGTCTCTCCCAAACCCATCTAGAGGCTCTTACATCCTCTCAGATACCCATGTAGACACCCTATATACCCATTGACATATGCATACAGAGGTTCACACACCTTGTCACATACACATACATAGACCTTTACACCCTCTCACATAGCCGTAAAGATGGTATGACATCTATTCATAGGGCCATGCACAGACTCTCACACACTCTGAGCTGCTCATGTAAACACCCTTATATCCATTTATATACCTATACACAGGCTCTCACTCCCTCTCACATATCCATTCATAGACGGTCAGATCTATCTAGACAGACACTGTCACAACCACTTGCATTTCTACAAATACGTTCACACCCTCTTACGTATTTATGCCTACACCCTTATACACATTCACATATTTATCCTTAGACTTGTGACATCCTTTCAGATACTCATATAGAGCTCTTTTATTCTTATTGACATATGTATACGGACTGTGACACCCATTCACAGACTTATTGAGAGACTCTTACACCCTCTCACTTACCCATAACAGATACTGTAATCCCATTTGCATACTGATACAGTGACTTAGACATCCTGTCACATGCCTATGGAAAGACTCTTAATATCCTCTCACATACTGATGTAGACACCCTTATACACACTCAGATATGCATACATAGATTTACGCACCCTGCTACAAACTCCCATATTCTCATATGCAGACTCTTATATCCATATACATATACACAGGCTCTTACACCCTCTCAGATATCCATTCATAGACTGTCAGACCATGTCACTTATCTATACAGACACTGTCACAACTATTCACATATCTATAGACATACTCTCACACTCTCTCACGTATTCATACATACAGCCTAACACATTCATATACCTATGCTCATACTCTGACATCCTTTTAGATAATTATACAGACGTCCTTTATTTCGATTCATATACCTATGCCGAGTATAACACCTGTTGACATAGTCATAGAGAGACTCTTACCCTCTCTCACTTACCTATACAGATACTGTTCTACCTATTCACATACTGATGCAGTGACTCTGACATCCCTTCACATATCTACAAAGAGATCTCACACTCTGTCACATACTCATTCATAGACTGCCACAGCCTTTCACATACCCACACAGATAGTGTCATAACCTTTCACACACACATACATAAACTGTCATAGCCTGTCACATTCCCATACAAATAGTGTCATAATCATCCTTATATGTGTACATAGACTCCCACATATATTCACATTCCATGTAGAGAGCTTTATACCCATACACTGACTATCAGATCATCTCACATATTCTTATATACACTGTGAGACCCTGTTACATACCCATACAGGCACCCTTATACGCATTGACATACCTATACAGGTATTCTCATACCCTCTCACATATCAATACAGATACCCTAAATCCCATTCTCATAGCTATACACAGACTGTTAGACCCTTTCAAATACTAATTCAGACCTGCTTTATGGCCATTCACATACTTATACAGACAGTGTGACACTCATTCACATATTGCTACAGAGGCTCTCCCACCCTCTCCCATACCCGTGCAGAGTCTCTCACACCCTTACACGTGCCCATTGAGAATATCTTTTATTCCCATTCACATACTTATGCAGACAGTATAACATCTATTCTCATATTCACACAAACACTCTTAAACCCTTCAGATATCCATACTGACTCTTTATAGCCATTCATATACTGATACACAGACTATGACATCCTGTCACATACCCATAGAGAGTTTGTCACACCCTGTTACATACTCGTATGTACACTGCTACAGCTTGTCCAATACTTATTGAGACCTTCTTTTTTCCTATCCATATATGAATACAGTCTCACACCTATTCACATACCCTAGTAGAGACTCTCACACCCACTCACATACCCATATAGAGACACTTACCTCCTCTCACATACCCATGTAGAAACTCTAATACCCATTCACATATCCATACAGATTCTCACACCCTGGCACATACTCATACATAGACTTTTACCCCCTCTCACACAGCTATACAGACAGTGTCACAACCATTTTCATAGCCATACATAGACTCTCACATACTCTGATACATCCATGTAGAGACCCTTATGTCCATTTACATACCCATACACAGGTTTATACACCCTCTCACATATCCATTCATAGACTATGAGACCCTCTCACATAGCTATACAGACACTGTCACAGCCATTCATATACCTATGGAGATACTCTCACATCCTCTGAGATATCCGTACAGATACTGCTATACCCATTCACATACCTATTCACAGGCTCTCAGTCCCTCTCTTAATATGTTGTATTGTTTTATTGATACAGTAGTTACTTAGTGACTTAATAATTAAATGATTTAATCTGAACATTAATGTATTGTTTATTACTTTTCCAAATACACAATTTTGAAAAAAACCAACTACAATGCCTGACATAATGCAAAAAAGAAAGAAATAGAGGAAACAGCATTATCAATTTCAAAGTGAGATAGAAAAACAATATAAGGTGGAGAATGTGCTGAGGAAAAAAGGTAAGCTTGGTTAGAGTAGTAAGCAGTTTCTCAAAAACATATGTCGCAAAGTGCATAATGAAAGCACAGTTCTATCTAAAAAATGGAATTTGCGCATCAAGTGGAAATAGGAAAGGAGTATGTGTTTCACAAAGTAGGACATGTTCTTAGAAATTAGAGTAACAAAAAAGTGAAACAGTAACAAAAGAGACTTTTCTATTTATTCAACAAAAAAATAATGTCATATTTTCAAATGACGTTTTGGGAGAACCACTATTTAAACTTCAATGCTGGCTAATGATTTTTAATTTTCAGAGATGGTTGGTTAATCGTACATCTTCCTGCTTCTCCATCACTTCAGGAAACTTCTGGCATCTTGAACAACTATAACATTAGCACATGTCCTTGTGCTTTTACAATAAAACAAAAGAAACAAAAAGGAATAAACAACAGTGTCCCTTTACTTTCTCCAATATGGTGATATGGTCATCATTTTCTTTCAAAACAAGTTGTTAGCATTTAGAACAGTGAAGAACCATTTCTTTAAACTCTGCGCAAGTTGTTGCAATGGTGGTATTTGCATAAAGTTGGTTGGGTGTGGATGACGATACACTTATGTCAGCAGAAGATGTTGTTTTCTACTTCACAATTGCACATTCGTGGTTGCTCTTGATGTCCTTCCACACTGACAATGTGTTGTAACTCTAATTTTCCATACTACCTCTGCAAAGCTGTTTCCCAGACAGATTACGTTTAACGAATCTGGCACTGGCTTTCTTTTCTCCAGAAGGTACAGTAAACCAGTTCCACAGTATCAAAGTGACTGTTTTGAGTGTGGTTTTCTCAGAATTTGTGTGTGTTTAAACAGGAACAAATAGAACTAAAGCGTTTAGTTTTAAGTGACTCCATGAAATTGGCAGCACATTAAAAAAGTTTTAAATCTTTTATAATAGTTACAATTATAATATATATATATATATATATATATATATATATATATATATATATATATATATATATATGTACAGTTGAAATAGTTAAATGTACATTTTTTATGTTATTTAATTGTTATTCTATTTATATTTGGTGTCAATGTCCCTTGTTTGTCACCTATTTTTAAACTCTATCTACTGCATTGTTTTCTACCGTATCCATGATTGTCACTACTTTGACCTTATTCTTTTTCTAGTATTTACATTTCTTTATAATGTATTTTTCCAAAAATGTATCAGCTTTTTCTTTCCAGGCACACACTAATGTATATGCTGACACAGCCAGTTAAAAACTGATGTACACACTAGCACACCCAAGTATGATTGAAACATACACTAACACACCCAGACACTGATGCATTTACTCACATAATCACCAACTCACATCCATAAAGCAAGACACTCTAGGACTCAGTCATACATTGACTGATAGAACCATAAATACAACATTCCATTCAGTAACACATTCTCACACTCATTCATACACACTCTGACACACCCTAGCAGTGAGCGATATATACACTGACACAGTCACACACACACTCATGAATTAATTGACTTACTCACTTACTCATTCATACATAGACTCAGACACCTCATTACACTGTAACAGATATAATAACACAGTCCTTCACACACTGATGCATTGACAGTCTAACTCAATCATTACACATTATATTGATACATATACTGACAAACTCATGAACACACAGACGCATACACTGACAGACCCAGAGACATCCTGATGTATACACTAAAACACACAGGCATACACTGTGACATACACTGACACACCTATGCACACACTCTTTCAAGCGGTGACACATCCAGAGATACACTACGACATTCACTGACACACCCAGGCATACAGTCATGTATTTAGTGACAGACCCAAACATACACCTAGACATACTCTGACACAAGGAGGTAAACAATTAGTCAAACACTGGCACAGCTAAGCACACAGTGATTTATAGACTGACACACCCTCTAACACACTAATTGATACACTTAGAAGGGAAGCCACACAGCTACATATACACTGACACACCCAGAGAGATACCCATATATAAACTTATACACCCATATACGCAGTCATTCATTCAGTAAGAGACCGAAACACACACTGAGGTATACACTTATTCACGTACTGACAGACCCAAACATACACCTACACGTACATTAACACAAGTAGGGCCACATCAACACATACAGTGACACAGGTAGGCACACAGTGATACATACACTGACACACCTATAACACACTAATTGACTTACTGACATAGCAAGGCATACATCTACGGATACACTGATACACCCAAACATACACTGACATATACACTGATACACCCATACACACCATCATTCATTTACCGAGAGACCGAAAGCAGCACAGTAACTAATACATAGTTACACCGAGAGATACACTGACAGGTAGAGTAACTTACCCTAATACACATTTTATTCTGCACAGACACATCCAAACACACAGTAAGACATAAACTGACACATCAACATACACTTATTTAAACACTGGCATATCCTGCCACAAACAGATGTATACACTAAGACACCCAGGTATACACTTATTCATACAATAACACACCAAAGCATACACAAGCATATATATTTGCACATGCAGGCACACATTAATACATACACTGCCACATCTATGCACATATTTATTCATACTTTAACACATGCAGATACATAGTAACATATTTAGTAAGACACTCACACACGCACTTAATAAAACACTCATACAGCTATAAAATAATAAGAACATTGATACAGCTCTTTAAGAAAGATGTGGCGTATTTTATATTTTATTTGTAGAAAAAAGGCTCTATTTCCAATAGTACATGCGCAGAGAATAAAATTCTATGCAAAACTGTTGCATATGGAAAAAACAACAGTTTTGAAACAGTACAAAAATTACCGAACGTCACTGTTGTAGTTATTCAAAAAGAAAATAATGTCTACAGATTTCCAAATGACAAACACTGTTTAAAGTTCACAGATGGTTGGATGATGGCACATCTTCATCACTCTTTGTTACTTGTGGAACTTCCACTATGTTTAACAAATGTACCATTAGTAAATGTCCTTGTGCTTTTGTAACGATAGAAAGCAAACAATAAGAAATTAATGGATTCCTCAGCAAATCCTCGGATTCGCAGGATAATAAAACAGCTCATTTGAGCAAGAAATTGAAAAGAAATATTTAAAAAAAAATCTAATTTCTTCAACCTAATACTATAATGTACTTTTAAAGTTCCTATACCCCTAAAGTAAATGCTTAGTCATTTGCCGAATCCGCAGATCGGATCCGCAAGTTTGTTGCTATCACATGATCGCAATGAAAAAACATAGAAATTGAACTGTAGAAGCCCATCGATTCCACAGGAATTTTGCGGATTCCAAATTTTACTTAAAAAGAAACCACAGTTGTAATACTTAACCTCTTCTGTGCCCATGACGAGATAGTCTCGTCATGGAGCACGGTCGCGCTGTGCCCATGACGAGACTATCTCGTCATGAACCCCACCCACTAATGAAACACCCGGCACAGGAGGGGGAAAGGGCGTGGCACTGAAGGGGTTAAATATAAAATATCAACAATGTTCATTTGATTTTTCCCTAAAAATGTAATTTCATTATGTACATCTTACTAAGATTATCAGTCATCTGCCATCTATTTTTTAACTCTATGTAGTATATACTTTCGTACCTTTTTGCATCATTGTCAAAACTTACAATGTATTATTTTTGTATCATTTAGAGTACTTTCTCATTCTATTTTTCTACGAAAATAATACATTCACGTTTTTTGTCATATTCTGCAGCTGCATATTCTTTCTTTTTTAATAATGTGTAAACTAATATTAATCAATGGGATTGGTGAAAGACTGTGTTTGAGATGTTATCAGTGATGCCATCAGTGATGTCACTGACCATGTCTTGAGTGATGTAATCTGTGCGGTCATAAGCAGTGCATTGCGAGGCACGAGTTATAGTTAGCACAACTAAATATAACTGCTGAATTTCACAGGTTTTGTACGAGTGAAACCTGAGCCTAAATATAAAGTCCCGGTAACCTTTAGTTTTTTCGTGAATTTGAAAGGAAGTTTTAAATGCTAGTTCCTAATTATAAAGTCCCTGTAACCTCTGGTTTTTACAGTGAATTTCTATGATTTTTTAAGTAGTAATGGCGTTTGCAGAGTGGTGGAGAAAGGGGGCAGGGCCTTCGATCAGCTCTCAAGAATCCTGATCTGTAGGACTTACAGGAGGTACCAGGAGGGCTTCTTGGCCCCCAACGTCCCTCAGGAGTAAAGTGGACCTCAGCCCCCATCCAGTAGTGCACCAAGAGCCACATTTGCAGAGTGGTGGAGAAAGGGGGTGCGGCTTCCAAAGACCTCTTATCAATCCCGATGTGTGGGACTTACTGGAGGTAACAGGAGGGGTAGTTAGCCCCCAAGGATGTTCTTGGGGGCCAACTTCTCCCCTTGTTCCCTCCAGTAAGTTCTACATAGGAGGATTGCTGAGAGGTTTTCAGTGGCCACGCCCTCTTTCTCCACCACTCTGCAAACGCATCTCCTGGCATGCTACTAGTTAGGGGATGAGTCCCCTAGGCTCTTGATGGTCCTTGTGGGCCAACTAGTCCTCCTGTTACCTCCAGTAAGACCCACACAGCTGGATTGTCATCAGAGGCCATGCCCCCTTTTTCCACCACTCTGCAAACGTGCATCCTAGCGCACTGCTGCTTGCGAGAAGAAGTCCACATTAGTCCTGAGGCCCCCAAGAGGCAAGGGGACATCATACCCCCACCATCAGTGCACCGAGAGACGCATTTGCAGAGTGGTGGGAAAAGGGGGCGTGGCCTCTGACCACCTCTCAGCGATCCCGCTATGTGGTGGTTACTGGAGGTAACAGGAGCTCATGTTGGCCCCTAGGGACCGTCAACAGCCAAGGGGACTTCATCTCCCAACCAGCAGCATGGCAGGAGGTACATTTGCAGAGTGGTGGAGCAAGGGAGCAGAGCTTCCGGTGAGTTGCCAGGCTTTATTTTCCCAAGGAAATGGGGGCTGACAACCCCCCTTCCCTGGGCCGATTTCTGCCCTGGGCACCTCTTCCCCCAGGGCCAGGCCTTGGTACTGTGTGCCCTGGTCCCACCCAGGTTTTTTATGTTGTGGACCGCAGGGGGAGCCTGAAGGCCCTCGTGGTCCCTGCCAGCTCCCCAACTCCTGCAGGAACTGGCATTGCTCTGAGACCCATGTAGCTACTAACATGCAGATCCGTGGATCTCAAAGCAATTTGTCTGTTTCCCTTCCCGCTTGACAGTAGGCAAGGAAACAGACATACTCCACTTTCAGCAAGCAAGAGCATCTTGCATCACGCTGCACCCCCTCCTTTCTTCTTTTCGGGCCTGCCCTGGTCTGGTGATCCCCGGGGGGGAGAACAGCCCGGGAGGAGGGGTCACATGGCCCCCTCCCATTTTAGAGTTAGGCCCTGGGGAGGTGTTGGTCGCCGGGCCCGGGGAGGTCCATGAGGCCACCCAAGCCAAACATAAAAATCACTAGAAAGGTGGAGGTCCCCGGGGCAGTAGGGTCCATGAGACCCCCCATATTATTGTAATTAGCACCAGGGCTGCGGGCGCCGCCAGTGGGCACGCCCGCATACATAATAAAAAGTTCCCCTGGGAGATGGCGGTCCCTGGGGCTTTGATAAGCCCTATTTATGATATATGCCCCAGTACCTGGCTCACCCAGGGGTTATTTAAAAGCAGGCGCGGGAGCCTGTGCTTGCTTTTTTAAAAAATGTTGCTGCAAATTCGCCAATAATGCAAATTTGTGGCAATTTTTTTTTTTTTTTTAATGCTTTTATGTTCCAGGGGGACCCCAAGAGCATGGCATGGGGGTCAGGGTATTCTTCCCATGCCCCCTTTTCTTTATTTTCACTTTTTTGGGGGGACTCAGTAAAGCCAAGACCCAAGATTGCTGCCAACACTTCCTGGTTGAAGTGCTGGCAGCCAATCAAAGCTGTGCTTTCCCTGCATCAGATCATCTTTTTTCGTGAAGACTTCGCAACTAGAGATATCACTATAATTTTCAACTTACATTTCTGAAAAACCACTGAACAGATTTGCACTAAATAACAAAAAGCACAATCTGGTAACAACATCTATTTTTCTGCCAAATTTGGTATAATTCCGTCTAGCAGTTCTGGCTGTAGGTTCGACAATATGTTCCTAAGGGAATTAAAATAGGAAAAAGCACCTTTTTTGAGACTCCTTTCTTCTCAGCCCCCTCTGAACGGATCACCCCAAAGCTTCCCATGCAGAATAGAAATTACGTGGACACTTTTTTGCAAAATTTCGTGAAGATTCTTAAAATGGCGCTAAAGATATAGGCACGTCAAAAAACGTTTTTTCAATCGAAACTAGGTCCTAACTTTAGCATGTAATATATATAAAAGGTTTTAGGGTTTAAGGTAGGTATGGGTTTTTGGGTGGCAAGGGTAATTTTAGGGTTCAGGGTGGGTATGGGTTTATGTGTGGCAAGATAATTTTTAGGGTTGAGGGTGGTTATGAATTTTTGAGTGGTAAGGGATTTTTTAGGGTTGGCGGTATGGGTTTTTGGCTGAAAAGGACATTTTTAGGGTTTAAGGTGGGCATGGGTTTTTGGCTGGCAAAGTCATTTTTAGGGTTTAAGGTGGGCATGGGTTTTGGGTAGCAATAGATTTTTTAGGGTTTAGGGTGGGTATGGGTTTTTGGCTGGCAAGGACATTTTTAGGGTTTAAGGTGGGTATGGGGTTTTTGGCTGGTAAGGACATTTTTAGGGATTAAAGTGGGTATGGGTTTTCAGGTGGAAAGGGCATTTTTAGGGTTTAGGGCGGGTATGGGTATTTGAGTGGTAAGGAATTTTTTAGGGTTTAGAGTGGGTATGGGTTTTTTGGGTGGCAAGGGAAGTTTTAGGGTTTAGGGCGGGCATAGGTTTTTGTGTGGTAAGGGTGTTTGCATGTGTGGGTTTGTGTGTATATTTTTATTTATATTAACAAACATATAGCCCTGAATATATATCTGTATATATATATTCACTTAAAAAACCATAGGTTTCACACATGTTATAGTTAGGTGGATATTTCACTCGTAAAAAACCAATGAAATTCCCCCGTTATAGTTGTTCAGATAACTATAACTCGCGCGCCCGCAATCCACTGCTCATGACGTCACATATTACTTCACTCATGACATGGTCAGTGGCATCACTCATGACATCACTGATGACATCATCCTTGTGATAGAGTGGCGGTCGCGCGAGTTATAGTTATCTGAACTAACTATAACGGGGGGAATTTCATTGGTTTTTTACGAGTGAAATATCCACCTAACTATAACATGTGTGAAACCTATGGTTTTTTAAGTTTATTTGCAAGGTTTTTTAAATGCTAATTCCTAACTATAACGTGTGTGAAACCTATGGTTTTTTCAGTGAATTTGTACGTTTTTTTAAATGCTAATTTATTTATGTATTATTATTTTTTTTATATATTTATTTTACAATAAACTACGTATTAAAAATTTTTTTTTTTTTTTTTTGGTTTTCACCGTGCGCGCACGGTGCGCGCACCCCCGATTAAAAAAAAAATAATAATAATTCTGCCTTCGGGGTCCTTCAGGGACCCCCTGACAAAGGCTAGGGGGTCAGGAACTCTCTACCCTGCCCCCTTTTCACGTTCGCCACCTTCCTTTTTCACTCTCGCACTGAAAACAAACAAAATGGCGGCCGACACTTCCTGATTTCGACCGATTCGAATGTTGACTAACATGTAACCACCAATCCGAAATACGCTCGCGCACGTTAGGGTGCTCGCACGGTGCGCGCACCCTGCGCGCGTATAGATATTGATATGCTTTTAAATGCTATTTTCTCAGGAAATACTGAACAGATTTACACCAGGCACTTCCTTGACCTTATGGCTACCTCTCTGCCAAATTTCAAGTAATTCTGTTCAGCCGTTCGGGCTGTAGCTGTGTCTAAAGGTCCTATGCAAAAATACATGGGGAAAACGCGTTTTGGGACCCCCCCTTTTTCTCGGCCCCCGCTTGACAAATCACCCCGAGACTTTCAGGGTAGGAGCTGAACGGAGCGCCCCATTAGTTTTGAAAATTTTGCGAGGATTCGTCAACCGACGCCAAAGTTATTCAAAATAGAATTTTGAGATTTCCTATGGAAACACGATCCTAACTATAACTATCTACTGGCGACCGCCAGTAGATAATATATATATATACATACATATATATATTTATTTATTTATTTATAGATGTATATATATATATTACTTACTGGCAGTCGCCACTAGGTAGTTATGGTCAGGACCTCATTTATATTCAAAAAGCGCTTTTTGTTTTCCCAATAAATTTGACGTTGTTTGATGAATCTTCGCGAAATTTTCAAAACTAGTGGCCCGCTCCGGTCAGCTCCTGTCTTGAAAGTTTTGGGGTGATTCGGTTACCGGGGCCAAGAAAAAAGGGGGGCCCCAAACGTGTTTTCCCCATCTTAATTTTCATAGGAAACTTTAGGAATAGCTACAGCCCGATCTGCTGATCGGAATTACACCAAATTTGGCAAAAGGGTAGCCTGTGGTTCAGAAAGAGCCCTTTTTGTTAAATGGTGTAAATCCGTTCAGTAGTTGCTGAGAAATTAATGAAAGAAAAAATTTATATATCTGAGCACCGGACACTAGCTTCACTCTGATTGGCTGCCAACACTCCAAACCAGGAACCGAGTCTAAAGAAAACAGTGAAAAAGAGGGTAAAAAAGAAGAAAAGGGGGTAGGGTAGAAACACCCTGACCCCCTAGGCCTGCTCAGGGGATCCCACTAGGACCCCCAGGGCCAATAAAAGCATTTTTTATCATTCTGGCAAAATTCGCATTGGGGTAGCTAATCACACTGAAATATTTTTTTAAAATGACGTGTGGGCTACAGCGCATCATTTTAATAAGGTCCCCGGGTGGGCAAGGTCCCGGGGCAATTTGTATTTAATTTGTGGGGGCCCACCAGGGCCCCCGGAGTCCCGGGGACTGCCACCACCCCAAGACTATAGTAATTATATGCGGGGGGCACGCTCTGCCCCACAGCCCCGGGGACCGCCACCTCCCCATGACTATAGTAATTATATGCAGGGGGCATGTGCCCCCCCATGCTGCCCCAGGGATGGCCACCTCCCCAGGGCATTGATGGAAATGGGCAGGGGGGCCTTGCGGGTCCCCACTTAATATTTAAATACAGGGGTCCGTTGCGGACCCTTGGGACCTCCACCTCCCCGGGGCTTTGAAATGGAGGGAGGGAGGCCATGCGGCCCCCCTCCAGGAGCCCTCGATGGCCCTGAGGACCGCCATCCCCCAGGGTCGGCTGCCCACCCCTGGGACACTGCTGTTTGCTATGGCAGGGCGGGAGCCATGCGGCTCCCGCCCTGCCATAACAAACGCTGCTTTGCTCCCTTGAAGTGAGAGCAGGGACACCTGCTCTGGCTTCAAGGAAGCAAAGCAGAAATGCTTTTGATGCAAGGGGAGCTGCATGCCAGCAGCTCCCCTTGCTCAAAAGCAATGCCGGCTCCCGCAGGAGGCGGGGAGCTGGCGGGGCTGTGTGGGCATTGGGGCTCCCCCCACGGTCCCCAACGGAAAAGGCCAGGCCCGCGGGATGGGGTCCCCGGGCCAGAAGGGGCCTGGGAGTGGGGCCACGTGGCCCATCTCCATCATTAAGATATATATGTTTTTTAAAATAGAGATACAGCCCCAAGGAATGGGGTCCCCTGGGTCAATAGAGCCCCCCCTTTAAAAATTTATTAAAAAAATTAAATTAGTGGCCATGTCCCAGTGGGATGGGGTCCCAGGGGCCGAAATTGGCCTCGGGAGGGGGGTTGCGTGGCCCCCTTCCCGTTTTTTCTTTTCTTTCACTGTAAAAACAGGTCAAGCCCTGTGGGATGGGGTCCTCAGGGCCTCAAATATTGTAAAAGAAGGGGGCCACACAGCCCCCCTTCTAAAAAAAAATAATTATTAAAAAAGCCAGCATCACACCACCCCCTCCCTGCAGAACTCAGCAAATGCACCCCCTGGCGCGTTGTTAGTTGGGGAATTAATTCCCCTTGAATACTGAGGGTCCCTGGGGGCCAACTAGCCCACCAGGTATCTCCAGTATGTGCCACAGAGCTGCGCTGCAGAGAGGTGTTCTGAGGCAACGCCCCTTTTTACACCTCTCTGCAACGCAGCTCTGTGGTGCTTACTGGAGTTACCTGGTGGGCTAGTTAGCCCCCAGGGACCTTCAGGACTCAAGGGGAATTAATCCCCCAATTTACAACGTGCCAGGGGGCACGTTTGCACAGTGGTCCAGGGAGGGGGCAGGGCCTAACAAAACAAGTGTGCAAATGTGCCCCCTGTCACTTTGTAAATTGGAGGATTAGGTCCCCTTGAATCGTGAGGGTCCCTGGGGGCCAACTAGCCCACCAGGTACCTCCAGTATGCGCCACAGAGCTGTGTTGCAGAGAGGTGTTCTGAGGCCACGCCTCTTTTTACACCTCTCTGCAACGCAGTTCTGTGGTGCTTACTAGAGGTACCTGGTGGGCAAAGTGGCCCTCAGGGACCCTCAGGACTCAAGGGAAATTAATCCCCCAATTTACAACATGTCAGGAGGCGCGTTTGCACAGTGGTGCAGGGAGGGCGAGGGCCTGATATAACAAGTTAGCAATCTTGCTGTGGGGGACTTACTGGAGGTAATAAAAGGGATAGTTGGCCCCCAAGTTTGACATTGGGGGCTAACTACCCCTCCTGTTACCTCCAGTAAATCCCACACAGTGGGATTGCTAAAAGGTGTTTGGAGGCCATGCTCCCCTTTCTCCACCACCCTGAAAACGAGACTGCTATGCACTGCTGATGACGTCACATATTACATCATTCATGACATGGTCAGTAACATCACTGATGACATCACTGATGACATCTCAAATTACATCACTGATGACATCATCCACGTGAAAATCTGATGCATCTCCTCACACCCTAATATAACCATTGATACACCCACTGTAAAATACAGACTACCATTTTCGAAACCATCGACACACCAATACCAGTTACTACATATGCACTCACTGATTCCTAGGTCTACACACACATCCACTCTTATTCACCATACAATCACTCATACATGCAGTCACTCATCAATACAACACTATCATATGCACTCATACACCTATGCACACACTCACACACCACCACTCATCCTAGTGTCATGTAAAGAATCAATCATACTTCCATTTACTCACCTATACAGTTATACACACACCACATCACGTATTCATACAGAAAGAAATGCATATTTACTCTCTTATACAATCACTGATTCAAGTACACACTCATCCATACAGCCACTCTCACAATCACTGGGCCCGATTCACAGAACTAACTTAAGACAAAATCCTAAACTTACTACCATTTTCGTATTCACAGAAGGCACTTACTCATTTTGGTATTCACAGAAGACACTTACTCACTTCGGTATTCACAGAATTTAGGAGTCCTAACTTTAGGACTCCTAAATGCCTTCTGTGAATACTGAAAGTCTTAAAATTTGGATTTTTCCCAGTTTAGGAGTCCTAAAGTTAGGACTCCTAAATTTACCACTACCAAACTGAGAAAAATCCTAATTTTAAGGCTTTCAGTATTCACAGAAGGCATTTAGGAGTCCTAAAGTTAGGAGTCCTAACTATACTACTACTAAACTGAGAAAAATCCTAATTTTAAGACTTTCGGTATTCACAGAAGGAATTTAGGAGTCCTAAAGTTAGGAGTCCTAACATCTGTGAATACCGAAATGAGTAAGTGCCTTCTGTGAATACCAAAATGAGTAAGTGCCTTCTGTGAATACCAAAATGGTAGTAAGTTTAGGATTTTGTCTTAAGTTAGTTCTGTGAATCGGGCTCACTGACTCTCACGTATAGTCATTTATATACTCCAACTCTCATATACACTGCCTTTTACATATGCAGTTACTTGGACATGTACCATTGGGACATCCATTCACTCACCAACACACCCATACACACACTCACCCACCCATACAGCTGTTTCCACAAGCACTCTTGAATCCATACACCCAGTGAATCAACCACTCAAACATCTATGCACAGAGTCACACACCTTCCACCCAACCAAATACATACTCTGGCACCCATACAAATACTCAGGCAACCAATCGATAACCCATATAGACACTCATGTAGCTACTGACAAACCCATGCAGCAGCTTATACAACAACAGACAGACTGATACAGGCATTCACACAGTTTGGTCACTATCCCTTGCATCCAGTAAGACACATTTAATCACTCACTTAAAAAGTCAGTCATGCACCTACTAAATCCTCCATCCAGACACTTATACATCCACTCATTCTTCAATACACCTTGGCATATATAAAACATAGTTAAACTTTAAAGAAACACACAGTCACTGGATAATGTCATCAGTGATGTCATCAGTGATGTCATTTGAGATGTCATCAGTGATGTCACTGACCATGTCATGAATGATGTAATATGTGACGTCATCAGCAGTGCATTGCGGGGGCGCGAGTTATAGTTAGCTGAACTAACTATAACAGCGGAATTTCTCTGGTTTTGTACGAGTGAAATGTCCAACTAACTATAACGTCCCTGAAACCTATGGTTTTTTTCAGTGAATATATATATATATACATACATACATATATATATATTCACTGAAAAAAACATAGGTTTCATGCACGTTATAGTTAGGAATTGGCATTTAAAAAACCTTAGAAATTCACTAAAAAAACCATAGGTTTCAGGGGCGTTATAGTTAGCTGGACATTTCCCTCATACAAAACCCTAGAAATTCCCCCATTATAGTTAGTTCAGCTAACTATAACTCGCGCCCTCGCAATGCACTGCTGATGACATCACACATTACATCACTCATGACATGATCAGTGACATCACTGATGACATCACTGATGACATCTCAAATGACATCACTGATGACATCATCCATGTGATAAATTAGTGCATCTTCTCACGCCCTAATATAACCTTTGATACACCGACTCAAAATTTCAGACGCCCATTCTCAAAACCATAGATACTCCAATACCAATAACTACATACCCACTCATTGATTCTTAGGTCTACACACACATCCACTCACTCACCTGTACAGTCACTCATACTTACAGTCACTTAGTACAGGACTATCATATGCATTTATACACCTATATAGACACTCACACACCGCTAATCATCCATAGAGGTACTCACACACCTAGTCAGTCATGCAAATAATTAATCACACTCCCATTTACTCACCTATACAATTATACACACACAAGTTCACTTACTCATAAAAATAGTACCACATTCTTACACTCTTATACAATTACTGATACAAGCACACACTCATCCATACAGCCACTCTCACAATCACACACTCTCACATATAGCCAGTTATATACTCTTACACACATATATACTTCCTGTCACATATGTAGTTACTCACACATGTACCACTGAGATATACATTCAATCACTAGCACACCCATACATACACTCACCCAACCATACAGTCCATTACAGATGCACTCTTAAAACCATGCACCCATAGAATCAACCACTCACACATCTATGCACAGAGTCACACACACCCCACCCACACAAACACTGAGGCACCCATACAGATACTCAGGCAACCAACAATAACCCATATAGACACTTATATAGCTATTCACAAAACCATGCAGCCACTTATACACCAACAGACAGACAGATACAGACATTCACACAGTTTAGTCACTAGTCTGCAGTAAGATATGTTTAATGACTCACTTACAGAGTCAGTCACGCACCTACAAAATCATCCATTCACACACTTATACACCCACTCATTCTTCCATAGGCCTTTCCCTATATATATTAAACATATTTAAACTTTACAGAAACACAGACTCACTGGATGACGTCATCAGTGATGTCATCAATGATGTCATCAGTGATGTCATCAGTGATGTCACTGACCATGTCATGAGTGATGTAATATGTGACGTCATCAGCAGTGCATTGCGAGGGCGCAAGTTATAGTTAGCTGAACTAACTATAACGGGGAAATTTCAAGGGTTTTGTACGAGGGAAATGTCCAGCTAACTATAACGTCCCTGAAACCTATGTTTTTTTTAGTGAATTTCTAAGGTTTTTTAAATGCCAATTCCTAACTATAACGTGCGAATTTCAAAGGTTTTTTAAATGCTAATTCCTTTCTATAACTTATCTCTAAAGCTATGATGTTTAATGATTTTCATTGGTTTTCTAAATTTTTCTAATTCAGTGTCAATTTCTTTAATTATGTTTTTTTAAGTACTTTTTATCACCATTTTTTAACTTATTTTAACAATTCTTTTGAAAATAATTTTTTTTATTTGTTTTTAATGTTTTTATTTTTTAATGTAATTTTTTAAAAAAAATGTAAAAATATTTTTTTAAATATTTTTTAAACGATATTTTCAATACATTATTATTACATTTTTTTCCCATTTTTGGGGGGATTCGCGCATCCTATGTGCACCGTTCTCGATCCCTGCGCGAAAGCATCTGCGTACGGTATGCATTGGGTACGTGTTTGTTGTGCGATTACAATGCGACCAGTACGCGACTCCACACCTATACGCGACACGTACAATGCACGTTATGCGACGCTTGCGCGCTTCCGCAATACGTCATGTGCGTGTATGACGCGGTGGGTGCACGAATCCCGCAAAATATTTTACATTTAAAAAAACATATATATATATATATGTATTTCATGTGAATATTAATTGAAGACAAACTCTAAACTACTCATAAAAGTAATATATTTTTACTTCTAATCCTATATTCCTTTAAAATTCAATTTCGCTAATGCGCGCTGGGTGCGTGCTGCCTATGCGCACGGTGTGTGGATCCCATGTGACCTGAAAAAAAGAGATTTGATTGGTTCATTACATTTCCTGTTCTAACTATTGAAAGACCCCACTCATTTCTTCTTTGACCTTCTTTGGAGGAGCATCTCTTTGCAGAGAAGAAGCTTTTTTTGACTAAGTTTACACTTAGCTCAAACTTTTTTTTTTACAAACAATGGATTCAGGGCAGCAGGCATCTCCAGGATCTCCTCATTCATCTGAGGATGATTTTTTGGAAGAGCCACCACGCCCATCACGTTATTCATCTGTGGTGTGGAAATTTTTCACCTATCCTGAGCGGCAAATGAAAACCAATGCCACTTTAGTGACCTGCAAGAGAGTGCTGTCCCGTGGGGTTCCGAACAAAAAATATTCCTGCGGAACTGAAAGTATGATGAAGCATCTGAGGACCCTTAATCCGGTGAACCTTGCTCGGGAGGAATGCCGCAGAATGAGAGTTGTTCCTGCTCCTTCAGGTCCATCGCAACCAAGCACTTCAAGGGTGGATCCTTCTGTACAAAATTTGGACATCCGTCCACAGTTTCAATACCTGAAAGTGCTCTGCATAAAATTCAATGCTGTTTTATGCTGTGGGGAGCAGTCAATTGATCTAATCTGCCGAAAGCAAGAGAGTCACCATCGCTAGTTTTTTTGTTTTTTTCCTGAAGTTTATTGTTTTGTTCCTCCAGTTCTGTTTTTTCCTTTTTTTCAAGAAAAACCAAAAAAAGATAAAAATTGTCCAAAAAACCCAAAAAAATATAATAGAAAAAAGAAGAAAAAAATTATTCTAAGAACTAACTTTCCTGGTTTCAAAAAAGAGCTATATTTGTTTGTTAGTGTGTGAAAGTTTAGATGAATGTATGTGTAGTACGTAATTGACTGAATGAATGAATTAGTAGCGTATGGTGAATGTATAAGTGCAGAACTATGAGGAAGTGCTGCAGCATCACACAGTAACCTCTTTAACTGCAGTGTGCTGTAGTACTTCCGAAGCACAGGGATGCAACATATGTACATAAATATGTTGCAAATCTATGCTTCTCTCTGCACGGCTGCTTAAACTGCAGCCATGTGGTGACACAGGCACCCTTGCTCCATGGTGCAAGGATATCAGTGTCATGTGGTGTTTATTTTTGTGCAGGAAGACACACCTTCCTGCACAAAAACAATCAGAAAATGCATTTTTTTCCTTCAATGTATGCTGAACATTTTAGCATGCATTGAAGATTAAAAAATTAGGGGAAATGAAAACAATTCTCCTTGTTGTGCCTTGCTACACCAATTGGAGGTTGGTGCCGCATTCACACACCTGTCGAGATTTATGATTTCTGATAAATCTGGAGATGTGTCTTGTTCTATGAGTATTCAGTGCAATCATGCACAACAACACTTATAGAACACCCTTTCAACGCAAAGTGGTGTGTATGATGAGGTTGTATTTACATGGAGTAGAAAAAGTACACAGAGTGCCTTTTCCTCTCTTTGTAAATATGAAAGAGTGTCTTGCGCAATAACTATGTTACAAAAAGTGACATATTTCTTTTTTTAAATTGCTTGCGAATGATAGAAGGTAAGCACAGAGTTTTGTCTGCAAAGATGCTCAAAGAAGAATGATTGAAATGATTGCGGTCCTTCAATAGGTACAATGGGAAATATTATGAACCACTCAAATCTGTTTGTTTGGAGGTCACATGATATCCGATAACAGAGAGATTTCAAAACGACATAGGTATAAACAGAGTGTTTTTAAAAACGTGTTCAAACTTTGTAGCTTCTTGCAGATCTGCCCATTATGCATATTAATACTTAAAACTTACCTTCACAGTAATAGAAATTAAAAATGGTATACATTTTTTTCAGATTTTTTTTGCAATGTAAACTGATGTAAATTGCTTATTTTAGAATTAGGATCTGTGAAAGAAAAGAAAAAATAGTTATAACATGTAATAATAAACTTTTTAGAACACAGCATAATTTCAACAAAGTAATGTGTTTGCCTTATTTGCTGTTCTCAGAATATATTGAATTTCACTAGAAATAGTAATTTCAATTGTACTCATCACTTAACAGCGGGCAAAAAAAGAACAATTAAAATGATTGTTTAAAAAAACACAACATGCTCTTCTCAGTAAAATACCAGAAAATACAAATCACACATATATGAAATTCTTATGGCTAACAACATTTTATAACTTTAACTTATAAAAACTGTAAATGTTGTTGCTTTAAAATATTCACCGAGTCAATGAGCACGAAAAAGTCCATAATTCAAACATATACCTTTGCTTGAGGCCAAATGGTATTTTTGCACTCTTTTTTATGTAAATTGTCCAATGGTAGTCCTATTAAATTATAATAATAAATTCCTCAGAGAGTCAATTATCTTCCTAAAACTTTGACTTTAAAAATATTAGGTAGGAATTTGGTAATTCCCTAGGCAAACGTTGTTTGAAAACCGACTGGGAATCATTACAAAGTGTCCAGCCTTTGTCACATTTTAGATAGGCAGTGTAATGTCCAGATGTTGTGGAAGGACCATCATGGAAAATTATTGCAATTGCTACAAAAGTCCTTCCTGATATTGATAGTTGTGTTGCTACAAATTGCTTTATTAAAGTATCCAATTTTCTTCCATCAGCTGTACAACGTTGCATCATTAAAATTATGTATTGTCCATATTTTGTTAAAAAAAATGTGGATAACATTTCTGATTTACATTGGCTACACTCCATGTTTTTATTTGCACCTTTAACTAATTTATTGAAAGACACTGATTTACAGTCTGGTAATGTTAAATACAGAAATCTTTCAGTGTCTACATTAATGGTACATGTATACATGCAATCTTCACAAGGATGTTCCCATTTTTAACAAAGGCCAAAACTATTTTCTATTTCTACACCTTCATTTTCAAAAATGGTAAGCATATACATTAAAAATTCTTGAGCATCTTGTTGGATATTTTGTGTAAATTGTGTAGAACCAGAACACACATCCAAAAGATTACGAACATCTGAAACAGATTGTATTTTACTTGTATCTGTTGTCAATTTTTCATAAACAGAATGCAACAGAGAACAAAATCTTTTTTGCCGATTCTGCATAATTTGTTCTTGCAAACCTTCAAGATAAAAAACAACATTGGCCACTACATTAGCATAGCAGTTGACACCTGAACTATTTTCAAACTGATAACCAACAATCTCTTGAATAGTGTCCTTTTTCTTTTCACTTGCAATCACAACATTATCTTGTTCTTTTCCCTTCTCTACACCTTCAGTACAGATATTCTCAAACCTTCTTTTTTGACCAACCACATGCTTTTCAAATACAGGAGATTGACCTAAATTTGGAGCATACGCCCTTCTTAACCTATTATACTCTTTTACACAGTTTGCATCTGCAGTAACCTTTGTCTCATCAAAATCAATCAAAAACAAACCAGAAAATGTTCTGACTCTCGACAAAGCAACATATAACATACCCTCTTTAAATACGGTAGATCCAATGTTCACCAATGCACTGTCTACACTTAATCCTTGAGATTTATGAATAGTCACTGCATATGCCAGAGAAAATAGAAATTGTTTCCTACGGACATATACATCTTTAACAAGCAAAAAACGAACTGAACAACGACCAATTTCTTTAACTTCTTCAATCTGATCAAATTAAATTTTTAAAAATTCAATTCCTTCTTTTTTCTGATAATTAACAAAATCCACCACTTTGCCCATTGCGCCATTAACTTAACCTTTTTCTACATCCAAATTACGCCTTAAAATTACCCGACAGTTTACACATGCATATAGTGTCTTTTCTAAACCAGCTGTTTTAGATTTTTTTTTCCTAAAGAATCCAATTTTGTTTTCAACTTTCCGGTCAAAATAATAGTGATTCCTTCATGCTCTATTTTATCGATGGTTTCCATTTTTATAATTTCTTCATTTTCCAGTTTCAATAGTTCTTCGTTAAATATGGAACACTCGTGCAGTGTTGGCATTAAGCAGATCACTGATTTATTTTCTGCAATTTTCATGTACACTTTTGCAGGAACTACATTTTCATTTGGAAACACATTGCAAAGTAATCGACTCTCCAAAGCTTGTTTGCCATGTTCTGTAAGAATTCCAATTCTTATATCTTGACGCATATTTCCATATTCAGCATCATTGCCTGTCGCATATTTGTTGTCAGTTCTTTGTATTCAAAATAAGTCCAAATGCTCACGTTACCAACACTACCAAGAGACTTTCTGGTATCTTCATGTGCAAATGTTTTAAAAACTGGTTGTCCTTTTACTGGAGTCAGTTGCAGTAGATCTCCAAAAACTATGACGTGTTTTCCTCCAAATAACACGTCATACTCTGTTTAAAGAAATTGCTGCATTCTTAAATGTACAAAGGCAAGCATCAAGTTTGAGACCATGCTTACCTCATCAATAATGAGTTTAATTTTCTTCAGGACTCTTGAAACTTCACAACAAGCTTCTACAGATAGCTTGTGGTATTCCAATTTGTTCTCATGCTCTACTGGTAGCATTAGTAAACGATGTAAAGTAATTCCTTTAATGCTATGTGCTGCCAACCCAGTTGGAGCAGTGACAACACAAGACAAATGCAACTCAGTTGTTTTCTGCAGATAACTTGTAATTACTTTAATTAAGAAACTTTTTCCTGTTCCAGCTTGACCACTCACATACATTCAGATAGGTTGAAATGATGTACATGAGCACCATTTCTTTTCATGAAGTAATCTATGGTCAATCTGCTCTTTCACTTGTTGATATATTTGTTTCTGTTCAACATTTAGTTGTTCTTCCAAGTTTCCTAACTGTATTACATCTTCTTGAGCTTGATACATTGCTGTTTCCACCTCATTCATGGCAGTCGCTGCTTCATTTTCAACAATTGGTTGTCCTAGTGGATCTTGACTCAGTGCAGCAGAACTTTGACTGTCTTGAGAACTGTCTCTAGCAATCTCAGCTGCAATTGTAGCTTCTTGATCAATTTCATCATTCAACATTTTCACATAATTTGCAAAAGCACTGCATTGTATGCTATCTTTACAAGCATTAAATGAATCTTCATAGCTCTGAAAATCTCCAAGTAATTCCAGTTCTGAACGCCACGGTTTGAACATTTGCAAAAGGGCTAAATAGTAAAATTCCCTTTTGTCAGCTGTGTCGCAACTCAGTTTCCTGTGATTAATTAAATTTCCTTTCCTTTGTTTCACCAGACATCCTTCGGAACCAATCACTGCATATTTTCCATCATTGATGTTCTCTGTAGTATTCCGTTTAAAAGTATAGTTTTGCAGCACTTCATAGAGACACATGTTCTCAAGATAATGACTTCTGTTTGGGTAATATAATTGTCCAACATATTCGTTTTCAAAATATCTGTACTTTCTGGTTCTTTTTCTGCTAAATATTCAATTTCTTGAACAGATTTCAGTACCCGATTTTGCATTCCTGCAAGACCTAGACTCACCCAAATGATTCTTCTACATTTGGAATATAGACTTGCAGATGATAACCGATCTGAACATTCATATGCTCCAATTTCAGGATGCGATAACATCTTCAAACTGAAACTGTATAATTTCTTACTTAGAGCCTTCTCGTGAGAAATCTCTTCCCACATTTCTTTCAATTCTGTCTTTTCTGATTTAGTAATGTAGGACGTTACATATCGAGCAACAGCAATGGAATTGTCCGCAACATACTGAATATCCATGTTAGCGTTCCACATGGATAAAATAACTGGATTGTAGTCATTTATGTATTTTGATTCTTCGCTTCTTCTTAAGTTGTAGGTATTTGTTGGAGACTTTCTTGTGATGGTATGTCGCATAGCTGACATAAAACTGTTCACTCTTCCTTTGGATAATACAGGACGTGGAAATCCAAAACGACATTTGGTATAGAACTTATCCTTTAACTTGTACTTTCATCGACAGTATTTTCCACACCTATGGCTTTGGAATTGCAAGACTTGTTGTTTTAAGTTTTTATCTTCTCTGCTATTGGGTACAGCACATGTGGCATAATCTTCAATGAAAGACAAAACAGTTTCATCTGAATCTGTTCCAAATTTGGGGGCGTCCTTGATCCATAACAACATATGTATATGAGGAGCACCTCTTGCTTGATACTCCTTTCTCCAAAATAAATCCACAACTTCTCCAAGAGGAGGATTCTTTTTATTGCCGATAAAAGACATCATAGCTTCAAATCTATGATTGAAATATCTACATACATTAAAAGGATCCAAAGAGCACAATTCTCCAGGTGTCTTGTATTCAATATTTTTTATATTGGAATTTGCCTCTCGAAGAAATTCAAGTAAATCATCCCAAGCATACTCAGCACAGCTTAGTGTAACAAACCATGTAGGAGTTCCCAAGTTCCATAGCATACATTTCAGTTCTCCATGACGACGGTACCAATATTCATAAGTCCCACGCTGACATACCATCAGATTAATCAACTGAGATTCTAAATGATAATCTCTCTGATGCACTTTATCCATGAAATCCATTGCAGTTACATTTTTCAGATGCAGTCCAGTTTTTAAAATGTGATTTACTGCATATGAAAGTCCAGACAAGTCACTTTCAAACAGAAGATGAAACATATAAGGGATACATTGTCGAAATCTTGGATCTTCTGCATATAATCTGTTGTCCGATATTCAGATGCAGGAATCTGCACATCATATCGTCCACCTTTTCCTGTTGGAAACAACTGCGGGAAACAATGAGATTCCAAGATCTCTTCCCATACACTCATGGGACTTCCTCTTGCTTTTTTCATTTGGAACAACTCAATCGTATTCCCCATCACCTCTTTGGAATGAAGTGGATGTACACTGTAATGTTCATAGATTTCTTCACATCTGGGCATGTCCACTTTTTCAATTTGTCCACTTAATGTTTCAGTATCTTCTGCTAAATCTATTTCTTCTTCTCCTACAAACACATTTCTATAGTACTCATTATTTTTATCAGATACAATGATGCCTTTTGCACTTTTCTAACATCCACTAACTCTTGCCAGATTTTCTTATTCTTAGTAGGAACACCATTAACTAGAATGACTAGTGGTTCATTTTCTGCATGGTCTACACCAATAGTTTCAATATTTTTCCTTAAATCTAACTGTAAATGCACAACTCTTCCTTTCAATCCTCTTTGTAACTCTGATGGAGGTAATTTACCTGTTTTAGGCTCCATTCGAACAATAGCCTGAAACGGGTGCACACATTGAATGAGAATAGACTCATACATATTTAAATCTATCAGCTCTGGAGAAATAGCAACCAACTCTAGATTATTATGAACAGCTCTAGAAGGCATTTTATTCTCATCTAATTTGTTATAACAATATTTGCAAATATGCTGCTCAGATCCCAAATCAAAACATTCCTCTACCAACAAATAAGTTGCAAATTCCATCTACTTATCATTATCTTCTATTTAACTTTTTAAATACAGATTGACACCCCTAGTCTGATTTTTATAGTGACTTCGCCGACAACAAATACAAGAAACATTTGGTCTTTCAACTGAAATTACCTTAAACTTTGTGATTTCATCCTCAAAATTTTTTGTAATTACGGTTTCTACATTGTCTTCAACATTTTGTTCTATTAATGTGTCAGTTTCTGCACTCTCTTGCTGAGGACCAAAGTAACAAAACTCAATATCATCGCAAACCTTCTTCACATCTTATACTGACCCACGCAAAAGAGCACTGTTCACCTCATTTAACTTTAGTGCTGGACTTTTTGCATAATACAATCTTCTCACTAACTTCCGCATTTGAGTATGATGTATTGCCAGCATCCTGAAATGGTGAAAAACACTTTGACAAACTTTCCTAGAAAGACAAGCCAGAGAATGACCTTGCAAACCAGTATTTGTTCTCACTCTGCAAGGGTCTAGTCCTTGCAACACCTTAATCTTTTGTTTAACACATTTTTTACTATATGCTCGTAAAAAACGACATAATTTATCATTAGATTCTTGTTGTACGCTATAAATACTTCTGCAATCCCAAGTGTACACAGGGTGTTTAGGACGTCTCCCTAGAACTTCATCAGCTATCACTTCTTCTACATTTCTTTCAACCATTTTCTCTTTCTCAATTGGACAACCATCTCTAACCTCATAACCTTTACCACTGGTGTCAACTGCATACAATAATTTGTTGCTCTGTAAATAACTCTCTTCATTAAAGAAAGGCTCTGAACTGGAACTGTGTTTCCATTCTCCCCAAAAAAATCACAATTTTTTTTCCTATTAATTACTCTTTTCCTCCTAATTTTGGCATTCATTAAATGGATTGGTTTATCTAGTGATCGAATTCTGTTTAATACTAAAATGAATAGTTTCCTTTATACTTCAAAAGCCTTTTCAACAATGTTTTAAATATGCTTCTTCATTTTATAAAATAGAGCTCTCTTTTTATATTTCTTCACATCTTTCAGCAAATTATGTACTACTCTTGTAAAATATTTTTTGCGTAATTTCTTATACTGATTTTGCCTTCTTTTACCATAGTTTGTCTCCTTTGACTGTCCATTTACTTTTTTGCTTTTCCTCTTATTTTGAATTTTTTTCTAGTTGAAGCATTCTCAGAGGTTTCAGCATTCTGTACGTTCTGTTTGGTCCTACAAACATTTTTAATAAATTGATTTGTGATCTTACCAGAAGATTTTTTCTTTTTAGCAACATTATCTTGTTCATTCAATACTTGTGGTTGATGTTTCTTCAAGTAATTCTCCTGTCTTTGTTCTATTCTTTTTTTTTCTGGCATGATTTCTCTTTTTTAATGTTGAAAAACAGTGTCTGTAAAAAAGAATCACAAATAAATGTATATTAATAACATTCAAATGTATACTATTCTATTACTGTAGAAACACATTTTTAGCCCTGAAGCACAAGTGTGACGATGGTTAAAACACTACATGCATAGTGCATACTACTTTGAAGCAGTTCATACCCTAAAGCCTACCTCACTAAAAGACTACATGGTAACTGACTGAATGATTACAGTACTATAAGGAGACACACTGGGTGAGTGACAGGGTGTTTGCTAGAA
This sequence comes from Triturus cristatus, assembly GCF_964204655.1. Lineage (NCBI taxonomy): Eukaryota > Metazoa > Chordata > Amphibia > Caudata > Salamandridae > Triturus > Triturus cristatus. Next base: position 696,287,703 of record NC_140586.1, read on the forward strand.
GTGTATGAATACTGACATGGATATTGATGGTGTGAAAGACAAGTGTGTAGGTGATTAGAGACCTAGATGCATAGTGGATACGTGATTGAATCCATCCATATGTTAAGGCCTGTCTCAGTCCAATAGTACTTGGATACTGACTGAATGTTTTGAGTATTGCAAGGAGAGTGTGAGGATGAATTTATAAGTATTTGTATTTTGGTGCAGTAAATACATTAGTACATGGTGCTGAATAAGTCACTGGAGAAGTATAAGGGGAGTGACAGGGCGTTTGTGGGAACTGTATGAAAACTGTCTGGGATATTGAAGGTGTGAAAGACAAGTGTGTAGCTGGCTAGAGACCTACATGCATAGTGGATAGACGTTTGAAACAGTCCATAGAGTAACACTTGGATCACTGCAAAACTACCTGAGTACTGAATGAATCATTAGAGTACTACAGAGTGACTGGGTGAATCTTTTTAAGTTTTTGGATTCTAGTGCAGTGAATAGATTAGTACTTAGTGCCAAATGAGTCAGTGGAGGTGTGAAATTAAAGTGACAGAGTGTTTATTGGAGTTTATAGATACTGACAGAGAAATGGAAGGTCTGAAAGACAATTGTGTTGGTAGTTAGAGGCCTCCATGCATAGTGGAAACACGTTTGAATCAATCCATGTTCTAAGGCCTGCCTCACTCCATTAGTACTTAGGTACTGACTGAATGATTAGACTATTGCAAGAAGCATACCTGCGTGAATTTATAAGTGTTTCAGTTTTGGCGCAGTGAATGCATTACTACATGGTGCTGAATAAATCACTGGAACAGTGCAAGGGAAGTGACAGTATGTTTGCTGGAAGTACATGGATACTGACTGGGGAATTGAAGCTGTTAAAGACAAGTGTATAGTATGTTAGAAGACTGCATGCATACTGCATAGACATTTGAAGCAGTCCATGTGGTAATGCATGGTTCACTACATGAGCACCTGGAAACTGACTGAATCATTAGACTACTGCTAGGAGAGTGCCTGGGTAAACTTTTAAGTTTTTCAGTTTTGGCGCAGTGAAGAGATTAGTGCATGGTACTGGATCAGTCACTGGATGAGTGACAGGGTGTTTATTGAAGTCTATAGATACTGACTAGTTAATTAAAGAAGTTAAAGACAAGTGTGTAGGTGACTAGAGGCCTGTATGCATACTGGATAAACGTTTAAACAGTCCATGAGCTAAAACCTCAGACATTGCATGATTACTTCGGTACTGACTGAATCATTACACTACTGCAAGGAGAGTGCCTGGGTTAATCTTTTTAAGTTTTTGTGTTTTGGTGCAGTGAATAGATTACTACATAGTGCCAGATGAGTCAGTAGAGGTGTGCAAGTGGACTGAAAGAGTGTTTACTTGACTTTATAGATACTGAGTAGTTAATTGAACAAGTGAAAGACAAGTGTGTAGGTGACTACAGGCCTGGATGCATACTGGACAGACGTTTGAATCAATCCATGTGCTAAGGCCTACCTCACTCCATTAGAACTTAGGTAACTGACTGAATGATTAGACTATTGCAAGAAGAGTGCCTGGGAGAATTTATAAGTGTTTCAGTTTTGGCGCAGTGAATGCATTACTACATGGTGCTGAAAAAGTCACTGGAAGAGTGCTAGAAGAGTGACAGGGTGTTTTCTGGAAGTACATGCATACTGACTGGAGAATTCAAGCTGTTAAAGACAAGTGTATAGTAGGTTAGAAGCCTGCATGCATACTGGATAGACCTTTGAAGCAGTCCATGTGGTAATGCACAGTTCACTGCATGAGTTCCCTCGTACTGACTGAATCATTAAACTACTGCTAGGAGACTGCCAGGATGAAACTTTTAAGTTTTTCGGTTTTGGCGCAGTGAATAGATTAGTACATGGTACTGGATCAGTCACTGGAGGTGTGCAAGATTAGTGACAGGGTGTTTATTGAAGTATATAGATACAGACTAGTTAATTAAAGAAGTCAAAGACAAGTGTGTAGGTGACTAGAGGCCTGCATGCAAAGTGGATAGACGTTTAAACAGTCCATGAGCTAAGACCTGAGACACTGCATGGTTACCTGGGTACTGACTGAATCATTACACTACTGCAAGGAGAGTGCCTGGGTTAATCTTTTTAAGTGTTTGTGTTTTGGTGCAGTGAATAGATTATTACATAGTGCCAGATGAGTCAGTAGATGTGTGGAAGTGGACTGAAAGAGTGCTTACTGGAGTTTCTAGATATTGACTAGTTAATTGAAAAAGCGAAAGACAAATGTGTAGGTGACTAGAGGCCTGCATGCATACTGGACAGACATTTGAAGCAGTCCATGGGCTAAGGCATGGGCCACTGCATGAGTACCTGGGTACTGACTGAATCATTAGAGTTCTGCAAGGAGAGTGCCTGGATAAATCTTTTAAGTTTTTGGGTTTTGGCACAGTGAATAGATTAGTACATGCTGCTGAATGAGTCACTGGAGGTGTGCATGGGGAGTGACAGGGTGTTTATTGGAGTATATAGATACTGACTGGGCAAATGAAGGTGTGAAAGATAATTCTATAGGTGGTTAGAGGCCTGCATGCATAACAGATAGTCATTTGAAGTAGTCCATCTGCTAAAACCGGGTTCACTACATAAGTACCTGAGTACTGACTTAATCATTAGAGAAGTACAAGGAGAGTGCCTCAGCGAATTTATAAGTGTTTGGCTTTTGGCGCAGTAAAGGGATTAGTACATGGTACTGAATGGGTCACTGGAGAAGTGTAAGGGGAGTAACAGGGTGTTTGCGGAAACTGTATAAATACTGACTGGGATATTGAAGGTGTGAAAGACAAGTGTGTAGGTGGTTAGAGATCTGCATGCATACTGTATGTATGTATGTATGTATGTATGTATGTGTTTTTTGTAAAGCGCACTGCTGCCGAGGTGTCGTGGCGCTGTAGACCGCTGGGGAACCCGTCCTGGCTATCCCTGTGAGATGGTCCCTCCTGGGTATCTCCAAGGTGAAACCAGGCATCCCCGGCGAATGTGGGGGGCCGTTGTGGAGATGAGGCAAGCTAATGCCCAGAGTTGCCGAGTGTGATCCCTGTTTAGAGTAGGCACCGAGGCGAGAATTATCGGTCCGCTGGCCCTGGTCCACGACCCTGCCGCGTCGGGAATTGAACCCTGGTCCCAGGCTGTCCTCTGCTTCCGGGTCTGCCGCCTCTAACCAGTGAGCCACACTACTCCACAGACACAGATACTAGACAGACATTTGAAGCAGTCCACTATCTATGGGTAATTGCATGAGTACCTGAGTACTAACTGAATTATTAGAGTACTGCAAGGAGAGTGCCTGCATGAATCTTTTAAGTTTCTGGATTTTGGCGCAGTGAATAGATTAGTACATGGTGCTGGATGAAACACTGGAGGTGTGCAAGGGGAGTGACAGGATGTTTATTAGAGTATATAGATACTGACTGGGCAATTGAAGGGGTGAAAGACAATTGTATAGGTGATTTGATGCAAGCATGCATAGTGGATAGACGTTTCAAGTACTCCAAGTGCTAAGTCCGGGTTCACTACATAAGTACCTGGGTACTAACTGAATCATTAGAGTACTACAAGGAGAGTGCCTCTGTGTTTGGGTTTTGGCGCAGTGAATGGATTAGTACATGGTGCTGAATGGGTCACTAGAGGAGTACAAGGGGAGTGACAGGGTGCTTGCTGGAAGTGTATGGATACTGACAGTGAAATTAAAGGTGTGAAAGAGAACTGTGTAGATGGTTAGAGGACTGCATGCATAGTGGATAAGCATTTGAATCAATGCATGTGCTAAGGCCTGCCTCACTCCGTTACTACTTGGATATTAACTGAATGTTTACAGTATTGCAAAGACAGTTCCTGGGTGAATACATAAGCAATGACTGCCTTCTAATTCTACCAAAACTTGAGAACAGGAAAGGTTTTTAAGCAGTCCTGCGTATGCAAAGATGTCAAGTACTCAAATGCTTCTCTCACAGTGGTTCCCAAATGCACACAGACTCACAGTGTGATTCTAGACAAGCAACACTATCCTAGGAGTTTACCAAAACTCATTCACTAGTCTGGAAGGGGTAAGGGTACTGCACACAATCTACATATCTCAGTACTGCACTTTAGTGTCAAAGCCTGACTAATTTTATCAATGCATAAGCAAAGACTGGCTTGTAATGCTAGTAAAACTTGACAACATGGCAGGTTTTAAAACAGTTATCTGTCAGCAAATACACGATGTTACCAAATGCTTCTCTCACAATGGTTACCCAAATGCACACAGACTCACAGTGTGATTCTAGACAAGCAACATTATCCTTAGGAGTTCATCAAAACTCATTCACTACTGTGGAAGAGGTAAGAAGACTGCACACAATCTATATATTTCAGTACTGCACTTTAGTGTCAAACCCTAACTCATTTTATCAATGCATAAGCAAAGACTGGCTTCTAATGCTACTAAAACTTGACAACATGACCGGTTTTAAAACAGTTATCTGTCAGCAAATACACAATGTTACCAAATGCTTCTCTCACAATCCTTACCCAAATGCACACAGACTCACAGTGTAATTTTAGACAAGCAACACTATCCTAGGAGTTTACCAAAACTCATTCACTAGTCTGGAAGGGGTAAGCATACTGCACACAATCTACATATTTAAGTACTGCACTTTAGTGTCAAAGCCTGACTCATGTTATCAATCCATAAGCAAAGACTGGCTTTTAATGCTACTAAAACTTGACAACATGAAAGGTTTTAAAACAGTTATCTGTCAGCAAATACATGATGTTACCAAATGTTTCTCTCACAGTGGTTCCCAAATGCACACAGACTCACAGTGGGATTCTAGACAAGCAACACTATCACTAGGAGTTTACCAAAACTCATTCACTACTGTGGAAGGGGTAAGGGGACTGCACACAATCTACATATTTAAGTACTGCACTTTAGTGTCAAAGCCTAACTCATTTTATCAATGCATAAGCAAAGACTGGCTTTTAATGCTACTAAAACTTGACAACATCACAGGTTTTAAAACAGTTTTCTGTCAGCAAATACATGATGTTACCAAATGCTTCTCTCACAACCCTTACCCAAATACACACAGACTCACAGTGTGATTTTAGACAAGAAACACTATCCTAGGAGTTTACCAAAACTCATTCACTACTCTGAAAAGGGTAAGGATACTGCACACAATCTACATATGTCAGTACTGCACTTTAGTGTCAAAGCCTGAGTCATTTTATCAATGCATAAGCAAAGACTGGTTTTTAATGCTACTAAAACTTGTCAACATCACAGGTTTTAAAACAGTTTTCTGTCAGCAAAAACATGATGTTTCCAAATGCTTCTCTCACAATGGTTAACAAAATACACACAGACTCACAGTGTGATTGTAGACAAGCAACATTATCCCTTGGAGTTTACCAAAACTCATTCACTACTCTGGAAGGGGTAAGGGGACTGCACACAATCTACATATTTCAGTACTGTACTTTACTGCCAATGCCTGACTCATTTTATCAATGCATAAGCAAAGACTGGCTTCTAATGCTACTAAAACTTGACAACATGACAGGTTTTAAAACAATTTTCTGCAAGCAAATACATTATATTACCAAATGCTTCTCTCACTATGCTTACCCAAATACACACAGATTCACAGTGTGATTGTAGACAGCCAACTATCCCCTGTACAAAATACATTTACTAGTACTACAAGATCTAAGGTGACTGCACACATTACAGAACATTTTCTACTACACATTAGTACCAAAATGCTTCTCTCAAAATGATTCCTAAATGCACACAGACTCACTGTGTGATTCTAGACAAACAACACTATCCCTTGCACTATACCAAAACACATTTCTTAATCTACGAATACTACATTTTAGTGTAGAAACATGACTTATTTTGCAAATTCATAAACAATGACTGCTTTCTAATTGTACCAAAATATAAAAACAGCACAGTTATCTGTCTGCAAACACAAGAACAACACAAATGCTTATCACAGAATGGTTTCTACATGCACACACGCTGACAATAAGATTGTAGACAAAAAAAGTACTCCCTGCATTTTAGCAGGAGAAACACATTAGTTTGATTAAAATCAAAATAGACCACATACATCCCCTCACAATTAAATAACTCACCTTTCAAGTTGTTTTGTAGATTAAGAAGTATATCAGTCACACACCAGATTGTCTTATACAGAATCTCTGCACTGTGCACCTGTCAGCAAAACCAAAGAATGGCAAAGTTTCCCTCTCATTTTCCACACATATACATGTAAACATCAAATCACATTCCTTCCCACATAAATTCAAAAGCTAACACACATTTCTATTGGTTAAACATTTCAAACCTTTCCAAATGACATGAATTTGAACCATACCCCCAATCTGCCTTCTGCCTGTTACCATAGATACAGGTCATTGAACACTGAACTGAGCACACAGGTCACAAGTTCAACACACAATGTTGCTAATCAAAACAGCAAGTGTGCATGACTTTTCAACATATCAGCTTATCATATATAATGTTCCTTTCAATCAGTTTTTGTTAACCAATTAGAATCATGCGTTTAAAAACAGAAACATGCACCCTACCTTTCAGTGTAGAAGGTTGTCAAACAACCAATGATTTCTTGTCTTTTTTCAAAACTGCATCTTAGCCACCATTTTAGAAAAATCTTACTTTTCAAACTGCCATTTCATTTACAGAAACCATCTGAGTGCATCCATACCTCCCTTCAAGATGCTTAGAGTGTGGATTGTGGGACACAGCTATATTTTCTGGAGCCAAAGGTATGCAGAAAACAAAGGCATTCACAAAGAACTAGGTTTGCCAAATGTAGACATTAAATGGATTGGACAGAGATGGTTAAAGTGGCACCAATTGATGCCATTGGTAAAATCCTTTATGCATATCCAACACCCTGACCTCATAATAGTGCACTGTGGTCGCAATTACCTAGGCACATTGACTGGGTTAGGTCTGGAAATACTTCTGAAGGACACCTTTGCAGAATAGATTTAACTTTTTCCCAAAACTGCCTTTGAGTATTCTAACATATGCCGAAGGGAGAAATGGAACTGGTCCAATCATTTTTGTCCACAAATTGAGAAAGCTAGAAAACATGTGAATAAATCTGTTTCTGCTTTTCTCCGAGACTATAGAATGGGGTCCATATACAATAACAATCTGCGCTTTCATATGCAAGAGATGTATAGGAGAGATAGAGTACACTTTACTGATGAAGGAAACAGAGTCTTCCTCAACAACTTCAGACTCTGTATAGGTACTTACTTATAAGTACCAAAAACTCTCAATGAACACAACGGCTCTTTTTAGAGCCACTCAAGAACAAAACACTTAAGCTTGATGTTTATCTCCCAAAAATGTTGTTTTTTTTACCTTGGATCCGCGCACCCAACGCGTTAGTAACCGCGCACCCTAAGCGAGAGAAATTGTGCATCCAACACGTTAGGATGCGCGACTCCTAATTTTACAGTGGAAAAAAAAATAGCCCCTGTCACTAACTTTTATTGTCCCCGGGGACCCCATCCCCGGGGCTTATAAAAAAACATTGGGGACCGTGGGGGGAGCCCCAACGCCCCCACGGTCCCAGCCGGTTCCCCACGTCCTTCAGGAGCCGGCATTGCTTTTCCACATGGGGAGCTGCTGACATGCAGCTCCCCATGTGGAAAAGCAATATCATTTCCCTGCTCTCTTTTTCTAAATCCTAATGAAGTTTGCTATGGAAGGGCGGGAGACTCCCGCCCTCTCATAGCAAACAATATTGTCCTGGGGTGGGCACCCCAGGACACTGTAGGAGCTGGCCCTGGGGGGTGGCGGTCCCCAGGGCCCTCGAGGGCTCCAGGAGGGGGGCTACACAGCCCCCCTTCCCCATTAATTTGTAAAGATTTTGCCCCCGGGATTTGGCCCACCCAGGGGCTAAATATTAATGAAGCGCGGAAGCCCGCGCTTCGGGTTTTTTTTTCTCCCGTCCGCATCCGCGCACCCTGTGTGCATTTTGCCATTTAAAAAAAAAGAAAAAGGGCCCCAGGGGGTCCTTCTGGGACCCCCTAAGCAGCACTAGAGGGTCAGAGTATTTCTACCCTGCCCCCTTTACATCTTTCACACACTTATTTCCCTTACATAATCAGCCTCGCTTCTACCGAGGCACAAAATGGCTGCCAACAGTTCCTGGTTTTGAATGTAGACAGACACTTGACAACCAATTAGCATTCAGCACATGATCGGGAGGGTGCGCGCTCGGTTCGCAGAGGATGCGCGGATCCTCCAAGGCCATAGATATATCTATCATTTTAGTCTCATTTTCTCAGGAACTACTGAACGGATTTACACCATTTATGCAAAAGGCACGATTCTAAACTGAGGACTACCTCTTTGCCAAATTTGGTGTAATTCCGTTCAGCAGTTCGGGCTGTAGCTGCGTCAACAGGTCCTATGGGAAATTGCATGGGGAAAACGCGTTTTGGGACCCCCCTTTTTTCTCGGCCCCCACTTGACGAATCACCATGAAAACTTTCAGGATAGGAGCGGATCGGAGCTGGCCAAAAGTTGGGAAAATTTCAGGAAGATTCGTCAACCGGCGCCAGACTTATTGGGAATAGAATGTTGCGGATTTCCTATGGAAAATAGGTCCTAACTGTAACTACCTACTGGCGACTGCCAGTAGGTAATATATATATATATATATATGTTCAGTAGTTGCTGAGAAATAAAAAAAAGAGTCAAAAAATCAATTTCCCATAGGAAGCTTTGGGCAAGGCTACAGTCGAAACTACTGAACGGATTTACCCCAAATTTGGCAAAAATTAGAAAATTTGAGTTAAAAGTTAGTGATATCTATGGCTGGGGAGGATCCGCGGACCCTCCCCGCACCCAGCGCGCACCCTGCCGTGCACGAGCTGAATGCTAATTGGCTGTCAACACTCCAGATCAGGAAGTGTTGGCAGCCATCTTGTGCCTCGGTGGAACCGAGGCACAAGAAAAACAAAACCTAAAAAAAAGGCGCAAAACGCGACAAGGGGGCAGGGTAGAAACACCCTGACCCCCTAGGGGACCTCAGGATTGAAGAGGAATTAATTCCCCAACTTAAAACGCCCCACAGGGCGTGTTTGCACACGTCATCTCAGGCCCCTCCCCCTTCCTTCACCATTGTACAAATATTCCTCTAAAATCAGCCGAACTACGAATTCTGATTTACTCACCTGTTATCAGGAGAGAACCCAGGGCTGCATCTTTTAGCCCAGCACTGACCCTGAAAAGTAATTCTAAGTGTACTTACAAGTAACTTGTATTTCCTTCCATAGGAATCCATTGTGTGGTTTTCACCAGAAAAGTTTCTAAGTGTCTATTTTCACAAACTAAAAATATTCCTAAAAAATCGTCTGTATGACTTAAACACATTCTTTCAACTGTTTACAGGAGGTTGGTCAGTGCTGGATCCTGGATCCACCACTGAGTAAGAAAAAGTAACGATAACACTACTTACCTGCTAAGTGAATTTTCTGCCGTAGGATAACATTGGTGCTTCGATGGGAAAAAGTTTCTAAGTGTCAAGTTTTAAAATACAATAATATTCCTTAAAAATTACTACTGTAACCAACGCGCTTTTACTCAATGGTTTACAGGAGATGTCTAAGGACTGAATCTAGGTTCCAGTCCTGTGGTTAGAAAAGTAATCCATAAAGTAACTAATTGCATTTAACTAGAAATTCACATTGAGCTCAATGTTGCTTTGTGTTTGAAATTGTGTTGCCCATTGCAACAACTGTAACTACTGTATTTAAAAGTCTGTTGCCTATTTGCCAAGTATTTAAACTAAAGTAATTCATTCTGAGAAAGCATATTTTGTATTGTAATGTATAATGTAATTATAATGTAATTAAAAAAATATATCCAAAAATAAATAGTTTAAAAAATGTAGTAAATCAGTATAACAATTAATACATTCAAAATTGTCATTTACAAAACCTTTGAAATTCACTGAAAAAACCATAGGTTTCAGGCCTGGTATAGTTAGGAATTAGCATTTAAAAAACCTTTGAAATTCATTGAAAAAACCATAGGTTTCAGGGGCATTATAGTTAGGAATTGGCATTTAAAAAACCTTAGAAATTCACTGAAAAAACCATAGGTTTCAGGGGTGTTATAGTTAGCTGGATATTTCCCTCATACAAAACCCTAGAAATTCCCCCGTTATAATTAGTTCAGCTAACTATAACTCGCACCCCCGCAATGCACTGCCGATGACATCACATATTACATCACTCATGACATGGACAGTGACATCATTGATGACATCACTGATGACATCTGAAATGACATCACTGATGACATCACTGATGACGTCATCCAGTGAGTATGTGTTTCTGTAAATTTTAAATATGTTTAATATATATATATAGGGAAAAACCTATGGAAGAATGAGTGGGTGTATGGATGATTTTGTAGGTGCGTGACTGACTCTATAAGGATAAAACGCTTTTTGAATAGAAACAAGGTCCTAACTATAACTACCTACTGGCAACCGCCAGTAGGTAATATATATATATATATATATATATATATATATATATATATATGATGTGAACAAGGGCGCCTAAGCCCGAAACGCGTCGTCTGTTGACTGCTGCTAGGTTTTAAATAAACATCTTGCCTGGAAAAAAGAAGTGGTTCGTTTCTCTTTCTTCGCTGCCGAGGCTTTGGTAGAAGTGGAAGGAGTGTTGTTTGCGATATATATATATATATATATATATATATATATATATATATATATATATATATATATATATATATATATATATATATATATATATACATACATATATTACCTACTGGCGATAGCCAGTAGGTAGTTATAGTTAGGACCACGTTTCCATAGGAAAACCTCAACATTCTATTTTGAATAACTTTGGCGCTGGTCGACGAATCCTCGCAAATTTTTCAAAATAGGTGGGGCGCTACGCTCCGCTCCTACCCTGAAAGTCTCGGGGGGATCCATCAAGCGGGGGCTGAGATAAAAGGGGGGTCCCAAAACGCGTTTTTCCCATGCATTTTTCCATAGGACCTTTAGAACGAGCTACAGCCCGAACGGCTGAACAGAATTACTCAAAATTTGGCAGAGAGGTAGTCCCTAGGTCAAGGAAGTGCCTTTTGTAGGTTTGGTGTAAATCTGTTCAGTAGATTCTGAGAAAATAGCCTTTAAATCAATATATATATCTGAGCCAGCTTACGGTACGCTTACCGTACGCTTACGGTAAGCGTACGGTGGCGTGCGCGAGCGCGATTCTGATTGGCTCTTAGATCTTAGTAAACATTCGAATCGGCCGAAACCAGGAAGCGGCGGCCGCCATTTTGTCTCTCGCACTGAGAGTGATTTTTAAAATATCAAGCCCAAAAACATGTAAAGGGGCTGTTTTGACAACTCCCTCCCACATAGTCATGTTGAGGGAGTCCCCAAACATCCCCCAAGTGCAAAAACGGTTTTATTTTTTTTTCGGCAATTTCGCGGGGTACGCTTACCGTACGCTTACCGTAAGCGTACGGTAAAAAAATAAAAATAAAAAAAACACTATCCACACTTACCCCACCCCCTGTGCTTTTGGTGGCCGAAGGCCACCAAATGTACAGGGCTTATGTTAAGGGCAAAAAACACTATCCACACTTACCCCACCCCCTGTGCTTTTGGTGGCCGAAGGCCACCAAATGTACAGGGCTTATTATAAGGGAAAAAAACTTAGCATTTAAAAAACCGTACTAATTCACTGAAAAAAACATAGGTTTCACACACGTTATAGTTAGGAATTAGCATTTAAAAAACCTTGCAAATTCACTGAAAAAACCATAGGTTTCACACATGTTATAGTTAGCGGAAATTTTACTGATAAAAAACCAGTGAAATTCCCCCGTTATAGTTAGCGCAGGCAACTATAACTCACGCGACTGCAATCTTCTGCTGATGACATATGTGTCTTTATGAAAAAAAAATATTTGTAATATATGTATAGCTAAAAATGTATGGAAGAAGACATGGGCAAATAAGTGTCTAAATACAGTATTAGCATCAGCAGAGGATTGCGGTCGCGTGAGTTATAGTTGCCTGCGCTAACTATAACGGGGGAATTTCACTGGTTTTTTATCAGTAAAATTTCCGCTAACTATAACATGTGTGAAACCTATGGTTTTTTCAGTGAATATATATATGTATATATATTACCTACTGGCGGTCGCCAGTAGGTAGTTATAGTTAGGACCCCTTTTCCATAGGAAATCCGCAACATTCTATTTTGAATAACTTTGGCGCCGGTTGACGAATCCTCGCGAATTTCTCAAAATAGGTGGGGCGCTACGCTCCGCTCCTACCCTGAAAGTCTCGGGGGGATTCGTCAAGCGGGGCCTGAGATAAAAGGGGGGTCCCAAAACGCGTTTTCCCCATGCATTTTTCCATAGGACCTTTAGAACGAGCTACAGCCCGAACGGCTGAACAGAATTACTCGAAATTTGGCAGAGAGGTAGTCCCTAGGTCAAGGAAGTGCCTTTTGTAGGTTTGGTGTAAATCTGTTCAGTAGATTCTGAGAAAATAGCCTTTAAATCAATATATATATCTGAGCCCGCTTACGGTACGCTTACCGTACGCTTACGGTAAGCGTGCGGTGGCGTGCGCGAGCGCGATTCTGATTGGCTCTTAGATCTTAGTAAACATTCGAATCGGCCGAAACCAGGAAGCGGCGGCTGCCATTTTGTGTATTTCACTCTGAAAAAAAGAGTGAAAACAAGAAAAGGGGGCAAAGAGGAGAGTAACAGATCTCCTTACATTTGTGAGGGGGTCAAAGAAGGACTGTAAAGTACAAAAAAAACATTTATTGATTTTTTAAAAAATCACGGGGTACGCGTACGGTAAGCGTACGGTAAAAAAAAAAAAAAAAAAAAAAATGAAATGCAGAATTAAGAGTTTAGATATTAGGGAGCTCTAAAAAGAGCTGTTGTGTTTATGAAGTCATTTTTTTAAGTGGTACTTACAAGTAAGTACCAATGCAGAGTCTAAGGTTCAAAAGGAAGACTCTGTTCCCTTCATCATTGAAGTGCCCACCATCTCCTCTATAAATGTCTTGCATGTCATAACGCAAGTTGTTGTGGTAAATGGCACCCATACCATAGTCACGGAGGAAAGCAGAAACAGATTTGTTGACGTGCTTTCTTGCTTTGTCAATCTGCGGACAGAAATGATTGGACCAGTTCCATTTTTGCCTTTGGCATATGTTGGAAAACACAAAGGCAGTTTTAGGGAAAAGTGAAAACAGTTGTGCAAAGGTGTCCTTCATAAGCATTTCCAGACCTACCCCAGTCAAAGTGCCTAGGTCATTGCCACCACAGTGCACTATTATGAGGTCAGGGTGTTGGATTTGCATGAAGGATTTCACCAATGGCATCAACTGGTGCCACTTTAACCCTCTCTGACCAATCCATTTAATGTCTACATTTGGCAAAGCAAGGTCTCTCACCATATCTGTTTTCTCTGCACACTTTTCACTCCAGAAGACATAGCTGTGCCCTACAATCCACACTGTGAACATCTTCAAAGGAGAACTGGATGCACTCAGGAGGTGTCTTTCAGTAGAATGGCAATATGAAAAGAAAGACAGTTTGGAAATGGAGGCATACATATTTTTTTCAAAACAAAAAGAACTGATTGGCTGTTTCATACCATTCTAGAATAAAAACTAGGCTGTATGTGTAAATTAATAGAAGCATGTTTTGTATTGGTACAGAAAAATGTGTTACCAAAGAACAGTACTATGGATTTGCTGTTAGGTTTGAAAAGTCAAGCACTCTTGCTCTGTGGAATTGAAACATTGTGTGGCGAACTTCTGACCTAACTCCACACAGCAGTGTTCCATGAGCTGTTGCTATGGTAGCAGGCAGAAGTCAAGTTGGGGGAAGGGTACTAGGCAGAAGTCAAGTTGGGGGCAGGGTACTTTTGGAAAAGGGTTGGTTTTCAACCAATAGAAATGTGTGATTACATTTGAAAAAAAGGGGGAAGCACTGAGATTTGAAACTTACATGTATATGTGTGGAAAAATAGAGGGAAAGTTTGCCATTATCTGGTTCTGCTGAGAGGAGAGAGGTGAACACAACAGAGATCCTGGCTCTGATAATCTGCTGTTTGAGTGCCACATTTCTTTCACAACTAACTAATTTTAAAGGTGAGTTATGAGTTTGAGAGGGGATGTATGTGGTAACTTAAGAAATGAATAATAGAAATGGAAATTCTTTTTGTTGAAGTTGCGTTTATCATTTTCTGTTTTGGGAGAAATTTAAATGTGAGGAACATGTAAAATAATATGGACTATGTTTTCACAATAAATTAAGGTGTACTGGAAAAAAAAAGAATAGTTTAAGGGTTTGAGGTTTGACTCAGTAATGCAAATACATTCAGCATCACTAAGGCTGGTTGCCCTTGCTGGAATGTAGGCAGCCACCCAGGTTACACATGGTGGTGGTCTGAAAAAGCAGTTTGGACATGTGCATTTAAGAAAATCAAAAAAGTGGTTTCATAATGTGTCAGTCTGTAAAAGTGATTTTCACTTGCCAAAAAAAAAAGAGCAGTAAGTGTGCTTTCAAATTGGCAAAGAAATTTCGTTTTGTGACTAATGTGAAAACATGACTCTGTGTGCAAAGAGGAATTATAGGCAGAGATTTATTGCGTTTTTTTCTGGTGATTTCACAGTTGCATTAGTAGGAAAAAGGGGGAGCGATTTTTTGGGGGAAGAAGCAGACTCTTAGCACACACCCATGTGCTTGCCATGTATAATCATGCACAGTATTTACAAGCGAGTGGGGTTTTCAGGTTTCAGTCTGTAATGCAAATACATTCAGCATCACTAAGGCTGGTTGCCCTTGCTGGAGTGTAGGCAGCCACCCAGGTTACACATGGTGGTAGTCTGAAAAAGAAGTTTGGACATGTGCATTTAAGAAAATCAAAAAAGTGGTTTCATAATGTGTCAGTCTGTAAAAGTGATTTTCACTTGCCAAAAAAAAAGAGCAGTAAGTGTGCTATCAAATTGGCAAAGAAATTTCGTTTTGGGACTAATGTGAAAACATGACTCTGTGCAAAGAGGAATTATAGGCAGAGATTTATTGCGTTTTTATCTGGTGATTTCACAGTTGCATTAGATGGAAAGGGGGAGCGATTTTTTGGGGGAAGAAGCAGACTCTTAGCACACACCCATGTGCTTGCCATGTATAATCATGCACAGTATTTACAAGCGAGTGGGGTTTTCAGGTTTCAGTCTCTAATGCAAATACATTCAGCATCACTAAGGCTGGTTGCCCTTGCTGGAGTGTAGGCAGCCACCCAGGTTACACATGGTGGTGGTCTGAAAAAGCAGTTTGGACATGTGCATTTAAGAAAATCCAAAAAGTGGTTTCATAATGTGTCAGTCTGTAAAAGTGATTTTCACTTGCCAAAAAAAAAGAGCAGTAAGTGTGGTTTCAAATTGGCAAAGAAATTTCGTTTTGGGACTAATGTGAAAACATGACTCTGTGTGCAAAGAGGAATTATAGGCAGAGATTTATTGCGTTTTGCTCTGGTGATTTCACAGTTGCATTAAATGGAAAGGGGGAGCGATTTTTGGGGGGAAGAAGCAGACTCTTAGCACACACCCATGTGCTTGCCATGTATAATCATGCACAGTATTTACAAGCGAGTGGCGTTTTCAGGTTTCAGTCTGTAATGCAAATACATTCAGCATCACTAAGGCTGGTTGCCCTTGCTGGAGTGTAGGCAGCCATCCAGGTTACACATGGTGGTGGTCTGAAAAAGAAGTTTGGACATGTGCATTTAAGAAAATCAAAAAAGTGGTTTCATAATGTGTCAGTCTGTAAAAGTGATTTTCACTTGCCCAAAAAAAAAGAGCAGTAAGTGTGCTTTCAAATTGGCAAAGAAATTTCGTTTTGGGACTAATGTGAAAACATGACTCTGTGTGCAAAGAGGAATTATAGGCAGAGATTTATTGCGTTTTTTTCTGGTGATTTCACAGTTGCATTAGTAGGAAAAAGGGGGAGCGATTTTTTGGGGGAAGAAGCAGACTCTTAGCACACACCCATGTGCTTGCCATGTATAATCATGCACAGTATTTACAAGCGAGTGGGGTTTTCAGGTTTCAGTCTGTAATGCAAATACATTCAGCATCACTAAGGCTGGTTGCCCTTGCTGGAGTGTAGGCAGCCACCCAGGTTACACATGGTGGTGGTCTGAAAAAGAAGTTTGGACATGTGCATTTAAGAAAATCAAAAAAGTGGATTCATAATGTGTCAGTCTGTAAAAGTGATTTTAACTTGCCCAAAAAAAAAGAGCAGTAAGTGTGCATTCAAATTGGCAAAGAAATTTCGTTTTGGGACTAATGTGAAAACATGACTCTGTGTGCAAAGAGGAATTATAGGCAGAGATTTATTGCGTTTTTTTCTGGTGATTTCACAGTTGCATTAGATGGAAAGGGGGAGCGATTTTTTGGGGGAAGAAGCAGACTCTTAGCACACACCCATCTGCTTGCCATGTATAATCATGCACAGTATTTACAAGCGAGTGGGGTTTTCAGGTTTCAGTCTGTAATGCAAAAACATTCAGCATCACTAAGGCTGGTTGCCCTTGCTGGAGTGTAGCAGTCTGGACATGGGCTTTTTAAAAAATCTGAAAAGTGGTTTCATAATGTGTCAGTTTGTAAAAGTGATTTTCACTTGCCCAAAAAAAAGAGCAGTAAGTGTGCATTCAAATTGGCAAAGAAATTTCGTTTTGTGAGTATTGTGAAAAGAAATGTAGTAATATATTTAAATAAAATAAAGGAATTTTTTTTTTAGTTTTTTTCAGGTATTGCTGAAGAGCAGTGAACAAAATTTAAGATGCCTACAAAATCCAGAGTTCAAAAAACGCTAAAAAAAAAACTATATTTGAAGACAACTAGAGGATCAAAGTTAGTAGAAGATGCTGATGTTGGGAGGAAGAAAAAATCTTCTGGTAAGCAAAAAAAAGATTTTCTAAGGAATATATTCAAAAAAAGGAAAAATGTACAAAATGTCTGTACAGGAAAGAATGATTTCAAACAAAAAGGACAAGAAAAAATTGAGAATTTAGTTAATGCAAATATACCTTCTGCAACTAAAAAGTTAAACTTAAACAGAAAAACAGCGTTTAAAGAGATACGTAGAAAAATGTTTCAGAGAAGAGTTATGTCCAATTTGATAAAGGATGTGAAGAAATATAAGCAAAAGGCAAAGTTTTATAAGAGAAAAAAAGAAATTGAAGCCATTGCAGCAAAGGCATTAGAATTAAAAAGGAAACTATTCATATTAATTTTGAATAGGATGCGTACATTAGACAAAATGGTTAATGTACTGAAATCACATAGCAAAAGGAAAAGAGTAGTGAACAGAACAAACTTTTGTAAAGTGTTTTTAGGAAAGTGGATGCATAGTTCAAGTAGTGAACCTTTTTTTAATGAAGAGAGCTATTTTCAAAGTAATAGTTTGCTGCATGCAGTTGACACCAGAGGTCGTTCATACGAAGTAAAAAATGGTTGCATAATGGAGAAGGAGATAATGGTTCCAAGAGATGAGGTACAAGTGATGGCAGATGAGGCAATGGGGAGACGTCCTAAAGCCCCAGTGTACACTTGGAATTGTAGTAGTATTTGCACTGTGCGTCAGGAATCTATTGACAAATTTCGAGAGTTTCTAAGAGAATATAGTAAAAAAAGTGTAAAACAGAAGATTAAGGTGCTTCAAAGTCTGGATCCATGCAGAGTGAGAGAGAATACTGGTTTGCAGGGTCATTCTCTGGCTTGTCTATCTAGAAAAGTGTGCAATAGTGTTTTCCAACATTTTAGGATGCTGGCTGTTCATCATACTGAAATGAGAAAGTTTGTGAGACGGTTGTATTTTGCCAAAAGTCCAGCAATAAAGTTAAATGAATTGAATAGGGCTCTGTTCCGAGGAACGGTATCAGATGTAGAGAAGGTTGTTGATGAAATTCAGTTTTGTTACTTTGGTCCTGAACAAAACAGTGCAGAGAAGGACACAGTAAATGAGGAAGAAGTGGAAGAGAATGTAGAACCCTCTGTAAGTAACACATTTAATGATCACATAACAAAATTTGCAATAGTCTCTAATGAAAGACCAAATTTTACTTGTATTTGTTGCCGCAGAACTCATTATAGAAAACAAACTAGGAATGTTGATCTCTACAGAAAGAGTGAAAATGAAGATAATTATAAGTGGAAGGATTTTGCCACATATATATTTCTAGAAAATTGTTTTGAATTGGGTGAAGATCAGCGTATTTGTAAATACTGTTACAACAAGTTAGAGGAAAATAGAATGCCGACCAGAGCTGTACATAATAATTTAGAATTGGATGCTATTCCTGCTGAACTTTCTGAATTAAATACATATGAGTCTATACTCATTCAATGTGTTCATCCGTTCCAGACCATAGTACGTATGGAGCCCAAAACTGGTAAATTACCTCCTCCAGATTTACTGAGAGGTTTAAAAGGTAGAGTGGTGTATTTGCCCTTGGATTTGAAAAAAAATATGGAAACTATTGATGCGGATACTTTGGAAACTGAACCATTAATTATTCTGGTTAATGGTGTACCTACAAAGAATAAGAAGATTTGGCAGGAGCTGGTAGATGTACGGAAAGTACAAAAAGCAAATTTGTATTTGAAAAGGAATAACAAATGGTATGAATCAATTTATATAGAAGAAGAAGAAGAAGAAGAAGATTTACAAGAAGACACAGAAACACCAACTGGACAAATTGAAAAAGTGGACAAGTCAAAGGAAGAAGAAATTTATGAACATTTTAGCATACATCCTCTTCATTCAAAAGAAGTTATGGGAGACATATTGATCTCTTTCAGATGAAGAAAGCAAAAGGAACTCCCGTGAGTGTATGGGAGGAGAGCTTGGAAGCTCGATGTTTTCCCCAGCTGTTTCCTAAAGGAAAAGGAGGACGATACGATGAACGTCCAGAACAGATTCCAGCTTCTGAGTATCGGACTACAAGACTATATGCTGAAGATCCCAGATTTCGACAAAGTATTCCTTATTTGTTCCATCTTTTATTTGAAAGCGACTTGTCTGCACTGTCTTATGCAGTAAATCACATTTTAAAAAGTGGAGTACATTTACAAAATGTGTCTGCTAAGGATTTTATGGAGAAAGTGCAGCACCGAGATGATCATTTGGAAACACAACTGATCAATCTGATGGCTTGTCAGCGTGGGACAAATGAATATTGGTACCGACGCCATGGTGAACTAAAATGCATGTTACGGAATTTAGGAACACCAACATGGTTCCTTACCCTAAGCTGTGCCGAGTACGCTTGGGATGATTTACTGGATTTTCTACGAGAGGCCAATTCAAACATTAAAAACATCGAATACAAGACAGCAGGAGAACTGTGCTCATTGGATCCGGTTAATGTTTGCAGATATTTCAATCATAGATTTGAG
This sequence comes from Triturus cristatus, assembly GCF_964204655.1. Taxonomy (NCBI): domain Eukaryota; kingdom Metazoa; phylum Chordata; class Amphibia; order Caudata; family Salamandridae; genus Triturus; species Triturus cristatus. Next base: position 696,307,275 of record NC_140586.1, read on the forward strand.
GCTATGATGTCCTTCATCTGCAATAAAAAAAATCCACCTCTTGGAGAAGTAGTGGATTTCTTTTGGAGAAAAGAGTACCAGGCAAGAGGTGCTCCTCATATTCATATGCTGTTGTGGATCAAGGATGCCCCAAAGTTTGGAACAGATACTGATGAAGCAGTGTTATCTTACATTGAAGAATATGCAACATGTGCTATACCAAAAAGCACAGAAGAGAACAAGTTAAAGGAGCAAGTTTTACGTTTCCAAAGTCATCGGTGTGGAAAATACTGTCGACGGAAATACAAGAGCAAAGAAAAATACTACACTAAATGTCGATTTGGATTTCCTAGACCTGTTCTTTCAAATGGAAGAGTAAACAGTTTTATGTCAGCTGTGAGACATACTATCACAAGAAAATCACCTAAGAATACCTACAACCTTAAAAGAAAAGAAGAATCAAAAAATATAAATGACTACAACCCAGTCATTTTATCCATGTGGAACGCTAACATGGATATACAGTATGTTGCTGACAATTCCATTGCTGTTGCTCGATATGTAACGTCTTACATTACGAAATCAGAAAAAACAGAATTGAAGGAAATGTGGGAAGAGATTTCTCACGAGAAGACTGTCAGTAAGAAGCTGTACAGTTTCAGTTTGAAGATGTTATCGCATCGAGAAATTGGATCCTACGAATGTTCAGATAGGTTATCTTCTGCAAGTCTCTACTCGAAGTCAAGAAGAATAATTTGGGCAAGTTTAGGCCTTGCAGCAATGAGAAATCGGGTACTGAAATCTGTAGGAGAAATTGAATATTTGGCCGAGAATGACCCAGAAAGTACAGATATTTTGAAATCAAACATGTTGGACACTTATTATCCCAAGAGAAGTCATCATCTGGAGAACATGTGTCTCTATGAAGTGTTGCAGAACTACATTTATTCACGGAAAGCTGCAGAAGACATCAACAATGGAAAATATAAAGTCGTTGGTGAAGAAGGATGTTTGGTGAAGCAAACAAAAGGAAGTTTGATAAATCACCGGAAGCTGAGTTGTGACACTACTGACAAGAAGGAATTTTACTACTTGGCTCTTTTACAGTTGTTTAAACCATGGCGTACAGAGGATGAACTACTGGGAGAATTTCAAAGCTATGAAGATTCTTTTAATGCTTGCAAAGACAGCATACAATGCAGTACATTCTCAACTTATCTGCAAATGTTAAATGAAGAAATTGAACAGGAAACTACAATTGCAGCAGAAATAGCTAGAGACAGTTCTCAGGACAGCCAAAGTTCAGGAACACTCAGTCAAGATCCCCTAGGACAACCAATCGTTGAAAATGAAGCATCAATAGCCATGAATGAAGTGGAAACGGCTATGAATCAAGCTCAAGAAGAATTTATAGACTTAGAAAATTTGGAAAGACAACTGAATCAAGAGCAGCAACAAATTTATGAAGAGATCAAAAACAAAATTGATCACGGATTTCTACATGAAAAAAAAGAGTGCTCATGCACATCATTTCATCCAATCAGGATGTATGTAAGCGGACAAGCTGGAACTGGAAAAAGTTTCCTAATAAAAGTCATCAGAAGCTACCTAAAGCAAAAAACGGATTCTACTTTGTCTTGTGTGGTTACTGCTCCAACTGGGTTAGCAGCATATAACATAAAAGGAATCACTTTACATCGTTTGCTAATGTTACCAGTGGAGCATGAGAACAAAATACAATTCAACAAGCTAACTGGAGAAGCATCCTTGGAAGTTTCAAGAGTATTGAAGAAGATGCAATTTCTCATTATTGATGAGGTGAGCATGGTATCAAACTTAATGCTTGCCTTTGTGCATTTAAGAATGCAGCAAATTTTGAAGACAGACTATGACATGTTATTTGGTGGAAAACACGTCATAGTTTTTGGAGATCTTTTGCAACTTACTCCAGTTAAAGGACAACCAGTATTTAATACTGTCACACATGAAGACACAAAGAAGTCATTGGGAAGCATCGGAAATACAAATATTTGGTCCTTCTTTGAGTACAAGGAACTTACTACTAATATGAGGCAAGCAAGCGATGAAGAATATGGAAGTATTCTGAAGGATATCAGAATTGGACTACTCACAGAAGTTGGCAAAAAAGCATTACAGAGTCGGCTGCTACATAATTTATTTCCAAAGGAAGAAATAGTTGCAGAGAAGATATACAAGAACATTGCAGAAAACAAAAGTGTCATCTGCTTAATGCCAACTCTACGTGAATGCTCAATATTCAATGAGGAGCTTTTGAAATTGGAAAAGGAAGAGATCAGGAAATTGGAAGCAGTGGACAAAATTGAGGATGGAAGAATTACTGTCACAGTAACAGGCAAAATGAAAAATAAATTGGACTCACTAGAGAAGAACATCTCCAAAACAGCTGGATTAGAAAAAAATCTATATGTTTGCATGAACTGTAGAGTATTTTTAAGAAGAAATTTGGATGTTGAAAAAGGTTTAGTTAATGGAGCTATGGGAAGAGTTGTGGGTTTTATTAATTATCAGAAAAAAGAAGGAATTGAATGTTTAAAAATAAAATTTGATCAGATAGAAGAAGTTAAAGATATTTGTCGTTGTACAGTTCGTTTCATGCTTGTGAAAGACTTATATGTACGTAGGAAGCAGTTTCCGTTTTCTCTAGCATATGCTGTAACTATTCACAAGTCTCAAGGATTGACTGTAGATTGTGCATTTGTGAACATTGGTTCAACTGTGTTCAAAGAAGGTATGGCATATGTTGCTTTGTCACGAGTGAAAACATTATCAGGTTTATTCATGATAGAGTTTGATGACTCAAAAGTTAGTGCTGATACAAACTGTGTAAAGGAGTATAATAGATTAAGAAGAAGCTATGCTCCTCATTTAGGTCAGTATCCTGTGTTAGAGAAACGTGTAGTTTCTCGTAAAAGAAAAAATGACAATATCTGTAATGAAGATGTAGAGAAGAGGAAAAAAAAGAGGAGTGATGTAATTGCAAGCAAAAAGAAAAAGGAAAATGAAGAACAGGTTGTAGGATGTCATTTTGAAAATAGCTCTGGTGTCAACTGCTACGCAAATGTAGTGCTGAATGTTGCATTTTATCTGGAAAGTTTGCAAGAGCAGATAATAGTAAATCAGGGAAAAAGATTCTGTTCAGAGCTGAGTCTCCTTTTTCAAAAGCTGAGTAAAGATAAAACTCAAATAGAAAGTGCTACTGAAATTAGAAAACTTTTAGATGTATGTTCAGGACGAACACAGTTTTCTCAAAATGTACAGCAAGACGTACAGGAATTTTTGATGTATTTTCTTCAGGTAGTGGAAGAAGAAGGAGTTCCCATTGACATTTTTTTTGGTCTCTCTTATAAATGGGAACATAGTTGTGATAATTGTTATAATATATGTGGTTCTAATGTTGATAATGAAAGGTTTATTTATTTGACATTGCCAGAAAGTAAAACAGTTACTTTTGCAAAATTAGTTAAAGATGCTAATCATAGCATGAAATGTGGTGAGTGTAAATCTGACATGTTTTCAACATTAATTTTAAAGGAATACGGACAGTATGTAATTTTAATGATGCAACGATGTAGAGCTGATGGTTCAAAATTGGATACTTTAATAAAGAAGTTTACAGGACAGCAATTATCAATTTCAGGAAAAACTTTTGTAACTGTTGCAATAATTTTCCATGATGGACCTACTGTTACTTCTGGACATTACACAGTTTATCTTAAATGTGAAAAAGGTTGGACACTGTGTAATGATTCCCAATTGATTTTCAAACAACGTTTGCCTTTTGATTTAGCATATTCCTATCTAATCTTCCTGAAACCTAAATTTTAGACAGATTTGGCAAGATCTGGACAAAATAATTTTACCATTTTATTGGATTACCATTGCAATTTTGTAGAAAAAAGATTTTTTAAATTATCATTTGGCCTAATGGAAAGATAACCAATTGTAATGTGGACTTTTTTAATTTTTAATGAAACTTTGAAAAACCAATAATTTAGAGATAATCGGTAACATCTGCACAATTTAAATTTTGGAATGTTATTGGACTGCCATTGGAATTTTTTTCAAAAATGATTTAAAAAATTACTATTTGGCCATGCGGAAAAGTAACCAATTCTATTGTGGACTTAATAAATTATTCCAAAAATTTTCGTGAACCAAAATGTAACAGAGAATCGGTGAGATCTGGACAAATTAAACTTTAGAATTTTATTTGATTACTGTTGGAAATTTATTCCCAAAAAAATTTTAAAATTACTATTTGGCCTAAAGGAAATGGAATCAGATGTATTGTGGAGTTATTTGAGATATAATATTGTGATTATTCTTCTGAAACAAACATATCAGACGGTATTTTAAAGAAATAACCATTGGTATTAGATGATATTTTTTTAGAATATTATGCATTTCTATAATGTTAAGTTTAAGTAAAAAGAGATTCTGGGCTTTTTTATTACAATCTTTGTGATTGTTATTTTTTTTTCCCCGCTGTAAAATGATGAATGCAATTGCTTTCACAATTTATAGTGAAATGCAATATATTCTGAAAACAGCAAAAATAAGGCAAAAATATTTTTGGGAAAAAAATTTAAATATGTGTACTGTATTAAAAAATGTTTTAAAAATATTAATACTTTTTTCTTTTTTTTCAGATTCATATAGAACATTTTCGAAAACTAGAACCATTTTTAAAGCTATTTTTTAAAAAAACAAATGAATAAATATTTTTTTGAGTGAGTATGGTAAGTCAATAATAATAATTGTAGTCTCTCAAGGACCTTGTAATGTGATAATTGATTTTTAGTGTTTTTTTTTAAAAATAAAAAAAAAGTACGCGCACCGTACGCGTACGGTAAAAAAAAAAAAAAGTTTTTTAAAAAATAGATAAAAAATAGATGAAAGGTAAGGTTGGCTCTTAAAAGAGCCGTTGTGTTCATGCAGGGACAGAGGAAAGAAAGATTGGGAATATTAGACGGTACGACAAGTGTGCTGATCTATTTTACTGTTCACTAGGGAAACACTGGTCTCCCTATAAGTAATTAGATCGTGACAATGGGCGCACCGTACTTCAACCCTCGCAAACCGAGGGTTAATTTCCAGAGGACCAGAAAAAGGAGATGCTCCCCCCACAGATGAAGGGCTCACCTGACCTGCAGAAGAAGGAGTCAGCTCTGCAGATGATGGTCCAGGCTGAGCTGCTGTAGATGTACTTGCTTGTCTTTCTGAAGAGTTACCTCCAAAAAGATGACCATGTGTCCTTTTGTGTACATCCTTGAGGTGTCTCTTCATGGTGTGATTCCCAAAGGAATACTTCCTGTCAGGATTACCTCTAGAAAGTACACGCTGACACAGCCTGCAAGTTACTAAGGGTGCATTCACCTTTTGCTGGCCTTCAGGAAAAGTAAAATAATCCCATACATAAGAGGGCTTTTGTTTCCTCGATCTCTGCCTCAAGACAGTGCTGCTAGTGCTAGCCTCACTCTCAGAAGAGCTCTGCTGTTCTGCCATCGTATCCCAAAGACAAACCAGCTCCTTCTCCTAAGGGATCACAAGCAGAAATGAGGGGAATGGGTGTGGTGTAGGAGAGTTCTAGAACTGAAAGTAGTTTCAACCAATCAAAAGTTGTGTTTCATGATCACATGACCTACCGTACGCTTACGGTACGCTTACGGTACGCTTACGGCAAAAGTGCGCATGCGCGTAAAAAAGACACGCGCTTGCGCGCATGCGCATAACAGACACTACCCGACACTTCCGCGTAACGTGCGCGTGTAGCGCACACGCGTACGCGTCCCACGCGGAGTACGCGCGGCTACGCAAATTGCGTAACTATACGCAAGCAGCGTGGATAAATTACGGACGTAGCGTAAACCGTACGCTTACCGTGAGCTTACGGTACGCGTACTAAAAAAATAATAAAAAAAATAGAAAAAAAGTACTGCAAATAAATTTTACATGTTTATTTTAAAAAATATATTAAAAAAAACATATTAAAGAATTTTAAAAATTTAATCATAGTCTTTATAAAAGGTAAGAAAATTAAAATAAAAATATGTTAGAAAAAATAGAAGAAAAAAAAAAAATTAGCATTTAAAAAACCTTGCAAATTCACTGAAAAAACCATGGGTTTCACACACGTTATAGTTAGGACTTAGCATTTAAAAAACCTTAGAAATTCAGTGAAAAAACCATAGGTTTCACACACGTTATAGTTAGGAATTAGGATTTAAAAAACCTTAGAAATTCAGTGAAAAAAACCATAGGTTTCACACATGTTATAGTTAGCTGGACATTTTACTCGTAAAAAACCATTGAAATTGCCACGTTATAGTTAGTTCAGCTAACTATAACTCGCGCGCCCGCAATGCACTGCTGATGACGTCACATATTACATCACTCATGACATGGTCAGTGACATCACTCATGACATCACTGATGACATCTCAAATGACATCACTCATGACATCATCCAGTGAATGTGTGTTTTTCTGAAAATTAAATATGTTTTATTTATGTATATGTCAAGGTCGATGGAAGAATAAATGGGTATATAAGTGTCTAAATGGATGATTTGTTTTTGAAAAATTGATTGTGTAGCTGACTGATTAAGTGTATCATAGTGAATACATGGCTTAGTGAGTAATGTTTAAATATGGAAATATCTGTATCAGTCTCTCACTTTGTGTATATGTGGCTGCATGGGTTGGTGAGTAGCTACATGGGTGTCTATATGGGTTATTAGTTGGTTTTTTGAGTATCAGTCTGAGTGTCTTCATGGTTCGGTGGCGGGTATTACGTAGTGCATAGGTGCATGAATGAGTGGCTCACTCTTTGTATATGTTGAAGACAGCATGTGTGCAGGACTGTATGGGTGGATGAGTGTGTGTATGGGTGTGTTAGTGAGTGAATGACTGTCTCAATAGTGTCTTTATGAGTAACTACATATGTTTTAAACTAGTATATGTGACTATTGGTGTAAATAAGTGAGTATATGTGAGAGTGAGACATTGGAAGAGTTCCTGTATGAATAAGTATGTGTTTCTATAAGTGATTGTTTAAAAGACTAAGTATGTGTAAGTTTCCGTAGAAGTAAGTGTGGTGGTGTGTGAATAACTGTATATGCAAGTAAATGTATGTTTTATTCTTTATTAGCATGGGTGACTATGTGTGTGAGTAGCTCTATGGATAAGTGGCATTGTGTAACAGGATGTATAGGTGTATGAGTACATATGATAAGTGAGTACATGTATGAGTGACTGTATTGAACTGTTGGTGAATGAATGGATGTGTATGTGGATCTTAGAATTACTGAAGAGGTTGTTGTAACTGTTATTGGTATGTCCATTCTTTTGTAAATTTTAGTCTCTATTTTTGTATGTGTGTATCAAAGGTTATATTAGGGTGAGAGGAGGTCTACCACTCTATCACAAGGATGATGTCATCAGTGATGTCATTTGAGATGTCATCAGTGATGTCATGAGTGATGTCACTGACCATGTCATGAGTGATGTAATATGTGACGTCATCAGCAGTGCATTGCGGGCGCGCGAGTTATAGTTAGCTGAACTAACTATAACGTGGCAATTTCAATGGTTTTTTACGAGTAAAATGTCCAGCTAACTATAACATGTGTGAAACCTATGGTTTTTTTCACTGAATTTCTAAGGTTTTTTAAATCCTAATTCCTAACTATAACGTGTGTGAAACCTATGGTTTTTTCACTGAATTTCTAAGGTTTTTTAAATGCTAAGTCCTAACTATAACGTGTGTGAAACCCATGGTTTTTTCAGTGAATATATATATATATATATATATATATATATACATATATATATATATATATATATATATATATCCAATTAAAGCAAAAGTGTGAGAGATCGTTCCACAGCTGATCCAGAGGTAAGCCTACCCGTCGCAAGTTCGTCCTGTCAGGTGAGGGACTGCAGTTTTTTGACGCCGGAGGGTGTGTAACTTCAGTATACCACCTCGGGTAAACGACTAGCGGGGTGACTTTGCCGAATGGTTTTAGCGATTTGAATGTATCGTAGCACTGAACACTGGGAGAGTCATGAATATATTGTAACTGGCTATTCATCACAGAGGACTTCCGTTATCATAGCCAACTAAACAGTTACTATTCTACACCCGTAGCGCGTTAATTTACACTCCGGGTCCTCTCGTCTCTGCAGTAACTTTATGGCCGCAAAGGTAACTTCCGCATTTATAGGAAGGGTATCGTGAGACAGTCCCTTATTTTGAAAATTTCTGGTCTAGTGTGAGCGAGTATGGAGGAGGAGGCGGACAGAAGAGCAGCAGCAAAAAAAATACATCGACTAACAGACAGGATATGACCAACACTAATGATACACCAACACTAGCTTTGGAAGAAAAAATAAAAAAATTGGAAACAATTAAGAGAGCGGAAATATCCAAATGGTGGGAGGCCATATCCCTTCAGAACTATGTAGACCAAAACATGGCACCTAGAGGATTACGGATCTTTGTGACTCCCACCTATGAATCCCCGAATCCCAAAATGTTGGAGGAATGGTCACAGCACTCAGCGTTGAGTTCGAAAGGAATGATGGAAATACTGATAAAATATGCATGGCAGGATAGAGATGATTTACTCAAACAGATCAAATCACTTATGGCAGAATTACAACAACTAATGGAAAGTAATGCCCTCAACAAAATCCTTGAATCTATGGCAGACACGAGGAAGAAATAAAAGCGAGGAAGGCCAGAAAGATGAATCGTGATTACGCTGACTACGAAAGCGGGAGAATTCTTACCTTCAGTAAGAAATACAACCATCTGTACAAAGCACAGGAAACATCCAAGGTACTCAACACACCGATAACCAGCAATTCCTGCAACCCCATGAATTCAACTAATGATAACACTCTGATAAGTGACACTGAATCTGACATTTCATGAGGAAACACATCAGGAGAAGAACGTAATTTAAAACAAGTCAATTTTTTAGACGAATTTCGGGTCCTGCAGAAGGATCGTCAAACAACACGGGAGAACCAACCACCGAGAACAAGAGGACGCGGACGAGGAAGAGGCAGGGGAAACGCAGGAACAGAAAAAAGAGACTCGCACAACGATGGCTCAACAGACAGAGGAAGGGGTATCATGGGAAACCGCAGAACCCGCTCAAACAGGAACTACTAATGGATATGACAACGGTAAATTTGACAGTAGTTAACCTCTCTAAAAGACCCATGAGTGACATTGAAAAGAGAACTTTATGTCTGGGTTTGTCCTTCTGTCCCTCCTCTTCTTTTAAGTACACTGAGACAAGAATAGACCTATTCAAATATGTACGTAAATTGAAACTTAAAAAGTGGCACATATTGAAGAGACAAAGCTTTAATAATATCAACAGAGACAATACAGTGTCCAACAATGAAAATCTGATTATTGGGGACATTGATACTCTGATTACCATGACTGAATTAGCCTGTAATGATATTGATGAACAAACAGAGATTAATGTGACACAGGCACTTAATGATATGGAAATTAATACAGGTGCCATAGCCAAAACCCCTTTTAAAACCAAGTCTACATTTGTACCCACTCTGCCACATGACAACATTGATACTTTTCAAGAATGTATCATCAAATCACTGACGGAACTCAGATTTAGTAAAAACAAAAAATACTCTATCAAGGCTAATAACTTATCTTGGGTGCAAAGACAGGCACTTAAATCCCTAGCTTCAGATACTGAAATAATTATACGCCCAGCAGACAAAGGTGGGAACGTAGTGATTATGGACAGAGAGGAATACATTCAGGAGGGGCTACGCCAACTTGAAGACACCAATTTCTATATACATGTAAACTGGAACATCTATCACCAAAGTATAACCACCATCTGGGATAAACTGGTCACATGGAAAGACAAGGGGCTCTTAGAGTGGGAAGAGTTTTGTTACCTGAAAAAAGATCATCCCAGGGTACCCATCTTATACCTCTTACCCAAACTACACAAAAATAGTACTAAACCTCCTGGGCGCCCCATCCTGTCTTCCATTGGGTGTATCACTGAAAACATCTCAAAATACGTTGACCATTTCCTGAGGGAATTTGTGGTATCACTGCCCAGTTACCTAAGAGATACCAAAGACTTCTTAGGCAAAATTGATGATTTGACATGGCAATCCAGCTATCTTTTTATTGTTCTTGATGTACAATCACTCTACACCATAATTGACCATGGTCAAGGTCTCAATGCCTGTGAATTTTTTCTTAAACCGAGACCTTTAAAATATCGTGACCATAGTCTCATGATTTTGGAGATGATCAAATACTGTCTCCAAAATACTATTTTTTCATTCAACGGCACCCTCTACAGGCAAGTGAACGGTACTGCAATGGGTTCTTGCTTTGCTCCCAGTTTTGCTAATCTCTTTATGGGATACTGGGAGCGTAAGAACCTTAGCAAGATCTCATTGCAGGAACATCTCCCCAAAGTCATCGTGTGGCTCCGCTACATAGATGACTTGTTCATTGTCTGGGATGGCAGCAAAGAAGAAGCCGCCATCTTTATTGACAAACTCAATGCCAATGATTACAACATCATCTTGTCTGGTAGTATTGATGCTAAGAAGGCAGAGTTTTTGGACGTTAGCCTCAAAATAGAACATGGAAGGGTGGACACTACCCTGTTTCGCAAAGCCACTGCAGGCAACAGTATCTTACATGCCCTCAGTAGCCATCCAGAGGCACTCAAGTGGAGTATACCCTATGGTGAGCTACTGAGGGCCAAACGTAATTGTAATAGCCCTGAGTCTTACTTTGAGGAAAGAGATAACATCACTGCCAGGTTTCTTAATCGGGGTTACCCAAGGTGGGTCCTCAAGAAAGCAAGAGATCGGGCAGATAAAGTTGAACGCAATGATACTCTACGGGATACCACCGTGGAAGATGTGGAAAAAGGAGAGATGGGGACCCGTCTCATCCTTACTTACAACAATGATTCTCAAAAAATAAAACGCATAGTGTCCAGACACTGGAATATTCTTAAAGCGGACAACACATTGGGGGATCTTATCACTGATAGACCTACTATCACCTACAGAAGAGATAAGAACATACGAGACTGGGTTGTGAGAAATGACATCATGAACTACCCAACCACCACTGACCATGGCCTCGTGGGATTCTTCCCATGCGGCCATTGTAAAGCTTGCAAGTACAGTAAATACAAACTATCATTGGATTACAGAGGGGTGACCAAAAAGATTTTTCAATTTCTGACATGCAGTACTAACTTTGTAATTTATGCTATTGTATGTACATGTGATCTATGGTATATTGGCAGTACCACATGTGCAGCGAAGAAGAGAATATTAGAACATCAGAGAGCAATCACTAATAATGATCCCAAATATCCTGTTGCTCGTCACTTCTATGATCAACATTACTCCAATATAGCAGAAATGAGTTATTTGATTTTGGAACACATTCCAAAAAAACCACGTGGTGGGGATAGAGTGCTGGCCCTAAGACAAAGAGAGTCTAGATACATCATAGAGTTCCAAACCAAGACCCCTGGAGGGCTCAACATGGATGAGGGCATCCTACCCTTTTCCTCTGACTTTAGATGCACTCTCCATACGTGTCACGGTTTGCATTTTCACTCAGCAGTTTTTTCTATAGTTTTATGTGTGACACCCTATTAGTATCCTCTTGACAGTGATTTTGTTATTGAATTATCTTTTTTACTCACGTCAATAGCATTACTCTGCTACAGTAGTGTTACTAAGCTGAGGATGCTTGTCAAAGCCCAATTGGGCACTGATCAGATTACCCCACGGTGCAATTGCCATTCACATGCCTATTAATGCTTTGTACTGACTTGCTGTATTTACACACGCACTATGCTTTTAGCTAAATTGCACTGTAGACCTTGGTTATAACTACACTGACCCACTAGCTATACTATAAACATGATCACTGTCAGACACGCGCTCGTAACATCAGGAGCTTAAATACTTCGCAAGTGTTGCACATCCTTGACATTTTGTTGTTTTAGCGGTCCATTTATATTTATATGCAGTATGCTTTTGATTTGATGCAGAGACCCGTATATCCATTATGGATCTTACATGACTTAGTGCAACTTTATTTATCTTTTGCTTTGCGCATTTCTTGTATTGCCTTAACTTAGAGAATGTGTATCTCTTGTTAGGCACTGACTTTGCACAGTCTAAATTGGCCGCCGATTGCGGTTCGTTTTTGCTTGTCATGCTACATTAGTCCTATTCTGATTTCATCTGCATGACATGACTAAGTGCAACTCCATTCATTCTTGCTTCGCGCATGATTTATTTTAAGTATTGCCTTAACCTAGACAATGTTTATCTTTTGCACAGTCTAAGATGGCCGCCGATTGCGGTTCGTTTTTACTTGTCCTGCTGTATTAGTCCTATTTTGATTTCATCTGCATGACCGTAACAATATATGTATACTGCTGTCAGCATTCCCTTTCACACGTGAACAAGGCTGCGTGCCGAAACGCGTTGTGTGAAATAAATCACTAGACCTTCTATTACGTTTGGGATTGGTGTCTCACTTTACTGAGAGCATACTGGACTGTTGCTTTAATTGGATATTGAAACGCCGGCTGGCTCCACCGGAGTGTATGCCAACCTTCAAGGGTCCCGGTAATCCAGAAGGAGCAACTTCGTTGTCTGCAATATATATATATATATATATATATATATTGTGATACTTACCCAGTAAGTTTTTACCACACATGTGGCTTTATGGTACATGCCTTACCAATGCAAATTTCATTGTGAAGGTATGCAAGGTAAAGGCATATACGTGGTAAAAACGTGCGCGGTAGTATTGCGGCCATTGTAATGACCATGTGGTAAAGCCATGCGTAGTAATGGCTTGCAGGGTTCCATCATACATCCCCGACCCTCTGCTTCCTGGAGCTACAGCCTTTAGCTGGAACCCACACAGACCCAAGCTCACCTTGAACACTACTCTCAGTGAGCTGGGAAAGCGAACCCCAGTAGTCCTGAAACAAACCTATGCGAACCCTATGTATTGGCTCATCCCACCAGGGCTTTTACTGAAAATCTCAGGGTCTGTCACTACTGCTGATCACGATAGATGGTGGAACTAGGGGTTGTTCTGTTAGCTTTGCAGTGATACAGCATCTCCAGTTGGAAAGCACTTGAGGATCAGCTCAGGTAATTTGGCCACAAGCGCCAGTAGAAACAGCATTCGAAATGAGCAATGGCTGCCACTAATGCACACCAATCTTGCAGCTCTGAGTTGTCCGGCATTGTGCACAGGATGTGGCAAGACAGAGGGTATGAGTTCTGCCACTGAGTATGACGACTGAGAGGGACTATTTTTATCTCTTTCACAAATGCATAAGCACAGTACAAATTGTATCACTGCAAATTAGCGCTGATAACAATTTTCTGTATTCTGTTTTTGCCATTGCATGAGTGCTAGCAGATAAATAGAGCTTTTCTTCCATAGGTTTTTAAAGGGCAGTAAGCGCTGGTATTTAGTTTGCTCTCCTTGTGTTACGTTGTTATGTTGTATCAAATTTGTTATGTTATGTAATGTTCTGTTTTACAAAACAGTGCTCTTTTTCCCAGTGGTTTAAAAAGATTTGGCGAAATTGACACAGGGCCGGACTGGGAACGCAAACCAACCCTGGCAATTACGTCTGATGGAAGAGGAGAGAGGGGGCCGCTAGTGGGAAACACCTCTGCTGCGCTTTTGTTACATGGGGCAGATATTGCAGCACTACTGCAAAACTGACCCCTAGTAACAAAAAAACAGCCCTCACCGGTGCAAAACAGGTTCCCACCCTTCTGGCCCACTGGGAAAACGCCCAGTGCCCGCTATGGCCAGTCCGGCCCTGAATGGACAAGTGAAAAGTAGAGTTCTTTATTGAAATTTGAGTTTAAAATTTTTCCTAAAAACCAGGTGAGCCTTGGGGTCTTGTGGAAAGGCATTCCCATAGAATGTGCAATACAAGAAGAAAACTAAAAAAAACAAGGAAGTTCAGCAGAAGAGAACAGCCAAACACAGATTCCTAGCACTAATGGTCGAAGTAGGCTAGATCTGAGGGGTACGACGTGCCCATACTTTTTTGGGTTAAGAAAAACGTCCCCCTTATATTTTGTGAAAAGACAGCTCTCCCAGGACGGTTAATTCCGTCACCTAAAGTGTAAGGCAGGGAGTCTCCTGTGCTGTGAAACCAAGGAAGGGGCAGAGAGCTTAACTAGCCGTCTTGCCAGGGTACCTGCTTGCCTGAAAGAAATGTAGATGTGCGCAATAGGGTAATCTGCACATGTAAAGGGTGCTTGGACGCCAGTATTGGCTTTAATTAACAGAATTGCTTGAAGCTTCCTGGTGAAACAGATGAAATCTTTTTTAGCGATATTGCAAGGGAATTATCATTTGAGCTCTGAAGTGTGTGACTTTAAATAATTTGCACTGCATACACTCTGCAATACAAAAAACAATATTTTGGAAGCACTTTATCCTATACCTTTTTGCACATTTTGTAGCAGCCTATTTTATGTGTGTAATGCAAGTTTAAAATAATGACTGACATATTCATAGTGCTTTCTGTCACAGACTGGCCTCATAGCATTAAACATACACAAATCACTATTCTCCACTCACCAACCAGGTTCCAATTATGTGGCTTTCTGGTTACACACACACATTCTGCAGGGCATTACCAAATAACTAATAGAGGTTTCATAATGTACGATAGTGCATTTCCCACTGAACATGAATTTATTTTTCATTTAAGGAGTGCGTTACTTTTTTATATGTAGTTGAAAGACAGAACGAATTTACAGCATATTTTGTTTTTTAGCCATACCTTTGACCCCACCCCACTCTCACTCTGCCCCGCTAACATTGCGCACAACATCACAGTTCCCATACTTTTTTTAATGAACTTTGGCCTCTGCTTAGCACTGTGATGTTGACCAATCTGCTATAGCCAGATAACCTGGAGCAGTGTTAAATAGAGAGTGATGGAGCAAGCAAGCAATTTTACACGTAACTAGATTTTATGGGAAGCCAATGAAGTTGGCATAGGAACAGACGCACCCTGTAGTGCTGCCAAGATTGAATGACTAATTGAACAGCTTGTGTTTTTTTAAGTACTGATGGGGTTAAAGAAGAGACAGATTTAAGCTGAGGAAGGCTGCATCGCAGGAGTCAAGGCATGGGCTAATCGTCGCAAAACCTACTTGCCTTGCTTCTCTATCCCCTTTAACCTGTCAGGAGCCAGTAATAGGCTGTTGAGAGACTAAGGGTGAAACTAGTAGTCAAGTCTATGATGTCATCAGGGGCAAATTATATATGAGGTCACTTTCAACCCCTGGTATTTTGGTGAAACGATGCCCATATCGATTCCATTAAAACACATATAGCCTATACAAGTTACTAGGTAATAAATTGTCATGCTAATGCTGAAGGCACTTGTAGTCAACCTCCCCTCCAATAGGCACCCATCTGTAAACATTTCAATTAAATTAGTTGGAAAATAGCGTATTTTATATTTATAAATCAGCAGTACCACATCTGCACCATAAACACCATTAAGAACATGTTTAGGCACTTGACAATGTTGTGAAAGAACACAATATAGCCTTATAGCACACCACAGCGGGCTATACCGGCCATTAAAGGCCTGCTCTAGTGTTAAAGACCCGAGCCAGTGGCGAGGGCCTTTAACAAGGGAGCAGGCTATATCGGCTATTAAAGGCCCGCTCCAGCGTTTGGCAAGGGCCTTTAACAAGGCAGAGGGTCTTTAAAGGCAGATATAGCCCGGCTATAGCGGGCTATAGGGCTATTAGAACATTTCACCCCATCAGGGCAAGATGTTCTAATTAATAAACAAAGGCCTCACCGGAAGCCTTTGTTCACAGCTATTGCTGTGAAAGACAAACATTGGAAAGTTGTAGCTCCAGGCTTTTGCCAGCTATTAGAAGTGCAGTTACTCCATTGTCTTCAATGGAGCACTCAACATTCCAATGTTGTAATATTAGTTAGGCAACACAAGACGTTGTGGAAGAAGCAGAGCAAGTCTATAGTTAACAAAGCAGAGCACACTTTTATAAAGGCATTGCTCTCTCTTCCCCCTCTCTCTTGCTCTTTCTCACTCTCTCCCTTTCTCTACTGTGTCATCTCATGCTGAGGACACTATGACCCTGCAGGGCCAAATCCTTCCAGAACACTGAACATCACTTCCTATCCCAAGTGCTGGACAGGAAGTGCAGAGTAGAATGGAAGGGACAGCATGGAGCAGAGATTAGCTCCTCCAGTAGTAGATAACAAAGTAATATCGAGGTAGCGCATAATTTGTAAAGTAATGAGTGCTGGTGCCCAATGCACTGTTCAGAAGCCTCGCCGGCACAATACATTTTCAGCACGCCAAATTCCAAGTCTGCGTAGTGTTGAAATTCACCCCAGACCTCTTTAATCCACTATCAGACAATCCCTGTCCCTTTTATCTCATTCTTGCAGGTTCCTGCTTCCTCACTTGATGACGGTTTTCCATCTTTTAATTCCTCCTTTCCAGTTTGTGTTTTTTTCTCTTTATTGCTTTCGGGAAACGTCTGATGAGAAAAAAGAAGTGCCGGTCCCCCCCAAAAAATGTGCCAGTGGCCCCCACCGGCAATCACCAGCTCAAATTAAGCACTGTATTGAGTGTCATTAGAAAAAAGAGTCGAAAGAAATAGTACTTGAGCTTGTGTGCTTTGTTCCTGTGTCTCTTAGAAAATGACATGTTTTTCTTTTATCCTCCCTCCTCCCCAAACTTAAAAGCTTGAAACTACAATCCCTGGCTTTTCAACTCTGGTGGTGTCCACCCGCCATGAAATGTGAAATATGCAGCGATACTGACCCACTTTCCTCAATTCTAAATCATTCAACCAGCATTTTGAGAGTGGGGAGCCCCGCGTATGGCAGCACTTGATAATGTGCCATTCATAAATCTCATACAACAGGCAATACAGGAAACCCATAATTGGAAATGTAATTTAACTTTTGAGCCAAAGAGACCAAAGGCCATTAAATCCAGCAGATCGCATGCCTAAGTAAGCAAACAAGCTGTTATCTTTCCTAAAGTAACTTGGGGGCCTTTTAAGAAACCTGCTTTAATAAAGTAGACACAAGGAGTTACACTGGCAAGCCACCAAACCTATATTACTAGCTACTACATTTTTTCCCTCTAACCAGGCCAGTAAACAAAGCCGCTCCATCGAGTGCTGCAGTCAGTCTTGGGGTTTTTGCATCCATGGCAGGTTTCCCTTAAGTGCGGACATGGAGCGCTGGGATATTTAGCAATTGCTGACTTGAGGAAAAAATATTTCATCGCGTCGCCACCTATCGGGAGTTTAAGCAGTTAAAAGCCTCCTACCAGTTGCATGTAACACAAAATTAATTTAGCAAGGAGGAACTCAAGATACCACCACTGAGGCCTTGCAGGGAATGCCCTGGGGTTGTAAAATAGGACCTGTTTTTAATTAAGAGCAGTGAGGTATGGTTCTGCAGTTCTAGGTTTATCTTGCAGTACACTGGACAGAAAGCGACCCGTTGGGAGCTGTTTAACGTTCACAGCATCACTCATCGCTCGGGCGTCCCTGGTCACTTGTCAGTTGGAGCTCAGGCACGTGGGAGGACGCCATTTTAAGGCTTTCTGGAGCGTTCTCTCTCAGGTCAGTGAATAAACAATCAGAGCAGTGCTGGTCGGGGCAGGCTTCCATAGCAACGGAAACCAGCTCAAGAAAGCGAATGTCCTCTCCACTTACAATAAAAACAAGCCACTGGCATGTGTAGAAGGCACGCACTCTTTGTTATTCAATATTTACGGGTCTGGCTGCTCTAAATACCCTGCAAAGATGCCTTTTGTAAATCGATGGAAGACATAGAAATGTGTGTAATGGTAAATGAGTGTTCAACTTTAATTGGCTATTGGCAAAACAGTTAAGAACGAAGAAGTGACATTTACATCATGGAGCTGTACTCACTTTCCAGGATTTCTGAAGTCTAGCTGTCACATTTTGAGACGAGCTGAAAGCCAAAATCAGCCATGGCAAAAATGTCGAAAGCAGACCCACACTGAGGAGGCGCAGCTCGAATGAGGCCGCAGGAGCATGTGTGAACAATGGTGGTCCATCATACACTTTTACAGTGCTTTGCAGTTTTATTACGCTTTTATATTTTAAATTGACGAGAATCAAATAATTAATAAGATGTGCAATCAAAGGTTATGCATTCTATTACTACAGATTTTTCGTGTCTCTTTTCTCCATGTGTATTGTGCCAGGTTTTTGCCTGATGGATTCTGTATGGGGCAACCAACTCTCGCCTGCAGTAATTCTGTACAAGGAGTACTGTGAACTCCTGAATAAAGAAGGCTCATTCCTACTTATCGTGCATCATCAGGCAATACAATTTATGAGGTAAAACCTCCCATCGTTTAACCATGTTAAACTACACTGACAAGTAGGGCTTGAATGGGTGCCTACAATGATCAGGTGTTGACCTATACCCCAAAGACAATGTGCTGAAACCTTGACTGGTTTACAGCTGGACCTGGTTTGTTTGCACCATATCAATCTTCTGCCCTGAAACAGAGAAGCTACACACGGTGATTTAGCGAGAATGCTACGGACCCTAGTGCAAGATAGGAAACTGGCCCCATCTGCTTTTTCAGTAGTCAAGTACATCAACAATTAGGTTTTAATGGGCCTCTCCAGCCTCTGGACTTGGTGCCACTCCACCTGCTGCACCATTGACAGCTACAAAATAGGCAATATTTGATATGGGGATCAGCATTTAAAGGTATCATTTCCAGTTGCAGGCAGAGCAGAACATTTTTGAAGGTGGTAGGACCAACTTCTCATACAGGTATGTACTTGGCCATCAGGAGCACTGTAAAGGCCTCTTCCAGCATCCAGGAAAGCAAAGGGCCCTGATCAGTGGCCCCACAGTTGTCCAAGCAATGTCCTTCTGGGTAAAAGATGCACACTGGAATTCACAAGAATACTGGAGATTTCCTCCAGAGCTGCCGGGGTGGGATCTCAAACCCATGGTGCAGGGACTTAGTTCAGTGTACTTGCCGTGCTAGAGATGTCCTATGGACTGCAGTCATAACGCGGACAACCAAGCTTCTTGCGCAGGTAGCATTTCAGGTTACATATCAGCAGTCCTACTAAACAAATTCAGGGACATAGTGGTAATCAAATCAATTAGGCCGTCTTGCAGACCGCACACTCAAACATTGCACCAAGAAACTCGTAATTTAAAAAAAGCATTTGACTTTGTGCAGATGAACTGTATGGTAATAGCCCAGAATGAAAAATAAAATTGTAGTTAAAATTGTTGCTCGCACCGAGAATAACATAAAAGTTTCAAACATATTTGTTAGTTAGATAAGATCCTAGACCCTAATGCTATTTCTAAAATACTACACTAATTTAGTAGACTTAAACATAGCATCTGTGCCTGTTGAGCATTTGAAGTGGATCACACAGCATACCTCTTGGAATCTGAGTTCTGCCACAGAAAGGACAAGAATGAGAGTCCCCGCGCGGCCGTTCCCAGCTCCTGCAGCTGGTCTCCCCGATGTATCCCGCTGATTCAAAACCTGAGTCTTGATTAGGAATCAAATGGACATGACATCTGGCGATAATCTCTGGGCGACGACCTCTCCTACTCAATGGTCAAAAATCCAGGCTTTTGTAGGAATTTGGCCACTCATAATGTTTCCAAAATAAACCAGGGTTGAGACATTATCTTCTTACTCCAAACTATCACAGCCTAAAATCCTTAAGCATAACTCCACATGTTTATTACATTAAAGGATATCGCCACATTAACCTTATACACTCATGGAGAGCTACCATGATGGAAGGTGCATAAATATGAAGTATCGAGTTTGATGTCCGCCTAGAATGAAGGGTTTCATTGTGGAGATTAAAATAGAAACAAGAAATGTTTGCCCCCACTGGAGGCGTGCATTTTATCAGCAGTTTGCATGGAGAAGGAATCTCGCACTTTCAAATGCAGATTGGAAGCAAAGCAAACTTAGAAATAAATGATTGTGAGATGGGAATGATCATATTGCTCATAACAGGATCATGGAGTGAATTTTTGACAAAAATTGAATTTAAATATTTTCTAAAAGCTTATGAGTTTACGGTTTTGCTATTACAAGTGAGGTCATTATGCTCTCTGGCAGCCTCAGGAACTCGATAGATGATCCTTAAAACAGAAGTCCACATGTCACCCTAAGATTTTGTGTGAATGAAGACAATTGTGTGCTGGCTTGCACCCCTCATGCCCTTAATATCTCCAGCCTTCATTGTGCATGTTTCTAAAGCACACCTTCTCCGCTCTCGCAAAAGTACTCACAAACTTTTACAAGTTTACTACTTGCTCTCACAGATTTCAAAACACAAAATCCCCCTCAACCTGTATCTCTTCAGTAACGGCTCAAAGTGCACAGTGGGCAATTTTAAGACCATATGTACATATCACTTTGTCATACTTTATTCTTCATTGTTTTTTAAATCACAATTTACATAGATAGATTCATACTGCCATGCTTTGCCATTTGCTAATCCATAACATTGTTTATGATTATTTCAACTTTATCGTTCTCAGTATCAAAACATATTTTCACAAATATGAGCACACACTTTTTTTGTACATTTTCTATAAAAAACTATGTACAATTAGCTGAATATCTCATGTTTATCTGTTTTCTCCCCATATCACACTCCTCCAACGCTTTCGCTCACAAAACAGCACATCCTCTCACCTGTCTCACTCACATCTATCCCAGCCACACCTCACATACCCTGCAAGTAAACAACGGAAAAAGATCTTTAATTTCTGCCCTTGTTGTGTTCTGACACATTTCAGTGGGTAAAAGGTGGGACAATCCACCTTCTTCTGGACCACTTTATGTCACACATAAGTTGTGGTGGACCAATGGGGGATGACTTGATTAAGGTATCTTGTCCTATATAAATGGAGAATAAAATAATATGGCAAAGTAAAATGTACGTATGGCCTTAAAAATGTTTCGGGTCAGCCCACTGTGCACGCTGGTTGAGCCGTTATTGAACAGATACAGGTCGAGTGGTATTTTGTGCTTTGTTTTGTTTTTTGCTTTCCCCGTGTTCTCAAACATAAAACTAAAAGACCAAGCGGGACCTATTTTCCTTTTGTGATTCTCTCACATATTTTACAGGTTGAAAGGAGACTTCTGAAAGACAAGAAACAGTAACACCTGAAATAATTTACGTTTTTTAATCATCTTGCAGTACATGCTATCAAGTTACTTATTTTCGATTTTTAGTGTAAAAGGCCAGGGAATATCTTTACCAAATTGTCCTACAACCTTCAAAAGTTCAGCGGCATCAGTGCAGAGTTCCTGCAGGCCAGCCCAGTTATCAACTGCCAACATAAGCACATTTCCAGTGAATGAAAACACTCGTTTAAATGTGTGCAGATAGAATATTAGAGTTTGAGCTAGTGAAATTGATAATGTAATTTGTATGCTTCTCCTCCCACCACCATCACTAATTAAAATGCTTCTTGCCCCACCTGGGTGTCACTGTCAGAGGAGGACCGAAGGTTCAAGGCAAAATATCCTTTTGCTTGTTTTTCTTGGTAATTAGTAAACAGTCATAATCGGTGGTACCCCTTTGTAAGTGTTTGCTACAGTGCAGAAAGTTACACAACAAGGGATAACGTGCATTTTGTTTCAGCGGTATCCAAGAAGGTCTTGCAAGAAGCTCTACCAGAAATTCTGCTTGACATCAGCTGATTGACTCTTTTGGAAGCATTTTATAAGGCTTTTGTTGTAAAATAGTTCTTCGTGTCACAAGGCAGTCCAATGACTGAATATTGGTCAGAGAACCTAGAACCAGAATTCCCACAACCAGAAGGGGCAAAAGTTCCTCCAGATCCAGGAACGGGCAAGAGATAGTCCCAGAAGCACTACACAGAACCCAGAACCAAGACAGTGAACTATGTCAGAGAGGCCTCCAGAACCAGAAGGGTACAATTGTTTCTCCAGTACTACGAGGGGACAAAAGTTCCAGAACCAATACCACCCCTAGACAAGGCAAAATCACAAAGAGTTGATCATTATCAGTGCACTGGAGATTTTGAGCAATTGTGTTTTTTGAGTGAACTGTATAACTGTACGGGGTGTATGTAAATTCCAAGAGTCACATTACGAGGGCGTACACGTCTAGTACTAAACGTAGAGGAAGTTCCCAGTCCTTCGTACAAATCAAGAGTACAGGCGAAAAGAAACACGAGGACACTCTCAAGAAGGATGCAAGACCTGGAACCTTGCATAAACACGAGGACACTCTCAAAAAGGATGCGAGACCTGGAACCTTAATTCTAAGGGGGCCCTAGGGAGAGTGCTAAAATCTGCAAAAGAAAGGGGCTTTGAACATCGTTAAGAACCGGAACAGTAGATTGTTTTGAGGGTGATGTTCAATAGCACATACATTTGGTAAGTCACAGAAGAAGCGCAAAAAGGAGTACCTGATTGATTCTGTATCGCAAATTAAATCGGTAAAGCTTTTTAAGCAGCCACGATCAACTTCTGGAGAGAGTATTCATTTAATTCAAGCATCGACAGAGAGCAGCTCAAAGGCAAGTGTGGCAGATATAAAAAAATAATAAATAAATAAATAAAAAATTAGACTTAAAGTCATGTGAAAAGATGCCACCTTTCAAAAGTATTGAAAGACTGTAAATTTCAAGAGGTGAAATGCAAATGGGAAAATTGGAAAGCAGCAATTCAGAAAATTGTAAAGGAGCAATTTCCATTTCAATATTTACGTAGGAAAATATTGCAACTCTAACCCCACTTCAGGGAAAACTAAAGACTGAGGAAGTGAGCCTTGGAGCAGGACCGGGTGAGGACAATGGTAGTCCCAGGACCGGCAGAACCAGAAACCGCGAGAGGACAAAGAATGTCCCAGGACTGGAAGGGGACAAAAACGAGAGAACAATGGTTCCAACCTATCTAGAGGGGGACAACGGACGTCCCAGAATCAGCTCCGAGATAGAAAAATAAATGTGCCCTTTGACCGGGAGAGTTCACGACCGAGATTCGTGACGACAAGAGTTCCAGTACCACGATAGGAAATCGTGACAAGGGGGTTCTCGGAACTGGGACAAACGTTCCGTGACTAGAACCGGGCCTTATAGTCCATAGTACTGAGACAGTTTGTCAACAAATTAAATCTTAAAGGTAACTTAGAGGCCGGAACCACATCTAGAGGTCCATAATCCAAGAAAATGGACCAGAACTTCTTCTTGGACTGTAAGAGAACTGGCTCAAAATTTTTATTAGGGAGCATTCTTCCAGTACTTTTAGAGCATTGGAGGTACTTGTTGAACTCTTATATCTTCAACTATTAGCGGTAAGCCGCGGCGGAGTATAAAGAGATGGTGGATGGAGAAAGTGGACTGTCTTTTCCTGTTTTGTCAGTCTAAGGTGGGTAGGTGGTGGTGATATCTATTAGTTGTTTGGGTGATGTGCCTCACCTCACACTTCACTCTTAACACTCTTTGCCCCTAAATTCTCGTTTGCTTTCATGAACTAAAAATAGTTCAAGAAGTCTTAGACCTCCTGCCTGTCTTAATTATTATTGTTGTTTTCTCCCCATATGTTAAGCTTCATTTTTGTGATTTGTTTTTATTTCATTTTTCTGTAAAGGAGGAAGATGTGTTGTAAAATAGTTCTCCGTGTAACATGCCTGACAGTGGTCATTAGTCCTTCCTTTGTGTTCTTACCCCTTAGCCTCACAGAATACCTATGTGTGTGTTCTAATTAATACCGGACTGTTCTACCTTGTCGGTTGATGGTCTGGTCAGCTGGCGAGGTATGAGCTCAGCTGTGGCTACAATAAATCCTACATGTATCTAACTAGAAATGTCCTGTGATTCATCTACAACAGCTTTCCTGCCGAATTCATCAGGAAATAGTCACAAAGTCATCAATCTACACTTCCAAGCCCGGCCTCATACTTGTGAGATATAGGTCTTAGTGGAATTTGCAAAACTGTCCAGGAGTACACCCAGACATTATTCCAGGAGTACGCTTTGAATGCTTTACTGCACAACTCCATGTGACTTCCTTTGAGAGTATTGGTACTTCACCACTACAGTCAGAATTGCAAGCACAGTAGAATTCCCCATCACCGAAACCTAGTGCTTCTTGCTACCTGCACATTTTTTTTCACCACAGTTAAAAATGTTTTTCCCATTGAGACAGCCATTATTCTTTATTTTTATTTTTTTTGTCCTCATACATGCCACCAGATAGTTTAAACTCTAGTCGGGAGATCCCCATACCTTTCACACTATCCGATATCCTTACCGCCCTTAACTCAGTGTGCGGCAAACAGATCTCCCAGAGGTAGGCTATCTTCGTGTCCAACTCCCGTTCCCGTTCACTGAACTGGACCACCCTGGCAACCCGGGAGGACTGAACCAAACCTCTGGCATAATCATAGGACCACCGTTAGTTCTTCAACCAGGCAACCAGTGCCGACCACACCCTCTCAGCTCTTGCAGCCTCACAGGCCATATCAGACTTGCTAACCGTCATGATGTTTTTTAAACAATCAGCAAATCTGGGGGGGGGCCTCTGATTTCCATTCTTTACATATTTCTCTTCTGGCTATAACTATCACATAGAATATAAATTGTGAGGCATAATTATTGATGTTATAATTCGGTGGCAAACCGAAGAAAACCAGTCTAAGAGAACATGTAATGGGGGTTTTTAAAACCTTTTCCAAGAAACCACAGACCGCCTTCCAATAACCCGAGAGTTCTGAACATTCCATAAACATATGTAAATCATCAGCTGCCGGGTGTTTGCATCTGGGGCAATGATAATTATTGGACGTGATCTTAGATAACTTTGCCGGGGTCCAGTAGATCCTATATACTGTAAACAGGTGGTTTCTCCTCAGATTTGCTGGTTTAATTAGACTCTGTGAAATAGAAAATGAGTCCATCCAAATGTTTTGCACCGTTTCCAGACCACCACATAAAACATTGCCCCAAAGGCCCCCCAGTTCCTGGTTCAGGGTTTCCTTTACACCTAATAGTGACATATACCAAAATGGAACCTCCCGTTTCCAAACTCCGCCTCTACAGACAGCATCTAAAATCCCCCTTTCATCTTCAAACACTCTGACCACCAGGCAGAAAGTTGATGACAGCCATTATTCTACTGTCCCATGAAGTTTTGAGGTGTTTCATTTCCATTCTAACTCTAGAAAGGGATATATTCTCCATTGAAATAAATCTCCAACTATTTCCAGGACGGAAAAGGGTTGATAGGAGTTTTTTTTAGTAGTCATTTACAAACTCTCAAGTAAAACAATACCTTTAAACAACCTCTCCCGACCCATTGAAGTAGATGTGTTCCAATCTAACATTGCACATTTCAGGGGTAATAATATGCAGGAATAAATGTATTCTGGGTTCCTTGCTGTCATAAATTCATCCCTTTGCTCTCATTGATCAGTTTTACAAGGCTAAGCTCTTTCATGTGTTCATCATTAGCCCTGTCAAATGTGAGGCCGCTTAGACTATTGCAATTCTCTTCTGATTTCAGCTAACGAGTCTTCCCTTGATAGACTTCCAGTAGTTCAAAACACAGCGGCCACCTTGTTTCCAACTGTCTGGCTAGGACCGTCTCTTCCCCTCTACTTCTAGGATTACACTAGTTGCCAACTCGCAAGTGGATCAGATTTAAAATCTGCTGTATTGTGCATGAAGCACTAAATGGCAACGGTCCTAGCTACTTAGCAGATAGGCTTACCCGTTAGCAGCCTTCCAGAACACTCCATTCAGGCTCTAAGTCACTACTTTGGGAACCTCGTGTTAAGAAATCCCGCACAGATTGGAAAGCCTTTTATTACCTAGCCCCCTCCTACTGGAATCAACTTCCCAGCCACATTCGGAAATGTCCAGATTATTTACTTTTCTGTAAACTCCTAAAAACGGAGCTCATCTGAAATCTTTTCTCCTTCCTAAACTGTTGCACATCCGTAGCGCGGAGATACCCCTTCGGGGGTGATTTGAGCGCTTTATGAGCTATTGTAATAATAATAATGATTAAGATCGATTGTATAAACAGCTAGTGGGGCCAAAAGTGACATGGCCAAGTCAGTGCTGCCAAGACATAGCTCCATTGTGGGAAGGGGTCAGAATATACCTGGGAAGTCAGATGTTTCTGTGCCCCATTTGTAAAAAACAGGATCTTTTGCTTCTGAACACTACAGACCTCCAAACTCATTAAACTAAAGGTAGCTTTTAGCAAATAACTCTCAACATAGAGAGTTAGAGTGGTCCACAGCTTACCGAGGGACGTGTTGTGGGCTATATGCTTATAAATGTTGAGAAAAGACTAGGGCATAAGAGGGAGCAATATAATGAAATATATTTTCGATAAGTGTGAAATGATCAAGTTCAAAAAGCTTAAAGTCGAAGTACATCAGCATCATCTTATTAAAGACTGCTAGTGTAATCCTGTGTCCAACACTTCATCTCAGTGAAGAGAATCTATTACATTCGGTAAAGTACTGGATCATGGACTCTATTGTGCACAGTGCCACTCTGCCATCCCAAAAAAGTACCAGTGAGCTATAATGGTGCCCTGCTTGCACCTGTGATTTTGTGTGCAAACTCAACAAACCTTTCTTTCCAGGGTAGATTCAAAATTAAGAGGCCAATTTTCTACCTGGTCTTGGACTAGCTGGCTGATCTGGGCAATCTAAAAAAACACTTGTTGCATTACATTACACACAGTCTAGCTAAAAAGAAAACTTATTGAAAAAAGCTTCACCCCAAACCGTGGCAAACTTCATTATTGGGCTAGGGAGAACTCATCAATCCGGCATCCAGTTTAAAGTACAATATGATGCCCTGCCATTTTGTTTGGCTATATGAAATACTGAACTACTGAACTACCAATTTTACTCTGCCAAACACCTAGGTATCTGAATGTAAGCATGCGTACCACTACTTTGTCATGGAGCCATAATTGATTTATTATTTCATGACCAACCTCTGCCAAAGTTCCCAAAGTCATTTTAGAAAGCTCACTATCAAATTGTAGTTGTTTAACATATTCGAATTACATAACCATCCCACTCAGTTCTGATCTCGCACCATCATATTGGTATACTTCAAGATATGTATGTGCACAGCACTGACTTTCAAGGGGAATTACCTCGCTTTTGCCAAAGTCACACCCAATCAGTGTTTAAGCTGCAAAGGAACGATGGATGTGCACACCCCTATTAGGGGCTCTATTAGTTTAAATTTGATCTAACATAAATTATCCAATGTCACCCTGTCAAACATACATACCTGCACTCCTTTGACCTACTCCCGGTGCCCCCACGCCACCCCCCCCGGTTAGGAGCTTTCACCTGCACCAACTGCTAGTTCTCCTGCAGCAGACCACCCACACTCCCCATGCAAGTGCCAGAAACACCACCATTACCCATATACAACACCACATGCTACAGCAAAACCACACCCCAACACCCACTCAATTGCATACTACTCAACGTCTGCTTGTTCAGCAAACATAGAACTGAAATCTGGAGCCTGCTGAGCATTGACAATCCCAGACCTCCTCTTCCTCACACAAACCTGACTCAACTCCACATTGGCATCCAACATCACCATGGCAATCTCAGTGGGCTACAAGTTTGCACAGTAGGACCATCCTCACAATCCAGGAGGAGGACTTGCAATAATCTACAAAGAGTCCATCAAGTGGTCAACATCCATGGAAGACCCCATCTTATTTATGTAACATCTGTGTTTCAAGCTGCAAACCTCTGAAAACTTCACCCTGACCGGAGCCTTGTCTACAAACTACCAGTACCACAAGTCACCTTTCTCAGCCACATCACTGACTTCATCGCACCCCTCACCATCCAATTCAAAGTTTTCTTACTTCTTGGCGACCTCAACTTCCACATAGCTGACAAAACCGACCCCTGCTCCACAGCCCTCCCCGAAACCCTGAACAACATTGAACTATCCCTGCTCATCACGGAACCAAAACACATTGAAGGACACATACTGAACCCCATCTTCACCACCAGAGGCAACATCAAGTACAGCTCAACCTCACACCACACATGGACTGACCACTCCATTACACACTTCCATATCAACACACCACTAACCAGCACACCCACCAACGACAGCCTACACAGTGGCAGGCAGCTGGGGCAAAATTTCAGAAGCTAACTCGCTCAACGCCTGTCAGCACCAATCAACCCAACCCCATGGACAACCTCAATGAAGACATTGTCAACTACAGCAAGGGGATCAAGAACTTAGTCTTTCTCACACCCATCAAACCCTACAAGCAAAGATGGACCAACAAGCAAGCTAGCTGGCACAAAGAGGACCTTCACGACTCCAAGACAACACTGCAAGCAGCTAGAATGAAAATGGAGAGCCAGCCACAAATCCACCAACAGAGTCACCTACAAAGCAGCACTCAGAAACTTGTACCAGCAACTGAGAGACACCAAGAAAAGAGCATTCCAGGAACACATTGAAAAGAGTCTCATCATAAGCAATGAACTCTTCTTGATCATCAAAGATTTCACCACTTCCACGTCCTCCATTATCAGCATCAACCCCTCCCAAGAACCCTACAATGACTTGTCCAACTTCTTCCACAGCTGAATAAGAAACATCTATTGCAACTTTTCTTACGAAACAGACCCTAGCAAGCTCATCGTCAGCCTACCTCCCACCAAACAAGATGCCCACCTGACCAGATGAAAAACCCTCACCAGATATGAAACAACAACTATCATGCAGACCATTCACTCAGAGGCCCCATCACACCAATACCCCCCACCATGTCTACAACCTCACTGTATCACCCATCAGCACTGTCCTCACCCACATCATTAACACATCCAACATGCCCTCATCACCTCTGCTAACTTCCCGGAAGACTGGAAGCATGCAGCGGTTCCTCCTCTATAAACTATCTGCCAACCAAACCTCTTGAGAAACTTCCACCCATCTCACTGCTCCCCTACCCAGCCAAAGTGGTAGAGAAGGCCATCAACAAAAAACTCACTAGCCACCTTGAGATACAACCCCTACTGGACAAAATCCAATTGGGATTAAGAAAGAACCAAAGCAGGACCATTCTTGATTAGGGAGAAACGGCGACCATCACCTTGCTCAACCCCTCCGCACCATTTGATACAGTCTTCCATCACACACTACTCCGAAGACCACCAGAACGAACTTCACCAACTGCATAACAATGGTAGCAGAATGGAAGAGGACCAACTGCCTGAAGGTCAATTCAGATAGAAGTACTGGTCTTTGGTAACAAGACCTCCCCAAGGAATGCCACTTGGTGGCTGACAATTGGGACCAACACCAAAATGCCTAGAAATCTGTGGATCATCCTGGACTATAAGCACAACATGATGGCACTCCCACCAACCGTCCAGACACCTATGCTCAACCTCACTCTCACATGTGCACACCTCCCAAATTCACAAAAGCAGAGCAGGAGGGCACTTATTTGCCTACATGGCACCGAAAAAATTGAACAAACTCCCACAACACATCAGAGCCTCCTCATCAATTCTTGAATTTCACAAGAAGCTGAAAACCTGGCTCTTCAAATAACTATACAGGAAATACACATCGACACTCCTTGTCAAGTGCCTGAATACCATTACGGGTGATTAGTGAGCCTTACAAATTAACATAACATAACATATTATTTAATACCGGTATCGTGATAACACATAACGGCAGCTAAGGAGGATAGCAATTACAAATGTACACTCAAGTGCTTAAATTGTCTCTGTCTACCTATGTGTGTAGCTCGAAATTCGAACACTTTTCTATGCTTCATTGTATCTAAAGTGTTAAAAGGTAAATACAATTTAAAAAAAAAAAAAACATATTATTTAATATAAAGGCAATGGATGGCATGTAAGAAGTTAAGCAGGATTCCCCATAGCTCTACTTTCTTCCAAAAAAAGGCACTGTTCAGGCCATTCAGTGCAGCATTGTCTTCTATAAAACAAGTGTACAGGTAGCCTTTGAGTTCCAGGACACAGCAGTAAATTAGAAATGAATTACACAAGATATTATCCAATGTATCTGTTTGTGGATAAAATCTCATTTGACAAAAAGGCAGTAAACAATGCACTGAAGAACATCCCTTCAGTTCACCCAGTACGTGTAGGCATAAAATTTAGCATAAACATAAATAAAATGTCACAAGTTGATAGTTGAAGTGTCCCCTGACGTTGGGCGCCATGCAATACAGTTCCTACTAATCTAGTAGGTCTGTGTATTTAGTACAACAAAGTTTCATAATACAGAGACTGAGTCTTCTTATATAATCAGTGAATGATGGCCTGTTTGATTAGTTCACAGTACCGCTCACAGTATCGCATCCAAAATCCTACACCTCCAGAGTTATAGATCGTGTCAGTAACCTAGAGCATGACTCTTAGATTCCCAAGGACATTGTGGAAACAGATTTAACCCTTTTGTTAGTCACTCTTGGATGCTCAAAGTGTCACAAAGAAAAGATACAATATTGCATTTTCAAACATTTATTGAAAAGCTCGAATTTAAATTTTATTTTTAACCTGTGAGTTGGCTGTCAATTAATAGTCATAATTGAACAGCAAACAGTGAGTTTAGTCACCCTAATTTCTACCCCTCCTACCAGTGCAGAAATATTCATCAGAGGATCATTGCGTATGTGGAGAATACATTCCAATTGATCGTCTAATCGTAAAGGGCCCACTACGGTTGGAGGAGTAATATGAGTGTAGATTAAGTTAGGAGAAAATATCAAATACAATTTTTAAGTCTGCGTCCGCTGGATCAATGTTGAATTGGTGAATACATCAGTGGCTTAACCTCCGTTGGCTTAACCTAACCCATGCGTGGAGGATACTGTCAGAATTAGTGCTGAATCAACAATGCGATGTACAGTGTCTGATCTCCCACCATGTCAGGTGGAATAGCTCTGTGATAGGCTGCCATGGGAAATGTGTCAGACCGCCAAAAGAATGTGAAAACAGTTGCGGACATGCTGGAATACACCCCACAGCATGTTAGTGTGACAACTAGGAAGAGAAAAGTCGAAGGAAAAAGACATCTCAAAATTCTGAGCGCAGCACATCTCTTATATAATGTGGTTAATATTGAGAATCAATGTCTCCACATTGAGCTTCCTTTTATGATAAATGCAAAGATGTGATTGATCATCTTTCTTAAACCAAGACATAGCAGCAAAAGGTGATGTACACAGTTTGTAGTCTACTGGTTGGGTCTGCCTTGACAGCACAGCCATCTGCAAGACGTAGTATTAGCAATCTTTTCAAATATACGCATAGCGGGATTCCGCTCCACACAGAGCAGCAGTACTTTCTCCACTCATGCTATTGGCTAAGTAATATATCATTCCCGCTTCAAGGAAGTGCTTCCAGGAAAATGCATGAGGGACTATTTTACATAAGAACAGTACACTCAATCATAACGCTGTCTGTTCTGTTCAATTTTTTTGCTCAAATATGCATTCTGCATAGAAAACAATTGTTACGTGGTACTTTCTCCAGCCCTGCCAAACCCAGTAAGACAGGCTTGAATATGAGTAACAGCATTTGAACATTAAACAAATTCAAGCAGCATTTGTTAAAGCATGTGCTTACATGGATGGACCTTTGAAACCAGATCGATTGGTTTTGCCAAGGTTTGTTTTTCTGCTGCAGTTGGATATCCTCGATCTGTCCATTGCCCACTTTCAGTCCTTGTATATATACTTGCATCTGTGTGTGCAGATATGCAGAAAGACTGGGTTCTTTTCCCCTTCTTCCTGGAAATCTAGCTCCTGGAAATCTAGCAGATAGAAATCTGTTCTGGGTTGATTACTAAATGATGGTCTATGACATTGAAAGGGTAGGTGAATGCTAGCTTGGCAGAGTGCCTCTGCTGCGGTTACAGTTCCATAATTCACATGAAACCAAAGAGATCTGTGAAAAGGGCAAGAAGCGTTGTGCTCTCCTCTAGCGCAGTCCCCTTAAGGAGTAAAACTGGAGCAAACAACCACACGCAAATAGCCATCTGTTTTACAATTCAGGCAATGGCTTTGAGCATCGTACGGTGTATACAACCATGAAAGATTGATTATGTCGCTGCAAATGCAAGTTAAAATCAAATCAGTTTATTAGTGCAATATGTTTTTGGGAATAGTTTTTTTAAAGGTTGGCCTTTGGTGGTCTTCTGTTTCGTTTTAGATTCTTGTATTCATCTATTTTACGTCTGCATTGACCTGAGTGATCATTTTATTACTATTGTATCCTCAGGCTGGGTCTGTGTATAATTTCGTATGTATGTTTTGAGGCTGTAGAAAATGGGCAGATTTTCAAGAATGTATGTTAGACCCACTTGCCATGTGTGGGGTCGCACAGTATGCAGTGAGAGATGCAGAGAGCGGTAGAGAGAATACCTGAACAAGCAGGTAAAGAACTCCACCTCTCGTTACAATGCATGGAGACTTGGACAGGGATCAAACAACTTTGCCCTCAAAGAAAGGCAACTTTGCCCTCAAAGACAGGGCTTTGCAAGACATTAATGACTGGACCACAGAACCATTGTGTCCAAAATCCACATAAAATCTTTGTTGCCTCATTTTACTGTACTCAATGCCTACACCAAAAGGCAGCAGTGGCAGAATCTCCTCTACTGTTCTTACTCTTACATTGACTGTCTCCACCCACATACTCTGCTCTTCCAACCCCCAGACACATTTCCTGTCCTAGCTGCCATATTGTCCTCAGGCAGTGCTCACTTGCTCTTCTCATCCTCTCTTTCTGTAACTAGCCCACTCACTACACAAATTTCCTCTTTAATCCTTTTCTGTATTACATCAGAATACTAGTGTCTGGCACAATAACTCTCCACCTAACTCCTGGCCAAGAAGTCCCAGTGCCCCATAAGCTGTGTACCTGAGGCAGTCACAAATGTCCAATGTGTACCAGAGTTGCAATCTTTGAACCCTACCGCCCCTCACAACTGGTCTCTCCACAGTTATTGCACCCTAGCCGGGTCTTCACTGTTGCACAGAGGAAAGGTAGAATGCCAATGTTTTGTTTATCCCTTCCAAAAAATATTGCAAAATATTCTGCTGTAATAATCAAAGATGAATAAAATACTCTACGTGAAATGGCACCTATTGTTAAACATATGGTCACAGTTTATTAGTACCCAGGGTGGCTAAATATACTCGTGAGACAATCACCACTTAGCACTCCATGAAAGTGAAAAAGGCCATTTATTTAGGAAAGGATTGCCGATAACTGAAAACAGTTCAAAAAAGCATAATTATCTTAATCAATGTCTATTTATCTACCACGCCCCATTCATACTTCCTAACTTTCCCCCATCCGGTTGCATCACTCCTCATGATTTATTACACCCATGAGCTCCTGCCATCCTCTGACTTCTACTCCCCTAGCATCCTCCCAATGAACCCTTACTTGCCCTATACCGGGCCCTCTTGCACACCGTCATTGTTCTCCTGCATACGCCCTCTGCCCCCTGAGGATGGATCTGACTCCCACCCCCCCACTCTCCTGCCACCCAGAAGAAACCCTGAAAAGGCCTTCTGCTGCCCCACTTGCAAATCAACTGCAAAGGACACATTCAACTGCACCAAATGGACTCACCCCATAACACAGACAGCAAATCAAGCAACTCCATCAAGTAATATGCATTAGCCATTTCAGACAGATGAACCTCATCCACTTGGTACAAGGCCACCTCGCCTCCAGAATTCCCTCATCTGACAATACCGAGATGTTATTCACTTCGCAAAACATCCTCATTGCCCGATTCAGTTTCCTTCTGGCCCTGTCCATCGGCACGTTTTAAACCCCCATTTCCTTCTGGGCATTAATTCAGTCCATACGATGCAAGCCCCTGCCAGCTTTAGTTGTATCAACTAGGCCTGGGCGAAAATTTCGTTCCGTTCGCGGAAATT
This sequence comes from Triturus cristatus, assembly GCF_964204655.1. Taxonomy (NCBI): domain Eukaryota; kingdom Metazoa; phylum Chordata; class Amphibia; order Caudata; family Salamandridae; genus Triturus; species Triturus cristatus. Next base: position 696,341,446 of record NC_140586.1, read on the forward strand.
GCGATAATTTGACATTTTCGCGTTCCGCGGAGAGCGCGAAAATGTAAAAAATTCCGGTTTCCGCAGCTTGGCGATAATTTGTTTCTTGCTCGCGCTGTAAAATAATACATTCTCGCGCGCGCGCGATCGCCTTACCTGAATCCCTGCGTTCGCCGACAAGTTTTCTTGATCCGGTCGCGTTCTCCATGAGATGTTGTATTGTTTTTAGCCATTTGCGCTGTCTCGCGACAGTTCGCGCCCGCAGTGACGTCATGCGTCGCGCGATCACGTCTTTCTTCTCGCGATCATGCACCACGAGAACAACTCAAAACAAGATGGCCGCGCCCGCAAGCAACCACATGGGTAAGTTGGCGACCCGCAACCATGCAGAAAATCTCGCGAACATGCCGGAAAAAAACTTCCGCATCTTGGCGATATTTCCGCTTGTTTGCGATAATTTTAAACATTTTCGCGATAATTTGCGAAGGTTAATTCCGCAAATTCCGCCCACCCCTAGTATCAACACCAAGACGATCTGCATGTGTTGCGGTAGAGTGAGCCCAGAGAGCTGCACCAAGTCATTTTCACCCAAATGAAGAAGCAGCATGTCCGGACTCCCTCATTTCGGCACGACTGTTGATAACAAGCATTTGCAATGCAATAGGTCTCGCATTTACAAGAGTTTGAGCTATTGGCATTGTAAATAACAATGCATTTTATTTATGAGTTCTGAAAACAGATAAATAAAAGGCATTTGCCATTTACAATGCCAATAGCTTAAACTCTTCAAATGTGAAACCTATTGCATTGCAAATGCGTTTGTGCTATAAATTTTTTTTTAAAAGGATTAGGAGAGAGCACACCATGTTGAATGTTTGTGGGGTTTTTTAATGGTTGGGACAGAGAGTGAATGTAAGACCGAATCAGTTAATGGATGGATGAATCGATGCATGAGTGCAAAGATGAGTGGGGGAGTGCATGTATGATGATTTATTGAGACCCCAAATCAATCAATGCTGCATAAAGCACTTTGATTCCTAAGCCAGACATATTGACATTTCTAACGTTTGTTGGTCATTTAACTTAAATGGCTGTATTTCATCCGTTTAATTAGCCATGAGAGGCAGGCCTGCATTACTCAATGCTGATTTCATGCAACACCAAGATCATGCCAAGATGAATATCTGAAACCTCAAGACTATTGCAGATGTTTGAAAAAGGTGTGGTGAGAGTGGGATCCAGAGGTACCCCCTAATCCATCATTTACCGTAGAAGATTTAAATGCCACCGCTGTCACGTGGGACTTAAACCAGTGTCAAATGCGCAGACAGGTTTAGAACCTCCCTGAGAGCCGAGTGATACTGCATGAATTGTAGTGACGTCCAACCGTGCTCTTGTGTCATAGACTGGTAGAAACTCCTGTAGGAGTAGCTGTGTACCAGTGGCTAGAGCTGTAGAATTTAAAGCATTCAGCACAGCAGCCTCGCAGATGTACAAAAGTGTTGTACAGCTGCGAGGCTACTGTGCAGCATGGTTGAAAGAAAAAGTAAAAAAGTGCTAAGACGCTGCTAGTGTTGACTTGTCACATAGCACCTTATTTTCACACGTTCAGCCGTGCTGCACAAGCAGGTGGGCTGCTGTACAACATAATTGAAAAAAGCATTGGCAAAGCCAAATGGTCTCGCCTATGCGTTTGTTCGCATCCTGTTCTTTCCAGTGGGTTATTAAGCATCTGGCATATAATGGCCCATCAGTCTGCAGTGCAGCACGTTAGTGATAATTTAATACGCTTCAGGTTATTCATGTTTTGTGATTTTCGGTGGGATTTCAGCAGCTGTTGTGATGTAAGTAATACTGCAATGTCACACACAACACGACAGTCAAAGCTCCAACACAGCATCTTGTATAGGTACCTTGAAGGCACAGATGCTTCTTCAAAATGCAAGCCCACGGATGCATGTGGAAAAACACAAGATTTGTAAATAAAAAGGTTCTTAAAGCCGTGCACATACCTCTCAGAGTACCCAGGTCACATGGAAAGGTGCAACCCTGCCTATCTCATAACTCTGGGCTGGATGAAAACCTTCCCGATACAGAAGCATCAGCTGAAAAATAATATTGATGTACAGGAACTTGCTTCCCAAGATCAGTAAATCAGGGTCTGGTCGATACCCAATCTGTGTGCTCCGATCTTCCAATCAATTGGCTTTGGGAGCCGCGGTTGTCTGGAGCGAGTGGTGAATTACAGCTGCCGTTGGCTCTCGGCGCGAGCCGCCAAGTGCTGTGTAATTACCGCGACTCTATCATTCAGGGGGGGACTCGTTAATGAGTTTTCGCGTCCCCGCTTCCTAACTTTTGATGTTATTATTAATAACGCTAATAAACTGCCCACCACGTTCCTCTTGAAGCTCGCGCTGCGTCAAGCGCTCACCTTTCAATGGTGATCCATGGAAACCGCGTCCATGCCTTGGCCGCGCTCTAGCCCCAGAGATGGAGGAGCTGTACAAAAGGCCTTTGATTATTCGAATGCCATTGGATTTCATTGGCATGAACAAGCTGTGGGTGCAGGGATCACACATCGAGTGTTAAAAAGCCACACTTTGTTATTTGTGTATCTTGTCTCGGGGTGTGTGTGTGTGTGTGTGGCAGTGGCTAAGGACATAGGAGTTGAAACGGCAAGAATGTCCCGTGCTCCAAATGTGGGAGTGCATGTATCCATACAGGGGCAGCAGGACACCGACAAAGAAGGACACTTTAAAAGCGTTCATTTTAAAGTGGGAGTTTTCTGGCTTCTCATTTCTTATTGTAATTTATATGCGCTAACTACTCTAACGAGGCGCTAAAGCACGACCAGGTGAGTAGCACGGTACTTGTAAACCTTTATTTTGTTGACATTTTGGAGACATAAAAATGCCTATATTGGTACTTAAATACATCTCTGCTTCTGCGTTTTTGTCTCACTATGGCTAGCGGCATAGGTTGTTACACTTGTATTGTCCACAATTCACATATTAGAAGTGTTTTTTGTCTCGATGTTCTAATTAGAAAACAATGGAACACTCGGAGTCCTTTTGCAGCGACGTGTAAAGTGTGCCATTTGCTTAACCTCACATTTCTGACATTGGGAACAGGGACATCTTAAGGATTTCGGGAGCCCTTGTTCGTGACAGCTTTAAAAATACAAGCGCTCGCCATTGCCTTGTCCTCCCAGTGATCCCGTGCACCTCTGAGCTCCGTGCCTGCTTCACACCTGTCATGAAGACTTTTCTTATCTGCTTGTTAAATAAACAAGCAGACAAGAACAGTCTTCACGACAGCTGTGAAGCAGGGGAGCCAGTCCGGGTGGGCCGGACCAAAAAGCCAAAGGGAGGCAATGAAAAACCCTCCTTTCCAATGGGAAGCCAGCATTTACCATAAATGCTGACGCTACCCAATGGAAATGAGGGGCTGGGCTTAAAGCCCTTCTCTCCAAGTCCTCATTAACAATAAATCTCGCAGAGCAAGCTGCGCATGTCTGCAACAACGCTAGGCGAGACCTAAAAAGGGAGCAGGTTACCCATCTCATACCACTCTTTCCCCACCAGAGCACCCCCTGCCGGGTACTGGGTGATCCCAGGTTACATCTGTAGATCTAGCATGCAGCATATTTTGCTGCCCAATGAACCATGTACACATTTTATTTCACCCGGGGCCGCTTATGCACCCTGCAAAAAAAGAAAGAATGTTACCAAGGACTCGCAACTACCCCTTTTAAACATCCCCTAACTGTCAGCTCATTTACGCACATTCAATCTCCACCTGCCTAACTGGCGAATCCGGGACCAACTCCAACCCAATTGTGAGGCTGCAGTGGCCGCCTCAATCAAGAAGGAGTGAGTCCCATAGAGTGCTGGATCCTTCCCCAGCCTCCCCTGTGCAACCCAAATCATGCTCAATAGCAGATATGAGGTAAGCCTAGCCCTATTCTCATGACAAAAAACTTCAGCCAGACGGAGCACAGGTCAGACAACAAATTCATCCCTCTCCCTGACCAGACACACCTCCGCACAACCCCCCGTTTTGCAACCAAACACGCGTGTTCCTCCCCATCTGACCGATCTTAGATTTTTTGAGCCAAATGTCCAACCTGCCCCCGTCCAGATGCACTGCAGTATTCAAAACGCCCCTCTCTTGTTTCAACCCCAAAAGCTACGACACCTGAAAGGCATAAAAAAACATCCTTTTCTTGCAAAGACGAAACAGTGCAACCTCAAAAAGGTCAACCCAAAAAACAGGAAAAACTCACAGCAGGTCACGTAGCAGCCCAAAAGTGATCGCCTCTTTCAACTGCCTACGGCACCCAGACCTCTCCCTCCCCCAACCTTTTAGAACTTTTCCCAGTATGTCAACATGCACGGAGTAAAACCCCCAAAACAGTTACCCAGACAAGCTCACCAGTTTACCAGCAAGGGTGACAGGTGACAAACCTCTGTCAATAAGAGACAAAATAAAACCCAGCACCGTCCTTTCCTGCTCCACCTGGTTTGTGGGTGACCAATTCCTGAGATGGCCCTCAAACGACACAATTTCACTCCAGGCCAGGTGGACACAGCTAAGGAATTCTGGGCCAGCCTAAATGCTCTCATGCACCCCACTCCCAGATATCCGCCGGAAATGACGTCTTGCATGTCTCCCCTCTAGGTGCCAGACTGTGACAACACTGCCACTCTGAATTAGACAAGGAATGAGCGATAGACTTGTTGACCCCAGAGACATGCTTTTCCTTGAAAACTATATTCAGTTCCATACAAAACATCATGAACCTGCGCAGAAAACAAAACGGCCTTAAGTCCCTTGCCCTCTGCCCGTTAACCAACTCCACTATAGTCAGAACACTATCCTGTACGCAAGCTACCCCCCCCCAACAGACAAGGCCACAAGGAGAAGGAAAAATTCCAAGAAGGCAATGCTCCGCCCTTGCGCCAACAGGTCCCTGGCCATTTCTCAGTGCACCATCAGCCGTCCCAGAAGTGACCGAATCCGTGAGTCCCAGACGCATCAGAGAATATCTGAACCTGCCATATTGTCTTGTCATCAGTAAATAGCATGAAGACCCCGTTACAATTCTGCAAAAAAGACTTCCACACTTGCAAGTCCACACACACCCTCCTGGAGATCTGTATCTTGTGATGAGGCAGGAGAGAGCCCGCCATGGCCAGGCCCAACCTGCTGCAAGGCCTGTACTTCCCGTACCACTCTACAGGCAATGTTCAGATAACCCAACAGTTTCTGCACCGCTCGTAGCTCCAATCTCTTCAAAGCCAACATCTTGTCTAGAACGGCCTGAACCTATTACACCTTTGCCCTAGGTAGTCTGGCCACCATGTGCAAAGTGTCCAACTCTATCCCGAGGAATGTCAAAACTGTAGCAAGCCCTCTGTCTTCTCGGGTACCAACGGGACTCCGAAAGACGCCGCCATGACCTCAAAATGCCTCAGATCCCTGAAGCTCTCCCTGACTCTGCCTTACCCACAATAAGGAGGTTATCCAGGTAGTGAGAGACCTTGTGGTGCCCACTATCCCTCACAAAGGCCCACTGAAGGAATATACTGAAAGTTTCAAAGAGAGCACAGGAGATAGCACAACCTATGGGTAGTACTCTGTCCACATAAATGTCCCCATCAACCTGCAATCCCAGCAAAGGACAGTCCTCTGGGTGAATGGACAGAAGCTGGAAATCCATCTTGATGTCGCATTTCGCCAATTCCGACTCACTGCCACAGACCTGGATAATGCAGATCGCATCATCAACCAACGCATACTCCACCCATGAATCCTCAGCAGCAATAAAGTCCTTCATCAAAGAATCCTCAGGCCATGACAAGTGAAGAATCAAGCAAAATTCACCTGCTTGTTTTCTGGGGAGATAATAAGGTTGGACAGTGACCAGGACGTCTGGGTCCCTGATGCCCCACCCAAAAATATTCTTGAATCCCCCACTCTATTTACAACAACTCTTTCCTGTCAGGATAAACCGACAGCCAAAGAAGGAGCGCTCCCAGCTTAATTGGCCTAGGAGCCCTTTGATACAGGAGGGCCCTGCTGTCCTTTGCTCCTGGATGCCCTCCACTGCTCTGAGGGGCTTGCCAAAGTAAAACGTTGTGTAACGGGGGGGTCTGCCCCTGCACTTTGAACATTCATGTTTGAATTTGCACAGGTATGGGGAACAGGACCCTTAGTTGAAATTCCAACAGGTGTCCCATTAGTGCCTGTACTCTTGGGGGCTGCACCCACCCCTTGCTGGGTGGGACAAGGTTAAAAGGGCTTGTTGGTAATGGGGAGACCATTTGCTGTGTAGGTCGATGCCGAAGACTGAGTGGAAGACATGCATGGCATCCAAAGATCAGAGTCGACATCACCCCATGGTTTGTTAGGGTTAAGGGAGGCTAACCTGAGCGTAAACTCCTCATTGTAGCTGAGAGACATGAAACCTCCAAAATGCAGCCGTGCTTTGTAAATTATGTCCATATGGCCTTGTCAGTATACTACTCACAATAAATGCTAGCAAAAATTAGGAAGACTGATGTCCAGTTATCCATTGTAATGGGCACCCTCGGCTGCCTTGCCAATGCCCACTCCTCTTCTTTGGACCCCTCCTGCACCTGTATATCCCTGTGTAACAATTTGAACACATCTACTTATTAGTGTCACCAGTTGCATTTTTTGCTTTTCTCTGAGGCATGCGTCCCCAAGGGCATTGCCAACCCGATATAGGGCAACCATTTTCGCTGGGTTCTCTCCTCATCATCTGCTCCCCCAACCGCCTTCGCATTGGCAGAATTGGGCATCTCCAGCCCACCGAGTGCAATGCCGTCTTTTGCAGGCACCTCACCCTTGTCAACAGCAGCCCCCCAGTAACTGAGCATCCACCCATCAATTCTCCCCTCATCAACCCCCACTGGTTTACAGTCCTTTGCTGTGGAGCCCGTCGACTGGGGCTCCCAGACTGCCCACCAGTCACCACTACCTCTGGGTTAGTCGAGTGGATCCTTTTCGTCTTGTCCCTTTCCTGTCCTGGACCACCAGCCACTGCCCAGCGCTGGCCCCTCCAGCTGCACTGGACTTCTGTAAAACACCAACTGGAGAGGTTGTTGTGCCATTGCTTCCTCCAACCTCAACCGCATGGTTCCCCTTCCTCATCATCACGCGCTTCACCTTCTTCCCATTCATCGCTACCCTCCTCATAATCCAGTTCAACACATCCTCTTGCTCACACATCTCTTCCACACCTCTCACCACAAGCTGCCTACACATCCACTCTGAACTCACCCCCCCTAGGGAGTGGGCAACATCCCAGCATGAGATGAATGCTCCCATACTGTAAGGAGGGCTACCGCCGACCCCCCTAGTCCTTTGGCGCAATGTTCTGAGGCTGTCTTGTGCCCCTCTGGGGTCTCCAACATCCTGCCAACCTCCGGTGCTGGCCCTGCCTCTCTGTCCCTAGGCAGTGCTGCTCCAACCCTGTGCCTCCTAGCGGAGAAGGCACCACAGGCCGCAAAAGCCCTGCCTGACTCCGGTTTGCCCTGACTCCCGCTAGGTACCCCACCCAGCTACCCATACCCGGTGGGGATCCCCTACAATGATGCACCCCCGTGGGCACCTCTGACCCTATTCGCTTGCACTTCACGCTCCATGGAGCAGTCCCTCACCCTACATAGCCTGGCCTACCTCTCCTCTGTTACTTGGACCAGCCTGCGCTATTCCCAGATTTTCTCCTCCAAAACTATATCTTGCCATTTGCTAGCCAGAGCATTAACAATGCCCCCAAGAATCGAGAAATCACGTATTACTGCATTTGAAGCGGGGGTGGCAACTGCTTTCCCCCATAGGCCCCAGCCTGTCTCCAACCCCAGCCACCAACTCTGTCTGCATGTCAGAGAGGGTCTCTATAGAGACCCTCCTCGCGGCCTTCCCTTTATGACTATTTTCCTAAAGGGGCCCAACACTCACCCCGGGCTGGACAAATCTAGGGGCCCAACCTGCGCCTACCCTCTCCCCCTGGTAAAACAGGGGGCCCTCCTTGAGGGCCCAACTGTGCCGGACCTTGTGTTTCCCCTGCCTCATTGGGCGTGGTCACCCCTCTGTCCACCCTCCCCTCACCCTCCTTTGATGAAGGCCCAGTGGGGACGCATTCATCCCCAGGCCGTAGGGCAGCAGCCTTGCTCCACCTCCTGTGGAGCTTATACTTAGGAGCCAGCGGGGATGCGCTACGTCTCTGTCCAGCAGCACCTTCACACTTGGTTTTTCTGTGTGGCGCAACTGTCACCGCCATGCCTCCTTAAGCAGCCCGAGACGGCCGCGACATCCCCACCCAGGCCTCTGACAAAACCCCGGGCCACAGCAGATCGGCTCTGCCAGCGGCCATGGGGGTCCTCACCGCAACCCGCACCGCCGCTGCTTCTTCCGTCATGACACAGCAGATTAGGCTGTGCACTGCTTCCCAATGGGACCCTCCATTAGCCTTTGAAAACCCAGATTCAAAATCAGTTCTAATATTATCAATGTTTGGTTGTCGTGCAACCAAAGCAAGATTTGCACGAGTAAAGTAGAGGCATTCTTGTTAGCCAAGAGAGATGATTCATGGCACCCTTGATGGCCAATACATCATGAATAGCTCCCTCTTCTTCATCTGAGTACCCAAGATAATAATTATACACCCAACTGACCCCACAGATCTACCCCAGTCAATGACCTCATGGGACTAATTACAAAAGGTCACTTCCACCACTCACACTGCATTCTAACATCTTCCACTCTCATTGAAACAAGTCCCAACCCCACTCAACCCTACACCTTCTGCACCAAAAACATTCATCCTTATGGTGCAACCATGTGGAAACCACATTGTATCACTGCCTCTTCTGCACTCCATATTGTTCATGCTGTGTTATTGAGACACTGTTTATAGTGTGAACAATGCCTTCAAATTGTAATTTTCATGTGTTCTCTTTTCAATTTATGAACATATTTCAGTTAAAACAATTAAACTAAAGAAGAAATGCAGGGTTCTTAAACACTAATAAGTACATTCTATTTCATAAAACTGCAAAGTGTAATGCATTAATACTAGTGTTCTGATTGATATTAGGTATTTCACTGCATTTATTTTGTAAACAAAAAAGGCAATCCATCATATGGGCAGGTGGCCGCCCACTAGCAGCATTGTAGAATTGTTGTGGATACATGTGGCCCCAAACTTATGCTCTCATGGAGAAATCTTCGAAGGACCATGTTTACCAAAATTTCCAGGGGCAGCAGTCACTGTTTTTGCAATGCATAGGATTACGCTGTTAGACAGGGGGTTTGAGTCTGGTAAGAGACACATGAACGGTCTCTCGGAAATAGCTCTTGCAACTTGAAATCGTTCACCAAACGTAATGCAGCAAAACTAATAGTGTTAATATATTTGTAATCTATGCATAATGCTCTGATACCCTTTAAGTATACTTCACGCTGTATATATCTGAGGAAATAAATTAAAGAACTTTTGGAAAATCGCACGTGGCCCCTGAATTAAGGTAAAACCCTGACAGGGAAATCAACTATTTTGGAAGAACTATCGCACCGGGTTCAGTGCTGATTAACATTAGGAAAGTGCGCAAGCTCTAGACAACCAACCACATTATATACATTATGACAAACAACTTTTGAAAAAATATTATTAATTTTATTGATCTTTTTTAGTATTTTTATATATAGTTAGCAGGGTATATATAAAAGAATCAATTCAATTTATACATGATTTACTTCTAGATACATTACAACATATATTGCACAAATCAAACCTCATTTTAATATGAGGTAAACAATTAAACATATTATATTTACCACATTTTATGTTGTTAAAGCACCATTCACAATACAATTGAGATCATATATAAAAACACTGGTTGTAATTAAAAGAATACCACCCAGTACAATTAAAGAACTACATGAATGTAAAAACCCAGTAGTCCTTGGTCTGGTGTTTTACTCAGTCAATTTCTGAATAAAACAAGTTTTCAGTTGCTGTCTCCATCCAAATGCACAGTAATCCAAAATATATAATAAAAAGTACTGCAATCTAAAAATGTATAAGCATGCAGAATTTGTAATTTACACAACTTCAAACCACACTTTGTCATCCAATTATTTGGTGTGGTTGGGAGAAGAGATTAGCTTGGAGTAAAGTGGTACAGATGGTTGTCCATCCAGTTGTTCCTTCATAATGTTTTCACTCGCAGCTACTCTGCATTTCACACATGGGTGACACACAAATAAGAAATGGGGGAACGGAAGACTCTTTGGATGAAAAAGTGCCATATGAAATGCAGAATCTCAAATGCATTCTCTCTCCTTCACTCCTTTTTCTATTCTCCCTCACTGGTCGCTTTTTCTCTATCTGCCATTTTCTACCCTCTCTTCCAATCTCCCTTGATGCCTCCCCATGCCTGTTGCAATCAACCTAGCAGGGCTGAAGTAAGTGAGAAAGGCACCAGAAGTGGCCTTGGGCTTTGCCTCCAAGGGCACCAGCCTACCAGTATTTCGGATGGATCATGGAGAAAATCCTCTGGGAAAACAGTGAGAAAAAGAGACTAGGTAATTAACCAGGACTCAGTGGGATGATACCACTGACCATGGTCTGTGTGACAGTCAGAAGGAAGAATTGTAATTGGTGGCTAAGTGTCTTCACAGTTGGGAAATGGGGGGGGAGGGGTGGGTTCTATGGTCAGAGGGATGTTTGTTTGACATTTTGTAAAATTCAATAAAACATTTTTTAAAATAAATCCAATCAGTTGAACAACTGATATGCGATTTTAAAGGAGCAGAAAACACTAACTGTGGATATCCAGTCGCACTAGCCCGGGACAAGTTCAGGTCAAATGTCATGGACTGCCAGACAGATAGAGGAACCAGGTAGTCCAGCTTGCAGAGTTCAAAGCTTTAGGAGGTGCTTAACTGATGTCAATCAAGGGTCCAGAACCTACCTAGTAGGGCACCTCTTGGGGGTCACAAATGCACTCTACCACAGGCCAGCAGGGCTCAGGCAGGTCCAGTTGCAGGTCCAGACAGATCCTGTTGTAAGTCCAGGCAGAACCAGTTGCAGAGGGCCAGCAAGGCAGCGGCAGCCAGGCCTCTGGAGCTTGTTGTGTCCCTGTAGCTCAGAAAAGGAGTTTGTCCAACTGACCTTTGGAGTCATTCTGTTACGCCGTGGCCTGTGGTTCAGCCCGTGGTGCTGCCCGCTTCATTACCGCGGGCCGCGGTGCAGCCTGCAACGCCCCCCGCTGTGCCTCCTTCTTCTGGGGTGCGTCGCAATGCTGCACAGTGGCCCACTGTCCAGCATCGCGGTTACACTCTGCGAAGCTTATGTCTAGTCAGGCACGCTGCAGCACCATGCAGCGGCATGTTAATGCTCATTAATACACAGGAGGAACACCGCAACTGAGCTGCGGCTTCCCGTACTTCTATGGGGCATATTTTCACTCACCTTTTGTTTTGCACATTTCGCTGCGGCTCCCACTATATTCACCTGGTGACATCTTGTTATTTCTTCTTCCTATGAGTCCTCATTCATGTTTCCGAGTGGGCCTTGGGAAGGGTCTTTGTTTTACCCTTTGCAAGGTGGTGACCTTTCTTATTCCTTAAATTTCCTTTTCCCTATCCAAGATGGCAACTGCTTATTTCCTGAATACATCACTTCCTGCCTATGGGTATTTAAGGGGCTGAATCCTTCATTTCCTTGCGTTACAACACTCCTTGCTCCTGCTAATGTTTCCTCGCTCCTGTTGGTGACCTTTGCTCCTGCTTGGTGTATTTTTGCTTCCTGTTGGCGCAATTTTGCTTCCGGTTGGCGCATCCTTTTCCAGTTTGGATTCCTTTAAGCCTTCCACTCCTATTTGGAATTCTTGCCTCCTATTCTCCACTCCTTGCTGGGGGGGTTCTTTCCTTTCTTATCTTTCCTGGAGACTCCGCCCCTACACGTTTTTGACCTCTTGGGACTCCTTTTGGAAGGCACAGTCTGCTCTGGCTTTTCGTTGTCAGCAGCACCGTGGCTACCAGAAAGGGTGACCATTACCCCAGACAGACCATAACCCTCAAGAACCGAAGTGGAGAACCTCTCCAACACGCTAGAACTGGTAAGAACATTACAAGTTGTGACACACTCAGGTTAGCTTAGGCTGAAGTGGGTAGATCTAGCCTTCCTTCTCAGAGAGAAGGGCAGGTCTCAAGCAGCAAGGCAGTCCTCTGAAGAATAAGGCAGGCCTTAAGCAGCAGGACAGTCCTCTGGGTAACAAGGTGGGCCTCAAGCATAGGACAGTCCTCTGGGCAATCCTTCTTCTGTAATGTCCACAGATCTAGGAGTGTACTAATGACTGGCTTAGGAGGTCCAATATTTATACCTGTTGCCACTCTCTGAAATGGGAAAAACCACTTGAACAGCTCCTTCCTTCCCCTTCCAAGGTCCAAGAGGTCCAGTGTGACAAAAGGCTGGTGTAAAGTTATTTTGCAAGTATGCTGGACACAGTCCTTTGAAATGTAAGAGGATCAGGGAACAGGTCTGCTCCTCCCATCCTGGCAGGATGGCCCTCTCCCAGCTACACCCATGTCCTTTTGTTCACTGACTGGGCCCGGTACCTATTCCTGGTGGGGGAGTAATTGACAGGCCCAGGCAGCTGGAAACTCCAAGAAGGCCTCAGAAAGTTTGCAGCAGGAAAATGGCAACTTTCTAAAAGTCCTTACATAACAATGGGGGTAACCTAAGAATAACCCAAATGACCTGGGTGAATAGCGATACGTAACAATAGTGGTCCAATCGGAGACGACCACAGAAAGGACAAAACTAAATAAATGTACTTATCCTACTTTAATTTCTCTAAAACACCCTCCTCTTACTCTGAGGAAGGGGGTAAAATATTACTGCTATCATTCTGGGAGAGCGTATATACCAATAGCAACTCTTATCACATGCAAAGAAGTCAATGCAAGGATTGTTTAATATGAAAACTGGCAGCATAAATACATTATTTACACATGGTTGCTCCAAAGAAATAATGAGAGAAAAAAAGTGCTCAAAAAGACTGCCTGTGTGTGGAATTTCAAGAGAGAAAAGAAGGGGGTAATAGATTATTTTCTATATATATCATAATTATTACAGAAAAACCTGTCTGTTACATTCATTATACAGCATAATTGCCCCTTTGTGGACCAAAAATACAATTCAGGCTGTGTAATATGTCAGCTTTTCGACCCGGCGAAAGGGAGAAGGGCCAATCTAAGACTCACCAGCGTGTCTTCATCAGGACTGAGTGACTGAATCGAAGAGAAGCAACCTGGCGATATCAATCATCCGGTGAGTAATTTGTAGAATTAATCATATACCAGACGAAGGCCAGTCAGCTTCTCATTTGCAGCAAATTTAATCAAGGCTCTTAAATATAGTGGCCTTGGAGAAAGACTCAAGTGTATGTTCCTGAAAATTATTCCAGTAATTCTACAGGCACATGCAGCATAGATAGATGCCTCTTAATGCAAAAATTCCTCAAGCTCTCCGTCTCGTGCCAAGTATTACTGTGACTTATTCAGACGCAGCTCCTTTTATAAAAGTGGCATTTCCAAAACTGTACTCTAAAATCCTACTCTACCATTAAAGAGAATTTTAATTGCAATCCATTTGAGTCCAAACATTATATTTCTATCTGTTCCCAATCAAAAGTTAACACATATTAAATGCAATATGGTAACCCAATGTTATCCTATAGAAGAGGTAGGCCTCACAGAAGTGAAAAACAATTTTGGAGGTTTTTGCTACCAGGACATGTAAAACTTAAAACCACACGCCCTAAGATCTAAATATAGCGCACTCTGCTCTATGGGCTATTTATAGACTACCATAGGGGTCACTTATATGTGTAAAACAATTAGATTTAGGCCCGGCAGAAGGTTTAGTTTGCCAGGTAGAATTGGCAATTCTGCACTATAGGCTGCATTGGTAGACCTGAGACATGTTTTAAAGGGCTATTTAAGTGGCACAATAAGAGCTAGAGGCATTTACTTTGCAGGCCCTTGGTACATGTAGTACCACATTAATAAATTATATGTGCCGATTGGGTGTAAGCCAAATTTTAATTATGTTTAAAGAAGAGAGCACAAATAATTTAGAATGGTTTGGTAGTGGTAAAATGCATATAGCCCTAATGCCAACAAAAACTAATTTCAGAAAACAGAAGGAGAAGGCAAAAGGTTAAGAGGTGGCCCTGCAGATAGAGCCAAGTCCAACACTAGTGCTGCCTCTTGAGGCCATCCCTTTGTGTGATGTCATGATGACAATAAACTGCAATGCATAATGGGAGCATGAGTAGTCTGCTGCTGCAGTATATTCTCTGACAACAGAAAACCTATCTCAATCTGAAATTTGCACTCTTCTCTCTTACCTGTGGCCAGCATTTCACTACAATGTGCCTGGTTGGATGACATAGGCCAAGGTACTGGCTGTGATTGTAGAGAGGCTCCCTTGGAAAGGGTACATTGATGCTGAGTACCTGTTTAAACTCTTAGCCTGTTTAAGAATGGAACCTTCAGTGTGACCTTCTTCTAAGAGGGCGACTGCTAGCTGTGATTACTAGGCTTTCTCAATTCATCAAGTTGCATTTCCCTGTTTTGTCGTTTCCTGTTCCCATTTGAGAGCTTCCACACTACATCGTAGTGCAGTTGAAAAGTACTTTTTGATGTTTTCAAAGATGTTGATTAGCTGAGGGAGCTTTGTTCCCCATCTGCCATTTTAGTCCAGAGAGAGCTAAAATAAAAGCGTTTGTACCACAGGTACTGCACTACTCCTACTGTAGTAGCTGTACTGCAGGAATACTACATTACTGAAAAGTTATTTTTAAATAATGAGAAAAATGTGGGGTGGGATCTTCTTCGGGGGGCTGACCACCCATAGGGGGTTGTGCGCAGGGCCTGGCCGCAGACCATGTGTGATGGGTGGGTTGTTCCACCAATGGGGGTTGGGCTCAGCCTCCACCCAACCCCCCAGCATAGTGCATGGTCAAAGACGGTGTGCAGCGGAGGTTGAGCGCAGGCCGTTGTCAAACCCCATGCTGCACACGCTAAAGGCTGTGAGTGGTGGGGCTTGGCTGCCCATTGGGGTTGGGCACAGGGTTTGACAGCAGGTCAGGCCCTGTGGCTCACCCCCTCTTGCACAACAAGGGACTAAGTCCCCATATCCTGAACTTCAGTAAAAAATAAATAAAGGGTCATGGTCGGGACCTACCAGAGGCAAAAATGAAAACAAATTCATTCTGCGGGTACAGTGGTACTTCTGCAAGACTGAGCGCTGCCCTCCCGTGTCGCACTGCTGTAGTCCCATGGGAAACATACCTCAGGACCCTGCAACATTCACTGCTTTCAGCTTGCATGGTTCTGCTGTACCTCAGGGTGATCCTTGGTCACGGTAATGGGGAGCACTTCAGGAGTACTGCAGTACCAAAAAAAGCATTATTTAATTTATGGTGAGGATCTATGGGAGGTTGACCAATCAAGGGGTGTTAAGCGCAGGGCCTGAATACAAAGCCAAGCCTTGTGGACAACATCACACTCTGCTCATCTGACGGTGCACGCCAGAGGGTTGGCTGTCCACAGGGTGTTATGTGCAGGTCACAGTTCAGGCTCTGTGGCAACTCCCTGCTGTGCACGTAGGGACCTGGGGATTCTGTCTCTGTGGCCTTAATTTCAGTAAAGAGACATATAAAGAGGTATGATAGGGATGTTATGACCCCATGGCACTTCTCAAAGAGACTCAGATTCAACACCAAGGGGCCAAAAAAAAACAGCACTGCCATCCTGTGAGGTACTTTCTATGAACAGAAGTCCCTTACTTGCAGGATATCACAAGAAATCGATACTTAGAGATACAATGAAGTCTATTTTAGGTGTCCAAATGGAAATGAAGATACTTATTTAATCATAAGTAAACCACATTAATCAGGTAGGAAAATAAGTAAATGGAAAAGGAAAAAACATTAAGGGCCTCATGTAGGTAGCCAAATACCGGTCGGTAACGACCGAAATTCGGTAAAATCCCAGTTACCGACCGGTATTTAGTCAAGTGAGATGTAGGAGGCCAAAAACCTAAAATCGGTAAATATGAAGTGGTAAATACCGATTCATGTTTACCGAGTTCTAAAATACCGATTCATATTTACCGAATACATGTTTACCGATTCGGTAAATATGAAGTGGTAAATATGAAGTGGTAAAACGGAAAAAGAGATGTAGGTAAAGTCGGTATTTTAGAAATCGATGAAATTCGGTAAATAAGAGTCGGTAATTAACACAGATTGAAAGCAGGTGGTAATCATAAACAGTGCATAAAAGAAATCCCAAAATGCATCAGCGTGGACAACATGGCCGCTCTGTATGTCATTGCAAGGCGGCTACGTCTACAGGCAGCAGGACTGAGGTTTTGGAGAAGGGAGGAACGAATTTACAGACAGCGCATCACACTTTTCCAACTGACTGAGGATGAGATACATGAAAGGTACAGGCTACACCCCCAAACCATCATGGACCTAATAAGGGACCTGCACCCACTCCTGGAGCAGCCAACACCAAGGGCGCATGCCATACCACCACATGTGCAGGTACTCTGCAGCCTACATCTCCTCGCATCTGGCAGTTACCAGGTGGTGATAGCTGCGGTGGGCGGTGTATCCCAGAGTTGCCTGTCCCGTTTCTTCAGGAAGTTCCTGGATGCCATGATGCAGAGAATGCACCACTACATCAGCTTCCCAAATACACAGGCTGACCTGCAGAAAACTAAAACTGACTTTTATCGCATGGCACAGTTCCCCCATGTAATTGGCTGTATTGATGGCACACACATCCCAATCTGCCCACCAGCTGCCACTGAGCACATCTACAGAAACAGAAAGTCCACCCACTCCATCAATGTGCAGGTCATCTGCGATGCAGGGAACATCATCACTGACATTTGTGCCAAGTTTCCTGGAAGCACCCACGACTCATACATCTTCCAGAACAGTGGGATCTACACACGACTGCTTGCCGGAGAATTTGGAGAGGGATACCTGCTAGGTAAGTAACAGTGACGCACCATGAAACTAGCAAATGTAAGTGTATTGAGGCATGTGACTGATGGTTCCCTTTCACTCACCCAGGCGACAGTGCATATGCCGTGCGCTCATTCATCCTCACTCCCTACCTACACCCATCAACCCAGAGTGAGAGACGATACAACGTGGCACACAAATCAACTCGCAACGTGGTGGAGCGCACGTTTGGACTACTGAAAAGCAGGTTCCGCTGCCTCCACAAGAGCGGAGGCGCACGCCAGTACACACCCATCATCTGTTGCAAGATCATCGCCACTTGTGCAATGCTGCACAACCTTGCCACAAAGAGAGGTACAGCGGTGGAACTCACAGATTTCGAGGACAATGAGGATGATTCAGGACAGCCAGAGCCCAACGCAGATGGAGTGCCAACAGCAACAGATGGGAGAGTGAGACGGGCAGAGATCACATGCAACTATTTCTGAGTAAGTAAGGGGACACAGGCAGGTGTTGGTTGTCATGTAGTAGTTTAATTATGCGCCACTACGCCACGAAACCAAGATAATGCAAATCAGGTAACATTGCCAATTCACAAGTGTGAAGACCAGGGTTAAGTCGCCCAATAGTCTATTGCTACGCGGTGCAGCATCAAAGTTTGCGGCCACGCGCTACATTGTGAGATGGCACGGATTCAGCCTCCTCACTGGTGCCAGCCCCATGCCGCCTGCTGCTCCTGCGTGTTTCTGGGACGGGGGGTGTGATGCTGCTCCTGCTGCTGGTGTCAATGCTTTCAGCAGCATCCCCTGCACCACTTGTGGCAGCCTGACTGGTCAAGAGGACCTCCAGGGCACTGGTGACCTGCACCATCCCCCTAGTGACATCGCTGCTGCAGTGGGTCAGGCCCTCCTGCATGTTCACAGAGCGCCGGCAGAGCAGTGATGTTGCATTCGCAATGCGGTTGAGTGCCCTGGTGTGCCTGTCTCCCCTCTGCCGTTCCCGGCGCCTTGCAGCTCTCTCTGCGTCCAACTTGCTGCACAACAGCTGCATGGACTGTGAGACGTCCCGCAGGCCCACTGCCATGTCAGAAATCCCCGCCGCCATAGCGCCAATGTTCCTGTCCATGTGTCTGAATGTTGTTCTGAGTCCCCGCACATGCCGCTGTACTGAAATTACTTCCTTCGTTTGCAGGCGCTGTTGTTTTAACATGCCGGCCTCAAGGCCCCCAAAGACCCCATGGCCGAGATGGATTGGTGGTGGAGTTGTCTCACGCGACCTGCGGCGCTGTCCTGCACCCGTGTCGGCTCCCTGTGAGGTGGAGGGACCAGTGGTATGTCTCCCATCCTGGGGCATAGGATTTGGCTCCGGGCCCCTGCTGTCATCGGAAGATGTGTGCAACACGCGCAGCCTGGCAGCAGCACGCCTCCTCGACCTCACTATTGTGGATGGTGATGTGGCCGGTGACTCCAGCAGGAGTGGTGATGCTGGCTCAGGTACTGGGGATGCAGGCTCAGGTAGTGGGGATGCTGGCTCATGTACTGGGGATGGTGGCAGTGGCAACGCTCTCTGGCCAGAACTTGTGCTGGCCGTAGCTGAACTGGATTGACGGTGTGCCCCCTCTCCTGTGCCATCTGGAGTCCTGCGCGATGTTACGTCTGTGGACAGAAATGCAACATCAGCTCAGTGTATCTGAAGGCATGCATTGCAAGCATGACAATAAATTGTTCTAAGACTCTCACATTGTCCTCTGTGTGCTTTAGGCTAATGTCTGTACCATGCATCATTGTTCTGTGCTATTCTGTTCATGGTGGGGGATCCCTGACTACATCTCCCATAATGCATTGCCTGTCTGCAGTAACACATGGACTGGAGTGGGATACTCATTTCACATTGGGGGATGTGGGATAGGGGTAGGGGGGGCTACATTGCTGTGCATTCCTCTTACCTTGTTGGGTGGCGGCTCTGGCAGAGCTGTCGGCATCCCCAAGGCCCACGACACTCTCAGGCTCGATTGTCGACTGCACCAGCTCCTCCAGTTCAGTGAGGGCAGGTGCCCTGTTAGTTCCACCTCCTGTCCGGCTGGCCTCCTTCTGGATGTCCCCCATCTTCCTCTTAGTCACGATGCGCAGGTCGTACCATCGTTTTTTTAGAACGTCTATGTCCCTGTGGGTCACTCCCACGGCATTTACCTGCGCCTGGATTGCCAGCCAAATGGTGCGCTTCTCACACTCTGCCACTTGCAGGGATTGCCTCCCAAATAGCTTCTGGTGCTGCCTCACCACCTCCTCCACTAGCACCTGGAGTTCCTTGGGGCTAAATTTCACCTTGCGCCTCCTTTCCCCTCCTGTCCTCTGGCTGGACATGGTGTAGTTTGGTCTCAAGATTCAGCCACTGGCTCCCTGCCTCTCCTCTGCACTTCAAGCCTCTCCTGAGTCAGTTGATTGTGTGCACCTGCCTGGGTGTGGCCACTTCCTACTTGGGTGGGGTTTGGTTGCACAGGATTGGCTGTTTCAAACAGTCATGTGATTTTTTTTTCCGATTCGGTACTTTCCGATTCGGAATTTACCGATTCGGTAAATACCACCTCGGAAAATACCGCGGTGGTATTTACCGATTCGGTAATTACCGAATCGGAAAATACCGAATGTTACCGAATCGGTAAATTTTACCGACTTGTTACCTACATATAACTTACCGATTCTTAAATACCGATTCGGTACTGTTCGGTATTTAAGAATCGGTAAATATTTTTTACCTACATGAGGCCCTAAAACTCAGACATAACTATGTGTGACTACAGTGAACACATAATAGTTACGCCATATAAATTTGCAAGTACCTATGCTCATATGAACAGTTACATATTAACATTTTTGAGTCATGGTACTCTTGTCGACAACGTTTCAATACCCTAAGTAGATATAGGTATCATCATCATGGCATACGTGTTCCTTGAAAATACTTTTACCCTCTGTCCCTTAGCACATTTGGGTTTCCCTTGTGAGTTACTGCAGTAGTCCTGGAGAATCGTGCTCTACCACAATCATGCCATACTAAGCGGATAAAGATTGGTCACAGTACCGCAGAAGTACTACGTTACCAAAACAAATGTAAAAAAATTAATAAATGGGCAAAATCTTGAGTGAGAGTCTGCAGGGGTTTAACCACCTGTGAGGGGGTAAGCGCACAGCCTGGCTGTAGGTCAAGCCCTGTAGTTAATTCTGCACCACACATATCCAAAGAATGAGTGCGGACGGCTGTTCGCCATTCGCATGCGGTTGGGCGCAGGGCCTGAATAAAGGTCAGGCCTACCCCCAAGCCATCACTGCGCATGGCCAAAAGCAGAACAAAACGGGGTAGTTGGGTGAATATGATCAAATCCCCCAGAAATTCAGAATTTGTTTTTTTTTTTTAAAGATGTTAGGGATAGGTATTGGAAAACTTTATTACTTTATGTTGAAAAAAACAGGAATTCACTGACAAAAACAAAGATTAAAGCGACATTATAGTTAGGTTCAGTAATAAGATCCTACTTTACATTAATAGACCTCAGAAATTCACTGAAAAAAACCAAAGGTTAAACTGACAAGTGACGTTATAGTTAGGTGTTGAAATTATATAAAAACTAACATTTAACAGCCAAACAATGAAATTCACCACTTACAGTTTACTGGGCTCCCTGCCCTGCAATGCTTAAGACATCATGTATTACATCGCTAATGACATGTTAAATGACATCATTGATGACATCACCGCTGACAAATTGGGGTTTCAGTTTTCAGTTCGACATGTGTTTGAGGATTTTTGGGGAATAAATGCACGATGGAGCAGTATTTTGGCTTTGATTATGATTGGTCAAACTCATTACTGCTTGGTATACCTTTGTTGTGCCAGGGCCGAGTTGAGGAAGAGAGGTGGCCGTCAGTGCCTGTATTACTTCCTGATAATTTCCATTACCCAGGGTTATATGTTACCTAATCACATTCCTGGAAACCCCCATTCCAAGGCTCACATTTTTAACCTATGAGACTGGGGAATTACTGATGGGCTGATGCGCATGTATATGCTTCTTACCAGTATGGAGAGGGGTTAAATGTTGAATTTCGCATTTTATGAAGATAAAGTCTTGCCTCTTTCCAGAGGTGGGCTCAGTCTAAATGCTTACTGTTAAAGCTGAGATAAGAAAGAGTGGGGCTCCGAGTAATGACCATCACTAGTACCTAATCTGGCATCTCTCAACACGCTCAGATTCTGCGGTGAAGTAAATACCTAGATAGTATTGTTTGAAGGGAAGAAATATGCGGCATAGCGTCAGCTCATTCTGAACGTGACAGGGAATAAGAGTTTGCATTCGGCTTTGAACATTTAGGGACTGTAGCCTTATGCACGTTGTATGGCTCCAACAGATTTAGATAAACTCACCATCAGCTAACTGTAGAACAGAAAGCATTAAAATACTGTTTTTTCCACTAATTTTCTTTTTATTAATATTTTTTACATTGTGTTTTCTCCTTCTGCCTTTTTCAGTGACTGTACATGTTCTGTACATGTTCTGGATAAGTTCAATGTTGGCGCTTGGCCGCAAGCCCAGACTTCCATAATCTTTCTAAACGGTTGGTTGTTGTAACATTTGCCCTCTGCACCCTGATAGATAACGTGAGGAGTTAGCCAGGGTCCTGTTTAATGCCAGCTTTGAGTCTTGGCAACCTTGCAGATGACTGAACTGCAAACTAAGATCAATTTACACAGTGGTATTCTTTGGCCCTTGCTTGTGCCGAATAACATTTAAACACTGATATAAACAAATAACATAAGATAGTGAAACAGAGAGGGGCTCTTCTATCCTATATGTAAATACGGAGCTGTGAAACTTTGTGATGTTTCCTGAGAGAGAGAACATGACCTACTGAGAGAAGAGAATGAGATGCTCACAGTGTCAGTCTCTCTTCGAAGACTGAAAACCAGTCAACACCATCGCCGGTGACCTCATCTCGCACAGTAGCCTGAGAGTGGATGTTTTCTAT
Source organism: Triturus cristatus (assembly GCF_964204655.1). NCBI lineage: Eukaryota > Metazoa > Chordata > Amphibia > Caudata > Salamandridae > Triturus > Triturus cristatus. The sequence continues at coordinate 696,363,536 of NC_140586.1, forward strand.
TAGTTTATCATCAATGGTTCCTCGTGTTACCGGAAAGCGCTTCAGTTCTTCACAGGGGTCTCCCTTGTGGTCAGTCTCAGGGTTTGAAGCCCAAACCACACTGTCCCAAAGCAGCAGAATGTATGATTTATATTGTGGAGTTGTTCATGACTTACAGTGCAAAGGTTTATAGATGCTTGCCTTTTTACATACAGAAGAGCTTTTATGCATGCCCACTGGTAAGAGAATGAGTCCTGTGCAAATGCTGATTTAATATATATTAATATAATCCTTTTAATGAAAACCTTTTGTTTTACAACAGTGATACATCCATTTTACATAACAGCTCAAAAAAAGAGCAATAAAGCCTACTCTTGAGAGCTATACCAGTCGTTAAAGGCCCTTCCAGAGTTATAAGCTCAAGCCTCAATCAATAGCGAGGGAAAAGGCCTTTAAAGACTGGTATAGCCTGAGGCATAATGAAAGAAATTCAATTAGATTATGAGGTTTGTGTGTTTTAAATTAAACAGTGAGAAGCAGACAGAATGACAAATGTTAGAGCAGATGGTCTATATTAGGCATTAGCACCCTAAATTGAATAATGGGAGCAGGCCAGCCAACCTGAAAGCCTACTTTACAGGCTTTATCTACCATGACAGGCCTACTGAGGGAGCATTGCATGGTTGCCAGCTCCCTGCCCCTTGACATACTCTTCTTTCTAACTCTCTTCTTACCCCCGTGGTGAATTCTGCTCCCTGTGCAAGAAGGCACACAGCTCTTCTGTACTGTTTTAGCACCACAGCCAAGGCTATTTTATCAGAAGCTACTCTCTCTGTTGCTCTTTGCTGGTTCCTTCTTTTCCTTATGGTCTTTTGAGCCACTCCAACAACTATCTGACACAAAGTGGCAGTTGGTGACCTTTAGAAGCAGTGGGGTGTAATCTTTGGCTCAAATTACAGTCAGCAAACCTGCCTTCTACTCGATGGCAGGTTCAGGGAGTTCGCTCACTCTTGCTTGCACTTAGTCCCCCTCTCTCATCCTTACTTTGTCTCATTCAATCTGACTTGCCTAGTCTCTCTCATTCTCACTCAGACTCTCTCTGTCTCACTCATTCTCTTACTCACTAAGACTCCCTTGGACTGACTCCTTCACACTCACATGCAGTAACAATCTATTACACTCGCTGTCATTTTCTCTAACTCGATTCTCACTCTTCCTATCACTCATCACCCATTATCACTCACTCTGACTCATTCCTTCACTGACCATCACACTTTCACTTACACATACACATATAGACACACAGACAGGCTCACACATACACACTCTCTCTCACAGGCACATACTCTCATGCATACACACACAGCATTTAAAAGCTTTTTACTTACCTTGCTGTATGTACCGGTCCTTTTTGGACTTCTGCTCCTTTATCCTTGGTGGGCAGGGGCAGGATGAAACTGGAACTTTGAACCTGCGCAGTGGCAGATTTGAGGCTTAAGTGTCTTCTGTCTGCTATTTCACCCCACCCTTTTGCAAATCTATGACTATTTGGTAAAGGATCCTGTGACTGACTGATTGGCATGCAGCCAAGAGCACTTCAGGGCTTAAGGCTGAAATACCCATGGCTACCTTTGGTTGTGACACTACAGCATGTCACAGAGGGGGGAGGCACTGAGTTGTGACAGGACCCTGAGGCCAGGGTTGGGGGGTTTCACCAGCATTGGATAATCTCTCTGATGGCTGCTGAGGGCACCTTTGGGCTCAATCTCATTTGCTTGTTTGTTTTTCTTTAGCTTGTGTGGGATTTCCTTCCTCTTCCCTTTACCCTTACCCTGGAGCATGGACACAGTACTGTGTCCTTTCACTGGTCGCTTTTTTAGGTGCTCCTTTTTTCCTTTTATTTAAGCACTTTATGAGAGTCCCTGTGTTGTCCAGCTGTCTTCCTTGTGTGGTCTCCCCTCTCTCCCACACCTCATGTTCCTCTTTCTCACCCATGTGCTTCTCCCCCACTTTCCTGCTTTAACTCCCACCCATTTGCTTTCTCCCTACAGGCTCCACAATGATGTATTCTATTTGTTCCCCTCACCTGCTCACCAGTGTTGCTTTCCCCCTCTTCCCCTGTGTTGCTTCTGTCAATGTAGCTTTCCTCCCCAGCATTGCTTCCCCCAGTGTTGCTTCCCCCACATGTGTTCTAAAAAAGGCTTACGCACTTTCTTTTTAGTTACCAATCCATCCCGGACCTGTAACTAAAAAGAAAAAAAAGAGCTGTGTCATTTTTAATGGCACACAAATATTTTGCATGAACTTGCAAAAGGATAAGGCCGGCTGTGTTAAATCCTTTTTTTCTTGCGGCTCAGCATCAGGGGTGCTGTGTTTCATGGCTAAAACCATTAACAATGCCAATCGGATCCACATGATTTGCCTATTCGCTTTGCCAATGCATTCTTGCCACTTGGTACTTTACCCTTTGCCCTTTGACCTTCCATTTAAACTACATGAGCATGCTGCACTACAACTCTCCCTTGACAGATTTGAGAAAGATTAGACCATGAGAACATGCTGGACTTTCTTTTTGTCGGATTCAAAAGCAAGGCCCTATTTCCTCCAGATACTCCACTTCTTAAAAAAGACCATTACACTCCTCAATCCACCTTTATCTCCACCTTGTCACTTTCTCCGTCCCCTCCAAATATGCAGGCAGAGACAACAGGCACTATAAAGTCGTGGCACAGAGTCTGTTCCCTTTCCATGTCCTCTCGTCTCACACACACCTCTTTTGCAAGAAAACTGCAAGAAGATTTTCTCTTTCCACTTTAAAACAGCCGCCAGATAACTTTGTGCCACCTTATGTTATGTGCAACCTTACTTTATATTTATCAAACTTTCACGCAGTGCAGCAAGCCACCTTGCTGAGTGAAAGAAAAGGGGCAGGAATGCATCTTATTTAACATTATACAGTGCATTCCTGTCCATTCCTTGCGATGGTGAACAAACTGATGCCAACACAGGCACCCTTGTGCCATGGTGCAAGAGTGCCTGTGTTGCAGACAGGATTGTTTTTGTGCAGGAAGGGCCCCCATCCTAGACAAAACAAATCCTCTGAGGCATTTTCCTCTTACTGAAAAAAGCTGACTGGTTTGTCTCTTTTGTGTTGGTAACGCCAAAGCATGGCAATTGGGTGCCTTTAGGCTGCTTTGTTTCTATTCATGTTTTTTTAACCTTTTGAACTCTGTTTTATATATCTCTTTCAAACAGTAGTCCTTTTTCTAGTTAGCCTCATTTTCTAAATTTAGTTCACTCTAGTTTTTGATTAGTGTCAGCGGATAACATTGCTGCCACATGCTTTTATCGTGTATCATTTTATTTCACATAAATATTAAAAGCTTAAATATTAAAACAGATAAATAGCTCATTCTAGTGTGAATCCTTTTCCATTTTTCAAGAAGAAAAAACAGAAATATAATGATTAGGCACCAAAGTAAAAAAAAAAGAAGTAAATTACAATCTTCACAGCCTAAATTGTTTTGCCCACACATTATACAATACCAATGCACCTCCTCTATGAGTCCTGTCCTAGAGACAGATTTAGCATTCTGATATCCCTGTGGAGTACAAACACACACACACACACACACACACATATATATTCATAGAGTGACTTGTGCTTAGCCATTTTCAATCGTTGGTCTGTTCAACCATTGTTCATAACAAGATCCTGCCCACGATAGCACAAAAAAAATGGTGATTGGTCAGCCCTCTTCAGTCATTGACTCTCTTGTACTGTGACTGCCAGCATTTTTGCTGATCACATGTGCAGATCCCCTTAAAAACAAGTGCACTTTGGTGCTATGGCTGGTGGGCCAATACTTTACTTGGTCAATGTGTTTTTTCTCTTTCACTCCTTTTCCTTTTTTAGTCATCCTTATCTATTTCATCTATGTCTTCAAGTTACAATATTTCAAATCCAATAATACATTTTATTTTTTAAATCTTTTGATCTTTTTTACTAAAAATAGTTTCTATTCCTATTTAAATACACAACACACACCTGATAGCGCACACCCATACTGTTCTGTTAAAATTATCTGGAATGTGTAGTTTTTTTCGAATTAAAAAGAGTATTGCAAGGCGGGCACGTGGCGCATTTCAAGATGGCCGTCTAGGGAATTAGCTCCGTGCCGTATCGGAGATGCCTCGTTGATTATCCGTAGTATTTCCCCATTTTTCTCTGCATAAATGGGATGATTGAGGAGGGGAATGGCTGCTGGTCCAAAGGATGACATTAAATATTATTTAAGAGGCTGCAGCTCCATGTGAGGTCGTATTTTCCTGGATGTCATTTTCCGGCCGCCATTTTAGATTGTTCCTGACTAGAATTACCTGCACATAACCTTGGACATTTCCTCAGTTACTCATTTTGTGACTTTTTATCCCTACTTTTGCTGCTCTCTAAGGATTCGGGCCCCATTTACTAGCATAAAAAGACAAACTATTTAAGCACCCATTGTTCCCATTATTTAGGGGTGCTTTCATTATTCTGGTCTCATTTTCAATATTCTGGTCTCGTTTAATTATACTTATACCTTGGATGTTTCCTCAGTTACATTGGCAGAAGTAAATCATTGCTGCATTCAACTAGAAAACTTTCTCCTGGTTTACCTATTTCACAAGTTTCTCTCTCAAATCTTCTGGTGGATTCTCTTCATACTCCTGCAACAATGGCTCACTCTAATTCTTCCAAGGCAGTTTCCCCACCTATAGCTCCACCTAAATTGCAGTCGCCCTCTCCTGCAAACAAGTGACCTAAACAGGACCCTCCTTCTCCACCGAACGCTATCCTTTCTATATCCTTAGATATTATCTTGGAGGGGATAAGAGCATTGCGACCTTTTGTAGAGGAAACCAATACTTGTCTACAGGACATGGACACTAAATGGTCATTACTTGACTCCAGAATCTCCATAGTGGAACAACAAGTTGGTGAGGTGCAAATTACTTCCACAAGAGTATCTTCTTTGGAAAAAGACATTTTGCTCTTAAAAAGATCCGCTGAAGACCTTGAAAACAGAAATAGACGTAACAATCTTCATTTATGTGGTCTTCTGGAAGGCATTGAATGGAGGGGACTAGGTGTCCTTTTGCTCTTCTTTTCTCCCAAAACGTTTGGACTTACCGTCATCAACAGTCCTGAATATTCAAAGAGCAAACAGATTGGGCCCTCGCCTATCTTCTTCTTCAGCACACTGAACCTTGGGGGTGATACTCTTATTCTTGCAGTTCAATTATCTCCTTCAAGTTTTGTATGCTGCAAAAATTTAAAAAACAGTTATCCTGGTCTGGAGCCAAGTTATTCCTGTCCCAGGATGTGTCTACAGTGACTGCCAGGAGACGAAAGGAGTTTCTTGATCTTCATCCAGCCTTTCGATCTATGAACACGCGACATGGCTTGTTTCACCCCTGCCTCTTCAAAGTGACTTTTCAAAGTTGCACATCCACTTTTGAAGAACCTGCGTACCTTCAGAAATGTATTAATTCTCACTCTACGGCCTAAATGGAAATTGCTGGCCCCTTCTCTGAAACTATTACTTGACTTTTTATCTTGTGGTTAATGTTGTATAACCTCTAACTGTTACTTTGCTTCCTTTACAGGTTGTTAATTGTGGTTATTGTTTTATCAAGTTATATATTTTCTCTCTATTATTATTACAGTTCACTGGACCTATTCTACATTCCCGTTGTCTGTCTGTTTGGTGTCCTGATGTGGTATGTTGTCTCCCTCCACTGGTCGTGATGTCTTTAGTGTCTGTCGCCAGTCCTTTTTTCCTGTTCTGTACTCCCTGAATGGTATGTATTGCAGTTGTCAATTTGTGTTGACATGTACTGTCCTCTTTATTCTTTATCTTTATATCCCTTTTCCCTTTTCTTGTCTTTCCCTCTCTGCCTTGTAACCTACGGTTCTTGCTCTATTTTCTTCCTTCATTCTTGCTTTACCTACTACTCTTCCTATACTCTTTCATTATTGTCAACTCTATTGTTTCATACTTATTGTTACATTTCTCCATTCAGAGTTGTTTCATGGAATGTAAAAGGTTTTATTAATCCTATAAAGAGGCAAAGAATCAGCTCTCATTTAGCCTCTTAGAATCCAGATTTAGTTTTATTGCAAGAAACTCATCTGTCAGAAATTGAGGCGCTTAAGCTTAAACGCAACTGGGTTGGTTCTGTTCTTATTTCTCATAGAACTACGAAAAAAATAGTGTAATTATTTTGTGTCATAAAAAGTTGAAATGTTCTGTTACTTCGCAAGAAATTGATACAGATGGTAGATGGATTTTGGTTAAGCTACTCATCAACAATAGCATTTCTTTAACTGTCTTTAATGTATATGGTCCGACCCAACCGGATTATTCCTTCTGGCCTATGATTACCAATAAGTGTATCCAACATTAAAGATGAATTTATTATCCTTTGTGGTGACTGTAATCAGGTCATGAACCCTTTTATTGATTGTAAATCTCAAGTACGGTTTATCCCTAACAAAACCCATAAGCAATTTCACAATACAATTACACAGACACACCTCGTAGATGCCTGGAGACTATGTAACCCAGATCAAACAGAATTTACTTTTTTCTTCCCTCCACATGGGTCCTTAACCCGATGGGATTACATCTTCCTATCCAAACCCTTAGTTCAAAATCTAATCCCTTCTTCGATTGAGCCTATTTTGATATCAGATCATGCTCTGGTGATTGCTGATTTTGACCTGCTCCGTCCGCCGCCCAAATCTTCTAGATGGAGATTCAATAACTTCCTTTTACAGGACCCAGCTTTTTCCTCCTCCTTTGCATCCTTTGCGGAAGAATTCTTTTCTTTTAATGAGGATCCATCCATATCTCCTGATTAGTATGGGACTCCTTTAAGGTTGCTGCCCCAGGCTTCATTATTGATTTTGTATCCAGGAAAAAGATACACACCCTTGCCCAACATAGAGCCCTACTAGCAAAAATTAAGCTCCTAGAACACCAATTTTATACTTCCTCATCAGATTCCACTCTGCAGAAGCTTGTTAGTGCAAAACTGGAGTTTAATAAGATTTCTACAGGCAATGTTTCTTCCATTCTACTTCGTAGACGTGCCAGATATTATGGAGGTCGAAACAAGGTTGGAGATTTTTTAGCTAATTATCTTAAATCCAGGAAAGACAGAGTGCTGATAGACTCTATTCAATCAACAGATGGACGGCATATTTTCAAAGATGAAGACATTCTTGATAAATTTACGACTTTCTATAAAAACGTATATACTCCAGAAATACCCACGTCAGACCCCCTTATTGATTCTCATCTTAGCAGTATTCCTCTCCCTTAATCCGCTGACCTTGACTTCAACTCCCTAGATTCAGACATGTCACTTCAGAAGATTTCTATCTCTCTAAACTCACTAAAAAAAAACAAATCCTCTGGTCCAGATGGTTTTTCGGTGGAATTCTAGTTACATTTCTCAAATCTCTTACTCCGAAAACTCTTATATCTCTTTCAGTACTTTAGCAATACGGGTAAGGTGAGTGGTACCTTCCTGGAAGCCTCTATTTGTGTCATTCAAAAGGATGGTAAAGATCCTAAATCCTGCAAAAATGACCGTCCTATATCCTTGATAAACGTAGGCTATAATATTTTCGTTAAATTATTGGCTTTACATCTTGAATCATTCTTACCCCATTGAACTGGTCCGGAACAATGCAGTTTTGGCAAGGGCAGATTAACTTCTGATAACTCCAGGTTATTTTTCAGTGTTTTAAATAAGGCATCTACTTTATCCTATTCCCTTGCTGCTGTCTCCATTGATGCAGAAAAGGCTTTTTATAGAGTTGATTGGTCTTTTTTGTTTAAGGCACTCCTTTGGCACGGTTTTGGACCTAAATTAATTTCCCTTGTTTCTTTACTTTATTCGACACCTTCTGCTTCAGTCAAAGTTAATGGTCGTCTTTCAAAACACTTTTCACTTCATCGTGGTGTTCGGCAAGGTTGCCCCCTATCTTCTCTTCTTTTTATTTTATCCGTAGTGTCCTTTCTGACTCATATTCAACATAATACTTCTATCTCTGGGTTCTTATATGGAGACCAACACTTGAAGCTCTTTGCATATGCAGATGACATTTTACTTTTTGTATCAAACCCAGAAATATCTATCCCCCCTTTATTGCAGGAATTTTCAGATTTTTCAGCGGTATCGGGCTATAAAATCTATTCGGATAAAACAGGAATTCTTCCCATATCTAAATTTTGCTTTAAGCATCACTTTGACCCTACTGATTTTCATTGGAACGTTTCCAAACTACTTTCCTTCTGGAATCCTCTTTTTCTTTGTTGGTGGGGACGCCTTGACTCTATCAAGATGATGGTCACTCCTATTATGTTATATATCTTTTCAATGATTCCAGTTCATATTCCCTCCATGTATTTAAAAAAAACTTTACTCCCTCCTCTCCAAATTCTTGTGGAATGGTGAAAAATCTAGAATGTCTTTATCTCATCTTAGACAACTAAAATCTACCGGAGGTGTCAATTTTCCAAATTGTAGGTTGGATCGTACGGCTTTTTGTCTCAAACAAGTTTCTTACTGGCTCCATACAGGTGTCTCCTCTCTCAACCCTTTATGGGTCAACATTGACCGTTGCTTATTTTACCCTTTCTCTATCCCGGAGATTCTTGTCTTTACGGCCAAAACCAATCACCCATCTCTTCCGCTATTGAAGCACACTTGCTCACACTTAAGACCTCATTGTCAACCAAAGATAATCTCTAGGAACACATTTTTGCGTTCTCCTCTTTGGCATAATCGGCTTCTTACTATTAACAACAAACCTTTATTTTGGTGCTTTTGGAGATCTAAAGGTATTATCTGGGTTCAGAACATGTTTCATGGTCTTTCTCCTTGTTCTTTTCCCCAATTCCAAGCTACCTTTAAGTGTCCTCACTCATTTCTACACAAATTCTTCATACTCATGGAAGTAATTCTGGCAGTTTCTTATTCCCTTCCTCCTGATGATCCCTTATCTACACAGGATTCACTTCTTAGACTCTTGTCAATATCCCCAAGGGCCTCCCTGATGTATAAATTATTTAATTCTGCTGATTTGGAGCGATCTAAAACTAAGATGGAGCTCGCATGGGAGGCAGATTTGGGTTGTGAATGGAGCACTGATTTTTGGAGCAGAATTTGGGCTAGATCGTTAAAAATTTCTAGATCTGCATCTACCACTCAATCTATATTTTTTCTTTATCACAGACTATTTCTCACTACCTCATCTATTGCTGAATTCACACACTCTAATATAAACTCCTGCTGGTCTTGTGACCATCCCTTGGCTGACCTATACCATCTCCTGTTTTCATGCTCCCATGTAGATTCTTTTTAGTTACAAATTTGGTCCCGGATCTCGATTATTTTTAATTTACATATTCCCTTATCGAACACCCTTCTCTTTGTGAAAAATTTATCAGACTCACTTGGGTTACTGTCTCATTAGTGAGGGATGTTTGACCTCATGTTGGCCTTAGCTTTTCAACAGATTACACTCGATTGGAAATGTTCAAACAAACTCTCAGTCAAGTCTTGGTGGAACACTGTATGCCATTATCATAGGTTAGACATCGCTTTTGCTTTCTGTTGTAATCCCAGTGTAAATAGAGACCTATTTTGGTTACCGTTGACTACTTATTTGAATAAGGACTCAATTACTCAGACTGCTTGTATTCGTTCTGAAAACTTCCAACCTCCATGATTTTTTACTTCTTTGCCTTTTTTGTCTTTAGTAAATTTTAGCATTGTAAGTTTTACAGAAAATATGTTAACTATATTCCCATTTTTGTTTCTAATGAGTATTTATTATTATATTTTAGCTGCCATCACCCATGGCTAAAATACAGTACACCAGTCAAGAGCTCCTCATGCTCAACAGAGCAAACCCCTACGAAAAAATGATAAATCTCCCTCCATTGGCCTGGTCCACTGTTGGTCAAACAGACTTCCTTGCCAATGATCGATTCCTTTCTAAATCCTGCCCTATCGACCCTCCAAAAGACAACCCGACAGATCCACCTAACCATCTAACTGGGATACATTGTAATGCGCGTTCCATCCCTAAACACGCCCTAAAAATCTGGACCCTGCTAGACTTGGAGAAACCCGAAATGTTCCTTGTCACAAAAACTTGGCTCCATGAGTCCTCGCTCTCCGACATGGCGATAGCCTTCCCCCTGATTAACAACTGATAGGAACAACAAGAGAGGAGGCAGTCTAGCAATAGCCTTCAGAGCCAACTCTAAACTTAGCATAATAGATACCTTCCTCTCGGACTGGGGAGAACTCTGCATTTTTAAAATGGACTGTCTAACCAAGTGGTCCTGGAGAGGTGCCTTACTTTACCGCCCTCGGGGCAACAAAGCCCACTTTTCCAATCATTTGATCGAGACCATTGCACCTCATGTCCTGGCTGCTGATAACTTTCTTTTACTGGGAGATTTTAACCACCATGCCGAGCTTCTATCTGATATTCATACCGACACTCTCATCTTGAGCCTAAACACCCTGGGTCTCATCCAGTTGGTAGTCGGCCCCACCCATTCAGCAACCAACATACTCGACCTCTTATTCACCAACTTGTCTCATATTAAGGTCGAGTCCCCAATACCAGTCCTATGGTCAGACCATAATAAATTAAAATTTTCATTACAGATAATTTCTACTTCAAGCAACTCACGTAAAGAACCAACACTCAGTAGGCCATGGAACAAAGTCAACCTAGCCACTTTTTCTCTTTATTTTACCACCCCCCCCAACCTGAAACTGACAACCCTAACTCTGCAGTTGAGTCTTTTGAGGCAACAATCAGTCAGGCCCTAGACAGAATTTCTCCCGTAAAAAAAGTTAAACATCACAACAAATTATCACCTTGGTTCACTGCCGACTTAAAATCAGACAAGCTAGCCGCTAGGAAGGCAGAATGTAAGTGGAGGCACTTAAAAAGTGCCAACGACACAGGCCTATGAATCCACCCACAGACGCTATCTTCATCATATAGCTACAGCCTAAAAAACCTACTTCGGTGACAGAATAAATCAGGCCTCCAATTCTCATAAAGTTCTGTATAAAATACTAAAAGAATTCACCAGCCCGATCTCATGCTAGCCAGTACAGCCTATATCGCAAGAGTGGGTAGACACTTTGTCCTCTTTTTTTTGGACAAAATTAACAACATTCACAGTCTTTTCCCTCACAAGGTCGGTAAACAACAACACCAGGGGCCTTCCAGCAATCACCCCCCGAACTCTACCTCCCTCAATGAATTCACTGAATTCACCCAATAGGATGTCAGAACCGCTCTCCGTAAGGTTAAATCCGGCTCCCCTGCTGATCCAGTACCCCCTCATATTCTGTCTAAACTTGAGCCAGCCCTTCTTCTTGGCCTTACCAAGCTCCTCAACCTATCTTTACTACACTCAACTGTTCCAACAAGGTGGAAAGCGGCCATGGTCAAACCCATGCTAAAGAAACCCACCCTAGACCGTAAGCAGCCTAACAACTACCGGCCCATCTCCCTTCTCCCTCTCTGTGGGAAGGTCCTAGAGTCACTTATCAATAAACACCTTACTACCTACCTGGAGAGCAACAATCTACTGGACTCCTCTCAATCCAGGTTCCGGGCTTCACATAGCACCGAAACCGCCTTGCTGGAAATAGTAGACAACATTAGACTCTGCCTCGACAGCAGACAATCAGCCATCCTTGTCCTTCTTGACATGCCGGCTGCCTTCGACACCATCTCCCACAGCACTCTCTTGATCCACCTGTGGGAGATGGGTGTCGGGGGCACCGCATTGAATTGGCTTATGAGCTACTTGACGGATTGAACCTCGAAAGTTCACATGGGCACTTTAGACTCAAGCAGCCAACCTATGGACAAGGGTGTCCCCCAAGGCTCTATCTTGAGCACTACACTCTTCAACCTGTACGTGGCACACCCAGCCAGCGTGATTAAGTCACACAGCTTTGACACAGTATCGTACGCTTACGATACTCAGCTGCTAATCACGCTAGGACCAGACCCTACTGACACTAAACTTCAATTCAGGCAGTGTATGTCCGATATACCCTGCTGGATGCAAAATAATGATCTGCAACTTAATGCCAGCAAAACCGAAATCATCCTCTTCGGCAAAGCACAAATCTTGTTTTCAAGTGACTGGTGGCCTCCCAATCTCGGCACATGTCCTTCACCCAAGTCAGCAGTTCGCAACCTAGGAGTGCTGATTGACAATCATCTTTCCATGTCCAACCATGTCAACCATGTGGCCAGCATGTTCTACGGACTAATGCGCAACCTCCATAAGATCTTTAAATGGGTTCCATTGTCATTACGAATGCCGCTGGTGCAAGGGTTAATCATCAGCCGGCTAGATTATGTCAATGCCCTTATGGCTTCCATCAACGAAGAACACCTAACAAAATTCCAGGTCCTCCAAAATACAGCGGCCAGACTGGTATTAAATCTACCATCTCAATCCCCCTTGACACCCAGTCTGAGAGCTCTCCACTGGCTCCCTATCAGAAAACGTATAACATTCAAGATCTACTGTCTGGTCCACAAAACCCTTTGTGGACATGGCTCTCACTATTTTGCTAATAAACTAAAAAGGTATAACCCCTCTAGAACTCTCCGATCTGCTAACAAACATCTTCTTATCCCATTCAAGATCCGCATTGCCAGGAATGGCGGAAGAACCTTCTCTTATCTTGCCCCCACCCTATGGAACTCCCTTCTTCTGCATCTACGTATGGAGACTGACCACAGAAAGTTACGTAAGGCGCTCAAAACCTGGCCGTTTTAAGTCTTTTTTTATTTCCCTGTCCTCCCTCCTCCCCTCCCTTCACCGTTTCCCGTGATAGGGTAGTGCTTCGGGTGAATTATGCGCTTAACTAAATCTCATAACATAACATAACATTTGTTAATTAGTTGCAGAGCATATTTATCTCTCCTCTTTCTTTCCCGCCCTCTCTCTTCCTTTATAACCCTAAAATGTAAAAAGCTTTCTGCTATGTTTTTTTGGCATATTTTTATCTCATAGGTTGTTTACTCTCAAATACTGTTATAATTTTACCCTGTGTTGTATGTTGCAAGTTATGTTAATAAAGCTTGTTTAACTCAAAAAGAGTATTGCAAGCATACTGCCACCATCTTTAAGTGGCAGCATGTTTTCTTTTTCTCATTTTTAAATTTTGTGGCATATGTTTCCAACAATGTTTTAGGAAAAAAATGTAGCCATCGCACTAGCCGATCCAAGGGCATACCTACTGACTTTGCCATTGCGTTTCTTTTTCTTTGATGTCACAGTTACGTGGCTACGTTTGTGAAAATGGTAAGCAAGGTGTGCTTGCACCAATGTGTTAATTTGGGATAAAATAGTGGCTTGTGGATGTGGACAGTGTCAGCATACTAAGAGGTGTACTGCCATAAGGCACATCCAAATTTTGTATTGACTTGAGTCCAGTCCTGTGTGGCCCAAGTGGACGTGCACAGCACATTGGGAACCATTGCGAAGTTTCACTTTGGTGATGCATTAGTGTGGACCAGAGTTTCTCATCAACTCCTTGCAAGGGGTACACATTAATATTACTTGCTTTAGTGAAACCCACAGTGGGGAAGAAATTTGATGCCATATTAGTCAGTATACTCTACACACAAACAAGAGTATATATCACAAAATGATGTGGTGGTGCAGGAGCCTACCCATATTTATTAGGGGTTAGTATCCTTAAAAAAGTTCTTTATCAGAAATGCTGACTTGTTGATTCTGTGAGGTATGGGCAAATCTTTGTGGCTCAAAAGGAATGCAGGAGGGACTATTAAACATATGAAAAGTACATTCTGTCATCATACATGTAATTATGATTGATTGATTGATTGGAGTACTTATAGAGCGCAACTATCACCCTACAGGCATCTTGGCGCTTGCATTGGGAACCCGTCCTGGTTTTTCCCTGTAAGATAACCCGTACTGGGCATCCCCAAGGTGAAAGCCAGGCATCCCGCCGCGGGGGGCCGTTGTGGAGATTAAGCAGGCTTGTTGCCCAGAGCTGCATAGTGTGAACTTGTGCTTAGAGTGGGCACCGAAACGAGAATTATCGAGTCCGTGGACAATTGGGTTCTGGACCCTGCCGCATCGGGAATCGAACCCAGGTCCCGGGCCTGATCTCTGCTTCAGGGTATGCCTCCTCTAACCAGTGAGCTACACTTCTCCAATTATCTTTCTCATATATGCATTGTATACACAATGCAATTCCTGTTTCATCACCTTTCTCCGCATTCAAGTGCAAGCATCACACATGTTGGTTTTGCCAAAGCTTGTTACTTTTGTAAGCCTCTGTCTTCTGGAAAAGGGCAGTCACCTTGATTATTGGAGCGATTAACAGTTAACAGCCATTCGGGAGTGTTTCAACATCTAATAGTCTAGTCTAGTCCACTTTACTTGTTTTATGGTCACACAATACTTCAGGGAGGCAGATGACTGGGAGGAGATGCTTACACTGATGGAGTGGACTGGTCGTGAACTCAGTACTTCATGGCAGGATCATCTGTGGGAAGAGGCGACTCTCTTATCGCCTCTGACCAAGAGCCTTCATGATGAATCACGGGAGTCACTACACCCTCGAGAGCTTTATTCATCCAGATGATATTTGCTTTGAATTAAATCATAAGAACGTCACCCAGAAATGAATTTGACACGTGAACCAAGTGTATGATTTACAGTGCACAGTTTGGCCTTTCTCCTTTTAATAAATCTCATTCCAGCGGTTTGCTACAAAGTGTGGTCATTTTACTTGAAATATCTGGAAGGAAAGTATATAAGCAAATGCAACATAAATTCAATGTGTGTTAATGGCTCATCTTAATTAACTGGCAGCAATTCTCAGTCTGACAACTGTATGGGGGTGACTGGGAAAGAATAGGGGCTGCTGGTCAAAAGGAGTGGATCGGTATTGACGATGTTAACGTCATTGCACCATGTGCACAAGATGAATACTCCAATGGATATATGAAAAAGCAAAAAAACATACGCTGTAAGTTTATTATAAATCACAGCAGACTTTTGAGACCAGATTCAGGAACAAGGTTGAAGGCATGTGATAGTTCCTTTCATATTTTCCTATTTCTATAAGGAGCCTAGATAGTATATTATGGGCCATATTTATGACCCGGTTTGCATCGCTCTTGCACCATGCAACATGGTTCAAGAGCGGCACAAACCTTAAGTCATATTTTTGAAGTCACGCAAATTCTCTTTGCGTGGCTTTGAATGGCTTCAAAAATCTGCAGTAATGCAACGTAGTGCAAATCCCTGCGTTGCATTACTCTGCGCAAGGGAGACGTTCCATGGGCGTTGAGTGGATGTTCCCACGTAACTCCCAGTGTTTTGATGCATTTTCAGATTTACAAGAACTGGTAAACCTGGGAATGCACTAAAAAGATATTCCTCTTCAGGAGAGGCGTAACGTGGAGAAACATCTTTATTTTTCCTCGTTGTTTCCTCTTTCTATGGGTGCTGCATTCAGCAGCACACATTGAAAGAGGAAAAAGCCTCTCAGGACTGTTTCTGTGCAGGAAGGTGATCCTTCCTGCAAAAAAACAATCATATCAACAACAAAGGCACCCTTGCACAATGGTGCACGGGTGCCTGATTAGGCACTAGGCTGCCAAAATGGCGAAAGGGAAAAGGACAGGAATGTGCCATATTGGATAAATGCAGCGCGTTCCTGCCCTTTCCCTGTGACTCAGGGCAGCGCAGCAAGGTGACTTGCTGCCATGCACCACAAAGCTCATATAAATATGCCCCTAAGAATCCAGATCCTGGTGGTCACTGGAATCAAATGCTTAGTGGAGCACAAGCCCTCGCCCAGCCTAGGGTGGCATGCTTCATATTGGGCTGTGCTCCTCGTTGGGCCGACGCCTCAATGCACTAAAGGCCCTCGACGGGGATCTTGCCTGAGATCTTGTCATCACCATTTGGGTTGCAAACTAAAATGCCTCCAATGTTGAAGGACACAAACAGAACTGTGTAAGATTGATAAAGAATATTTAAAATTGACTATGAACCCCTACTGATCCCATTTATTAATTTGTGGGGTCCATGCTAAGGTTAAAAAAAGGTCAGAGAATGTATGGGAAGAAAATGTTCCCATTTGCTCATAAAGTGGTAATTAGATAGTAGTTGGTCTGAAAATTCTTAAATCAATAAATAGGTCTAAATATTTCATGCCTTTATTGTCCAAGAAGTTCTACGGCAGTTCTTAAGGACCATATAACTGCTACCTCATCTTCTCTCGTGATCGAGTTCCTAGCCTTATCAGGAGTAACGTGAACCCAAATTTTAGTGAAGAAACAACAATAATAATTAGTATCAACAAGAATTACATCCTATGTGTTAGGATTGTAGTCAAATCTGTTGGGATCTTGTTTAGTATAGAGTGGGTGGTTGGGTGGAGTGTGGAATGTGGGTATTGTGATGTCTGTAATACCTTTGAACAAGAGAACAGGCAGTTGCTGTGAGCCTGTGTCCCTGCCAGTCCATACTTGAAGATACAGAAGAATAAATACTCAATTCGCAAATATTACCTTTAAAGAGTTTTTTGTAGAATCAACTACGCTAGCGACCTATTAAAACACACAAATAACAACAAAAGAGAAATATGATAAAGAAAGAACATGACAATCATTGAATAAACAGGTAGCACGCACTTCTGTCATGTTAATTCCTGTCTATTGGTAAACAGAAATTGTGATAATTTATATTATGCAATACAACCAACATAGTGAGAATATAACGTAATGAGCAAAGGCATACATTAGTACAAGATCCACGTCCTACCTTGTGGTCGAACAGCCTTCTTGGAAGATCGCTGTTTACTTCCTCAGAGGTGTGTTCCGGCTATTGTGCCTACCCGTCTTCCATGTCCCTGAAAAAAGAGGATGCTGATAGCTCGTCTTGCTAAAATACATGGTTCACAGGATCAAATAGGGCTCAAATAGGTATAATACTGCAGGGAAGGAAATGAGCAGAGCAACCTAATTGTGAATCTGTCCAGTACCACACTCACAGAAATTCAGGAAAAGATTATGAACAAAAGCTTAGGATTTGTGCCAACTCCGGAAACAAGCATCCTAGGACTGTTTTCAGGGTATCAGCCCTCATCCGCAAGGAAAGCTTGAATCCAGTGGCATGGCGAGCGTGGGACCCACGTCTGGGCATCCCCCATCCCACTTGGGATGATGCATGTCTCTGGTCCAGGGAGGACCTGGCCTGGCAGTTCGGGCTGGCCTGTTCCAGTGGGAATCATGGTCAAGACCGATTTGCACATGGCTGTGTCCAAACTGGATTGGTGTGGCAAGGTAAAAACATTGGATTAAGGTCCAATCTCTGACTGGGGGTGAGTGTTTGACATTGTTCAGCATTCTGTCCATCAATTGTTCTTTTTGCATTTGTTACCCCAAGAAGGACGGGTATGCCCAGGCGTGGGTCACATTCAAGCTATCTGGCCAATGAGGGGTGATGCTCTGAAACCAGTCCTAGGATGTTTGTTTCCAGTCCAGGGAGGACCTGGCCTGGCAGCTCGGGCTGGACTGTTCCCATAGGGAGCAGGGTGAAGACTGATTTGGATATGGCTGGGTCCAAACTGGAATGGCGTGGTGAGGAAAAAAAACGATGGATTTAGGTCCAGATCTCTGACTGAGGGTGAGTGTTTGACATTGTTCATCATTCCGTCAATCAATTGTTTCTTTTGCATTTCTCATTTCCCCAAGGCTAAAATGAGACAAAACCAAAAGGTATAAGGGATATTTGGACCGTGTCTGACCACACTTAACTAGTACCATTGCCACAAATCCCCTCACAATTAATAAGCATATCAAATGTGGGGTTAGTTGGAAATACCGACATGCACATATATGAAAATTCTGTTCAACCTTTCAAAGAATGCCAATATTTCACACAATCTTCCCCTTACACCTTAGCAATAGTAGAGTCCTTTCATTATTTTTCCATCCATTTTTTTCCTTTTTTCTGGTTTGGTGATCCTTTTAACCTTAACGCTGTTTTTAAAATAGAATAGATTACTTCCATCGAATATGACAGCCATCCAATTCTGCTATTGCTATATAGGTGCACTACCTCGTTACGCACTCAATACTCTCTGACCCCGAAACTGTGTATTTTAGCAAAGAGAGCTATCAGCATCCTCTGTTTTTAGGGACATTGAAGACGTGTAGGCACAATAGCCGGGACACACCTCTGGGGAAAAATGTGCCATCTTCGCAGAAGGTCTTTTGACAACAACATAGGATATGAATCTTGTATTAATGTGTACCTCTACTCATCGTGTTATAGATAACCGGGCAATAGTCCAATATCCACTAACCCCATGTGGCCCTACAATAGGAAATTCGGGTGAGAATCTAAAACTTGCAAATATAGATGTCTGTGAGGCAGGTGTCACTCTACACCAGAGATGGTGAACCCCCTGGATAGCATAGTTCTCTGCATGAGCATGGATGACATATTCTCAGTATGCTGGTTGTATTGCCTAATATGAAAAATTACAATGGTTGTTTAACAATAGACAGGTATTAACATGACAGAAGTACCTGCTTCCTGTTAATTCGATGTTTGTCGTGATATTTCATTATCATAGTTCTCTTTTTGTTGTTATATCTGTGTTTTAATGGGTCACTAGCTTAGATGATTCGACAACAATCCTAACACATGGGATGTAAGCCTTGAGGGCAATATTTATTGTTATTTCTTCACTAAGGTGGGGTTCACTTATCTTCTGATTAGTTTTGGAACTTCAAAATGAGAGAGGATTAGGTAGCAGATAAAATGGACCTATAGAATTGTCGTAGATCCTATTCGACAATAAAAGCATGAAACGTGTACACCTATTTATTAATTAAATAATTGACAGACCAATTACCATCTAATTATCACTTTATGAAAATATAGGTACATTTTCTTCCCATACTTTCTCTGATCTGTTTTTAACCTTAATATGGACCCACACATAGAAATAAAAGTGATAAGTAGGGGCCCATAGTTAATTTTAATTATTCTTTACCATTCTTCTTAGATAGTACTGTTTGTATCCTTCAACATTGGAAGCATCTGAGTTGCAAGTTTGCAACCCAAATGGTGGCAAAAAGATCTCTGGCAAAGAGCCCCCTCAAGGGCTCATTGGGCATTGAAGCGCCGGCCCAATGAGAAGCGCAGCCTGATGAGGAAGCATGCCAACCTAGGGTGGGTGAGGGCTTGTGCTCCACTAAGCGTACTCTTCCAGTGACGACTATGATCTGGATACTTAATATGCTATCTAAGATCCCTTATGGAACTACATACTTCATTTGTTTTGTTACAGTTTGGGAGTGCATATACTGGATCCAAATTTCTCACACCTCATCTAAGGTATGGTTCATATTTATCTACCTTATGCACTTGATGAAGGAGAACAACCATAACCTCAGAAAACCTCAAAAATAAAAAATAAAATCCGAATGAACAATAATGCACTCAATGAAATAGACTCGTGGCCATCTAAAAAACTGAGACAAAATAATGTAAAAACAGATGATAAAGTAATGTCTAAATAATAAACTTGTAACTCAACTAAGGGAGCAGCAATCAGTATGATTGAA
Source organism: Triturus cristatus (assembly GCF_964204655.1). Classification (NCBI taxonomy): domain Eukaryota; kingdom Metazoa; phylum Chordata; class Amphibia; order Caudata; family Salamandridae; genus Triturus; species Triturus cristatus. The sequence goes on from NC_140586.1 coordinate 696,383,259, forward strand.
GTTGCAGGAGCCCATATAATACTTTATTGATATTTAAAAGAAAAAGGAATGAACATAGATACATCTTTAGACAGAATGCATAATTACTGTGTCAGCCCTATGATTTATTTTACTGATGAAGGAATACATTTATGTGATCACAGTCAATAATGATGAGATATACTGAGAGGAACTTCTATAGACTAAATACTATGGAGAACTCTGATGGTTAAATGAACAACACCAGTAGTACAATTTGGAGTTCCCATCATCAAGTGTTTTTAATAAGTCTATGAATGAGAGTGTGCACGTGTTATATTTTAAGCAATGCTCATTGAGTACTAGATGTGTTTATTGAATTATTTAAGTAAACATGTTTTCATTCTATGATATGTTATTGATTACATAATTTCTGATACTTAGTACATGAAATGTGCCCAATTCATGATTTAAAAGTCTGAGGTAGGCATTACTGTATTTGAATGTTGCATGCAATACACATCTAGAACAATGGAAGGCAGAGGGGAAGGAAAGGTTGCAGCAATTTTTCTGCCATTCTCTTAGCTCACTTCTTGGGAGCCTGGTCAATTTCTCTTGAGTTCTGCAGGAAATGATAGAAGAAGCAAAAAGCAGACAGCACATGAAATTGTAAAAAGGAAATGATAGAAGAAGCAAAAAGCAGACAGCACATGAAATTGTAAAAATAATAAGAAATAATTTGTGGACATTGTTTTGGCCAAAGAAAAACAATGATATCCCAAGCCAGAAGGCACTCACTTTTTTATTTCAGGTTATGTATCCAAGAATTGAAAAAGTAGCATTGTCAAATCCCTATTAAAGAAACCATACATGGTCCCTGCATCTGAAACAAATTATCTGCCAATTTCTCTTCTCTTTTATAGTAAAAATAAGAAAAAACATTTCGCTAAATTATCTAACCGCATTGAGAAAGATAACTCACTCAAGCAAGCTTCAGTCCTGGCATGGACAGTGAGAGTGTTCTGGTCTCTGATCTGCAAGATCTTAGAATAAGCTTGGATGACAGATGTCCAACAGGACTCATTCAACTGAATCTCTCTACTACATTCAATGCGGTAAGCCACTCCATTTTTTGTCGACTGCTTGGCAGATGTTAGTCATAGGGGAACATCGCCTGCCTGAGTTTCCTCTGTTTTGGCATATGTTAGTCAAATTTGGATTATTTTAGATCCAAACCTAATAGAGTGCATTTTGGGATTCCCCAAGGATCACACTTGTTCTTGATTTTGTTCAACATCTACATACGACCTCTTATGAACATTGTTTGACCTTGTGACCTATGGTGTATGGCACATAGCTCCTTTTCAGGATAGACCATCAATCACATTTTTCAGTTTTGCTTGCAGGCAATTCAGTCTTAGATTAGTAAATGCTGATACAATGATGATCCTCACTCAAACCCAGACTCCCCCTGAAATTCCACTCTGTGGATTAGTAAATTTGGGGCTGCTCCTTCGCCAGCTAGCATGGTAAAAAATGTAGGTTGTAAATTTGATAAAGGCATTTTCCTCAAAATACAAATAAATTTGGCTGTATTGGCTTGTTCCTTCCAACTGAAGCTTTTAAGAAAATGGCTAAAAGAATTCCTCAAGATTAACGAGCTACTGAAGTTGCTGGTTCCATATTGGATTCAATAATGCTTGTAATCTAGGCTTTTGTAGAACGTTACTGGCCAGAGGGCAACTGACTCAGAACACCACCATACTGGTCCATAGACTGTGTAAGTTAAACAATGTCACTGATGACAAGTGGAAGCTGCATTGGCTACCCCGGGAATAAAGAATCTGCTTCAAATCTCTGTTCTTGACCTATTGAGTCTTACATGGTCTATGGACCCCTGCAATTCAATTTTTCTTACTAGATACGAGCCGACCCGCCGCCATCATTTCATGGCTTCTATTCCTCGATTCAGGAGAGTTTAGTTTGGAGGGGAAATCTTTCTCAGAATTGGCTACCAAATCCTGAGACCAATTACCGATCTCTCTCCGCACTATTCTGGCCACATGATCTTTCAAAAGAAAATAAAAATATATCTTTTTAATACTTATGATTATTGCTTTTGTTCCATTTTGTTACAATCTCCTATTTGCAGATTCGATATTTTTATAATTTTGTTTTAGCTTTTTTAGTGTAAGATACCTTCAAGGTGGACACAGCGCTTATAAATAGTTTATTCATTAATTCATATTTAAGACTGGTCAATGAAAATGTGGACTTTAAGCTTTAATTAATTGGCAGTAGAAAATGTGTTCATAAATGACTTGCAGACTCATTTAAAGCTAATTGGGTTATCATTTATTTAGCAGCTTAGCTCATTGATGACTCATAGTCAACTTTCACAATCAAGGCTAAATGCAGGAATGGACATTTTTGTACATTAGAATCTGTAGAAATGTTACTGGCAATCCACTTATTTTTTGGAGTTTCTTGTCCCCGTCTAGTCTTGTCAATTCTTGAGATAACAACCTCCACCTGTCAATAAACAAGATTACTGTGGTATTGGATCAGTGATAAATTAACCTTGTCTAGTCACTATCTGAGACCAACATTTTAAAGCCAAGAACTGGAGTTGTCCCTCAGTAAACATTTGACATAAATGGTATATTTATGGAGCTTAATATGAGGCACACCTAGCTATAAATCACAGTGTAGAGCAAAGTTGACTGTACAAGAGAGGAGTAAAAAAAGAGGTGATAAGGGATGGGGATCTAATTAAGACAAGATGAATTGCCATTAAAGGTCCCTTATCAGGATTGTCACACATGGTTGGAAGCATTTGTGAAGTTCCCACAGTACTCTGTGGTGCAACCACAGTCAAACCTAAAGGTCTCTTTTAGGGTTATGGGCCAATAACGCAGTTTTTGTCAGAGAGTGTGAAGGCACAGGGAGGCTCAGGAACGAAGCAGGCTTGCCCTCTTTGAAAAAGATTCCTTCAGCTGTAAACCTTAGTGCTTATGATTTGTGTTCCTGGTCACTGGCTGGGAGTGACCATGTGTCTCCTGGTGCAAATGTAGCTCATTTGGCTGCCCCACATCGATCCTTAATCTTAATAGAATCTAAGATCTGTCCTTGCCTAGCAGATGGTTACTTCTCTTTGCAGCTGCAGTCCAGTGGCTCCACAGGACAGGCAAGTCTTTCTCTACAGGCAGTCGAGCAGCAGTAGTGCTCACAAATTCTTAAGGCCTGATTTAGAATTGGGGAGATGTGGGACATCCACCAAAAGGTATGACCCATCTACTTCATTAAGAGTGCATTGATGGTAATGGCACTCTTAATACAGAGGCCCTTAGTCCCAGTTTAAATACCGGATCTTTATTACCTTTTCTACTGAGAACAATTCCATAGTGCTAGGGACCAGTAGGCCTATCAGATCTGGGCCTGATTTTGTCAATTCAGACCTCCTGCAGTGTTTGAAATTTGGGGTCACCCTCCAATCCTAGAGAGGCATAACCATGGTGTGATCCTCTCATGGGCAGGTAATGCGTCCAGACTCAGCAAGGGAACACTAGAGGTCAGAACAGACCAAGGGAAAGAACAACAAATGCACATAAGAGAAGCTCAAGGTAAAAGGCATGCAGACTGTGAAAGCTGGGACAGGGGTGGGTGGGGCTGGAGATATGGAAGCTTCCAGGAAAGGCAGAAGAAGTCAAGCAATCAGAACAACAGGACTGCACCCAAGACAATTTAAGCAGTCATGTAGCAGTTACAAATTGCCTTGCAACTGCATTGTTGTGCAGTTCCTGTATTCTTAGTTAGCTTACCGTATTTTGCGCTCGCTGTGCTGGAGCAGAGTTTTCTGTTGAAAATTTATTGAGTTTTAAGCTCCAGTTTTGATTATATGTTATGATTAAAATTACTAATTTATAATCACTAATTATTAGTTTTGTTAAAAGTCTTAATTAACCAACATTACTAATGAGAGAAACTACACGTGGGAATGCATATATGTTGCTTAATAATATGTGCAATTTAATTAAATGAGTATCGCAAAAGTGCTATTTGTTTCGAGTTTGCGCTTTTAAAATAACGTGTGCTAATGCTTCTTTGTGTTGCAGACGGCTAGGTAATTACATACACATAAGGGTATTAGTGGGGATTAACACTGTATAATCATTATGATGTGGTAACGTTGTTTTGTGTTTCTTTGCATTAAGATGGTCCGTTTTGGCCTAAACAAAGATGGCTGCTATTTACAGCCTGCGCTCGAGTGATTGAGATGTGACGAGAGGCCTTGCTGAACATGGTTGAAAGTCACCTGACCACAGCCTCTGTCTAATTTAAAAGTTTCCGTGAGGACAGCAGCTCCGGGCATGCTTCCAATTGCGCTTGGAAAAGAATGAAGCCACAACGAACAACGATAAATCTGCGGTGGCTCTGCTATGGTACCAAGGAAGAGCATTCATAAATGTATCGCTTGCAAACTCGAGTTTCCTTCTTCCGTGTTTTTATTTTTGTGATTTTTCCTGAGCGGAGGTTTTCTAAATGTTACCAAGTGACATCCTTTCCTGCTCGCTCTGCTCAGCGGCTCAACGGACATTCAGAATTTGTTTGTAACTTTATTTTCGCTAGACTAGACTAGAGAGGGTCTGTGTCATTGCATTTTGGATTTTTGAGGCCACTTCTTCCTGAACCTATGCTGAGGACGGCAGCTCGAGAGACTTTACCGAGAGACCTGTCCTGACCCATTTAGCTAGAATAGGTAACTATGAGAATAATGATTCTGCTATTGATTGACTGTCATTTGAACTAATTTAGATAAACAACCATTTGTTTGAATTCAGTGCCGGGTGGTTATTTCTTTGTCATTTTTTGAGTTTCAAATGTATTTCCTATGTTTAAAATCATGACTCAGGACAATATCTTTATGGTCGCATTGACCTCGTTTAGATGCAGATTGGTTTAGGTTTCTCTCCTATATTCAGTGTGGATAGAGTAATAGTATGAATTTCAGTGTGCTGGGCCCTAGCGTATGATGAGTGTATGTGCGTGCGACTGTGAATTTACTCTGTCCGTGGAAGTAGGGAGAATTTATATGCGCCGATCTGCAGCAGTTTCCTGGTAGCAATTCGGTTTTTTATTGTGCCATTCATCTGTTCAACGACGCCAGAAGCCTCTGGTCTGTATGCACAATGTAGCTTCTGCTGTATGCTCAATGCTTCACAAATTAAACCCATAAGCTCATTGTAGAAGTGTCCACCTCTGTCAGACTCAATTGTCACTGGGAACCCGTACCTAGGAATCAACTCTCTTAACAGTAACTTTGCAACTGTTATTCCATCAATTGAAGTTGCGCGTCACATTGTCTGGGTTCGGAATCAGTGACATCATCGTGTGTTACTATTAGAGATATATTTCCGGTATAAAAGGAGTGTGTATGGTAGCGAAGGTTATCTGTGAAACTCTGGTCTTAAGTCCCAGGGATCCGTAAGGTTCGCCGATAAAGCTTATCGCCGGAGAAGTAATAGGTATTCTCTGAGCTTGTCTGAAGGACTGGGCAGAGGTAAGCGCTGCTTGGTTAACGCGTGTTATAATTCTGTAGTGGGACAGACTGTTTGCTGTTCTCGGGAAAGGCAGGATTCTGTGTGCATGTGCTACATTTTCTGGTGTGAAAGTGCGTGAATGTATGAACATTTAGTTGATTGTAAGACTCTTTGGAGCAGTCCTAGAGGAAACAGTTAATGGATGCATGTTAGAAGGGCCGAGTAGAGGGATGTGCTACTGTGTCAACGAAAGTAATTATTCCGTAGTGGAGCAGAGGTAAGCGCTGTTCTAGAGAGAAGCGGGATTCTTGTGAGAAAGAATTTTCTTTACTATTCTGTGGTTAGCGAAGCAGACAATGGGGATGTTTATATGTTGTAACTAATAGATGTTGTGGAATCTGAAACGAAGTCTACTGAGAAGGCTTTGTAAAGGAGGGGTAGACGAGTGACAGAAGACAGGAGCAGAAGCGACTGCAGCGACTGCTGATGTCATACAGACCGCGCTGTGATTGGGCAGTGGACCAGAACAGTGCTCGCGCTGGGATTGGTGCGTTAGTGTGAGCCGCGCAGGGATTGGAAGGAGTAAAGGGTGACGTAGACGCTCCAGGATTGGTGCGTTGGTGTGAGTCGCGCTGTTATTGGACAGAAGATCGTGCAGTTGCGGAAGGGACTAGAGAATATTGGTAAACATTAAAATGTATTACCAACCTGAGGAAAAGAAGAAGAAATCCTTGTTCAGTAAAATTAAAAGGTGGTTTGACAAGGATAAAAACATAATAACTAGAGAGGGTCAATTGCTACCTCCGACGAGAACTCCTGCATCCTTCATGGTTGCGAAATATGGGTATCATACCTGTATATGGTTAGATAACTGGGCTAAGTATACTAAAGAAGATGGTGTTTTAGCGTTCCCGGAACATGGTTCATTTAATCTGGCCGTGTTGAGAAATTGACGGGAAAAGATGATGTGTCTAGAGCCTAGACCAAGGCCGACACAGTTTGAGGCGTTGGTGGAATGGGAAGATGAGGTGCATGAGCGAGAAAAGCAGAGGAGTGGAGGCAATTATAAGTATATGTTCGGGAGGAAATATGATCGTGAGACTCATCATGATCGAATGAGGAGATGGCGAGATGCTAGTATGTCAGAGGGATTATATCCTATGAGAACTATTGAAGAAGCGGAAGGGAGGAAAGGTGCAGAAAAGGTGCCTGATACAGAAGTGAGAAGGTATGGGCCTAATGATTACGAGGATGAGGTCTTGGATGACATGATTTACAAGAGACCACCTCCGTATAGACCAGAACCAGAAGAGAGCACGACAGTTGCTACTCCAATAAGAGATACTTTACGAATTGTTAAAACTGAGGTTGTGACACCTGATCTGAAAAGTGGTAGCTCTTTCATGGAAAGGGAGAAAGAGAGAGAGCGAGAGAGAGAGAGAGAGAATCGAATCGGTGATGAGAAAACAAGGGAGTTAGCCAGAACCACATCTGAGCGGTTGTATGACGTTACAACGCACACTTTTACAACGCATGCACTTACAACGCATTTTTTACAACGCATAATCCATTACAACGCATGACATTACAACGCATGACACTACAACGCATTTTTAAAAAATACCTTTACAACGCATTACCATTACAACGCATACTACCTTTACAACGCATACCATTACAACGCATAATATTAAATTACATTTAAGGTAAGTATTAGATAGTATAGGGGTAAAAATTACTATTCTAACTCCAGGGGGTGCAACAGTAGGGTAAGTGTTGGATAGTATAGGGGTAAAAATTACTATTCTAACTCCAGGGGGTGCAACAGTAGGGTAAGTGTTGGATAGTGTAGGGGTAAAAATTACTATTCTAACTCCAGGGGGTGCAACAGTAGGGTAAGTGTTGGATAGTGTAGGGGTAAAAATTACTATTCTAACTCCAGGGGGTGCAACAGTAGGGTAAGTGTTGGATAGTATAGGGGTAAAAATTACTATTCTAACTCCAGGGGGTGCAACAGTAGGGTAAGTGTTGGATAGTATAGGGGTAAAAATTACTATTCTAACTCCAGGGGGTGCATCAGTAGGGTAAGTGTTGGATAGTATAGGGGTAAAAATTACTATTCTAACTCCAGGGGGTGCAACAGTAGGGTAAGTGTTGGATAGTATAGGGGTAAAAATTACTATTCTAACTCCAGGGGGTGCATCAGTAGGGTAAGTGTTGGATAGTATAGGGGTAAAAATTACTATTCTAACTCCAGGGGGTGCATCAGTTGGGTAAGTGTTGGATAGTATAGGGGTAAAAATTACTATTCTAACTCCACGGGGTGCATCAGTAGGGTAAGTGTTGGATAGTATAGGGGTAAAAATTACTATTCTAACTCCAGGGGGTGCATCAGTAGGGTAAGTGTTGGATAGTATAGGGGTAAAAATTACTATTCTAACTCCAGGGTGTGCATCAGTAGGGTAAGTGTTGGATAATATAGGGGTAAAAATTACTATTCTAACTCCAGGGGGTGCATCAGTAGGGTAAGTGTTGGATAGTATAGTGTAATATTATGCGTTGTAATGGTATGCGTTGTAATGGTAGTATGCGTTGTAATGGAATGCGTTGTAAAGGTAGTTTTTAAAAATGCGTTGTAGTGTCATGCGTTGTAATGTCATGCGTTGTAATGGATTATGCGTTGTAAAAAATGCGTTGTAATGGTAGTGCGTTGTAAAAGTTGCGTTGTAAAGGTTGTTCCCCCATCTGAGCTGACTGAGAAAATTAGAGAGCTGACGAAAAATCTTGAAGCTGTTACAGTGCCTGTAACAATTGGTCCGGTTGTGCCTATTTTTGATAAGCAAAGAATGGGTGAGAATGGTTTGACAGTTCCCTATGTAGGTAATGGTTTGGTTGGTACTTGTACTTTGGAGGAATCAAGAATGAGGACGGGTGAAAATAATTTGCGGCAGTCTAAACATGACACATGTAGTGGAGGATTAGATGTACAGCCTATTTCAGGATTGAATACTGGTTGTTTAGGAGGAACGATTTTGGAACCACAGAGGATGGCAGAACAAGTGGGTGCAGTGAAAAAGTCTACTGAAATAACAGCTGAAGATTTGAATGATTGGTTGAAAGTTCTTCAAAAGAAGGATACAGATTCACAGGCAATTGATGTAGCCAGGTTGCGCATAGAATTGGAGGAGCTTATTGCAGGAGCAATTCCTACAGAAATATTAAAAAACCATCATGATGGAGAGTTGTTATTTATGTGCAAGAGTATCACCTGGAGGGCTAAGAGTATACATGACAGGTTAAAGGCAATAGCGAGTGAACAAGGAGTTGACATGGATAAGGTGAAAGCTTTGCAGAAACCTTACAGGGTGGATTTCACTGACAAGGATATTGAGAATCTAAATGGTGTTGGTAGAACAGGACAGATTAAGGAAATGATTGCCTTATTGTGAAAATGGGGTGATGTGGAAAAATGGAAGGATAGGTGGTACAAGAAAAGGGAAGATTCAGTGGACAGGACTTACTCAGCTTTTCCTATGAGAGAAAAAGAGAAAACTGTGGATGCTTATCCTATGAGAGAGATTCCTGGAGGAGGATACGTACATGTCCCATGGACTAGACAGGATATTTTGTCATTTATAAATGATTTCCCTAGATTGAGAGAAAAGCCCGTCGAGTGGTATAGGCAGGTAGACAGGTTTGTGAAATTGTCAAAAGTGCTGTGGATTGACCTGAATAGTCTGTTTGATATAATTGTTCCAGCAGACTTGTGGGCAGAGTGTAAAATAGTTGTAGATTGGCCTGCTAAGGAGTATCCAAGAGATCCGAAAACAGGAGCACCAGATCCAGAGGTTATGAAGAAATATGATCAGGTAATTGTGTTCCTGAAAAATAAAGTACCCCCGAAAGAGACAGACTGGGTTAAGATAGATCGAACACATCAGGAAGCGAAAGAATCAGTTCATGCTTTTTACGAAAGGCTGATACTGGCTTTTAAACAGTTCAGTGGAGATGAACACCTGGGTGACAAGGATTTGAGTCATTTTGTATACAGATTTGTATATGGTTTGAGACCTGAAATCAGTGAAAGAATACGTGAGCACACAGTTGATTGGCAGAGTAAAAAGATTGATGAAATCTTGAGACATGCAAAGTATTTCAGTGATGAGATTGAGGCAAAACAGAGAAAGCTGAAAGAGAAAGCAATGTGGGCACAGGTGAAGGTTGCTGAAAGACAAGAAGCACAGATGGTGGAACAAGCGAATAATCCAGGAAATAGACCCAGATATGCAGGAAAAAGGAAGGGGAATCTAGAAGAAGCAAAGAAAAAGTTCCCTTGTCACAACTGTGGACAATTGGGGCATTGGAGATCCGAGTGTACCAATCCACCATTAGTGAGTAATGAAAATAAACCCTTAAATCAACAGGTGCAGAACGAGGGGTGTAATCATCAGCAGCAACAGCAGAAGGTTGTCAGACAGCAGAGTCAAGAGCCAAAACCGCACTTGCCGCAGAATAGAGGGTCCCAAAAGTATAACCAGGACTCAGGATTCTACAATGATGAGCAGGTAAACAAACCGAGACGTTCAAACCTGGTACAGCAGTACTGGTTGAAGAATGAGGGGAGTGAGTCTGAAGGGGACTATTGATGGTGCCGAAGAGAGGAGGAAGAGTGCATACTTGGTGCAACTCTAGAAATAGACCAGGCAGGACCATTTGTAGATGGGAAAATAAATGGGGAGAGTGTTACTTTTTTGGTAGACACAGGAGCGACGAGATCAACTGTCAGGTCAGCAGATATTAGAAATCTTCCTCTCTCGGACGAAGCAATCCAAGTGGTTGGTGTAGCCAATACACAGATTAAGACTCGTCTTACCGAACCAGTAAGGGTAAGAATAGGGAAATTTTCAGACATGCACAGGTTTGTAGTCTGTGACACTAGTCCAGTGAACTTGTTAGGTAGGGACCTATTGTGCAGGATGAATTGTACAATTTTCTGTACTCCGGATGGAATAGCTTTTGAGACACCAGATGAGGATGTTTTGTACCGGATGACTCTAGATAATAGAGAGAGTGAGATTGTTGGTACATATGCTGTGTTTAATCCAGATGATTTGCCTCAGGAGTTGAGACACACAGTAAAAACAGCGGTTTGGGATTTTACTGGAGAAGATGTGGGATTGATGAATAATGTAGATCCAGTGAAGATTTCAGTGAAAGAGGGGATTGTTTATCCTAATACCCCACAATACAGATTGACACCGAAAATAATTGAGGTAATAACCCCTATAATTGACAAAATGATTCAACAGGGTGTTTTGAGAGAGTTACTGAGTAGCCCGTGTAATTCACCGATAATGGGGCTAAAGAAACCTAATGGAAAGTTCAGGATTGTACAGGATTTGAGAAAAGTTAACAAAATTGTGGTGGCATGTTGTCCCATTGTGCCAAATCCTTCAGTGATTTTGTATCAAATTCCTCATGATGCCGAGTGGTACACGGTGATTGATTTGTGTCATGCTTTCTTTTCAATTCTGTTGCATCATGACAGCCAGCCGATTTTTGCATTTCGGTTTGGACAGCGTATTTTAGCATGGTGTCGTATCCCACAGGGGTATACAGAGAGTCCTTCGATATTCAATCAGTTGTTGAAAAAATCATTGGAGAGTTTGATCATGCCTGAAAGTTCAGTACTAGTGCAGTACATCGATGACCTACTTGTGGCATCGAAGACACGTGAAGCTGGTGAAGTAGATACCATAGCTTTACTGAATCATCTGGCAGATGGAGGATTAAAGGTATCTCCAGCCAAATTGCAATTTTGCAAGAAAGAGGTGCATTATCTTGGACACAATATTGAGAAAGGTCTGAGAAAGGTGACCGATGACAGGATAAAAATTATCAGAGGAATGAGAGCCCCGATGACCCAGAGAGAAGTGAGGATGTTTCTGGGGATGGTGGGTTATTGTCGTCAGTGGATAAGTAATTTCTCCCTGATAGCAAAGCCACTGATTAAGTTGACCAAAAGTGAAGTGAGAGACCCATTGGAGCTGGATGGAGAACAAATGGCGGCGTTTGAAGAGTTAAAGAGCAGAATGTGTGAAGCCCCTGCTTTGGGAATGCCAGACTATGAGAAGGAGTTTGAGTTGTACTGCAGTGAGAGAAATGGATGTGCACTTTCAGTGTTAATTCAGAAACATGGACAACTGAGAAGGCCGATTGCGTACTTCTCATCGACACTTGATCCCGTAGCTGTGGGTTTGCCAGGTTGCCTGAAAGCAGTAGCTGCTACATGCAGAAGCTTGGAACAGAGTGAGGGTATAATAATGGGATATCCTGTAAGGGTATTCGTACCTCATGATGTGGCAATTCTTTTGACAAGAAGCAGGACTCAATATATGTCACACAGTCGACTGACTAAATATGAGAAAATCATTCTGGGAGCATCAAACGTGACTCTCGAGAGATGTGTGAATGTGAATCCAGCGACGTTGTTACCAGATGCTGACAATGTGAATGTGGGAGATGATGTTGATCATGATTGTTTGGATGTGCTTGACTACTGCACGAAACCAAGACCAGACATAAGAGATTTGCCGTTACCTGAGAGTGATCATGTGCTGTTTGTGGATGGATCATGTTTGAGAACTGATGATGGTGTGCTGAGTGCAGCATATGCAGTGTGCAAGGTTTCAGAAGTTATGGAAGCTTCGCCTTTGACAGGAGTAAGATCTGCTCAAGTGGCTGAATTGGTGGCATTGACGAAAGCTTGCAAAATTGGGAAAAATCTGAGAGTGACTGTGATGACTGATAGTCAGTACGGATTTGGAGTCGTTCATGATTTTGGCCAGCTTTGGCTACAGAGAGGTTTCTTGACGTCGAGTGGGACTCCAATAAAGAATGCTGAAGTGATTGGAAAGTTGCTTGAGGCGATACAGCTGCCTAAAGAGTTAGTAGTTGTGAAGTGTGCTGCTTATGGACAAGGAGATGATTTTGTTACTCTTGGTAATCGTTTTGCCAATGACATAGCACAGTATTGTGCAAAGAACAATCATTCGATTAATAGGGCACGAGAAAGGGAGATGTCTTTTTGTTCTGTGATGTTTACTAATGTCCTAGAAACGTGGGATGAAGTGAAACAGTTGCAGGATGAGGCAGGAGATGAGGAAATGAGAGATTGTATTAAGGCAGGTTGTGCCCCAAGAGAAACAGATCATGTTTGGATCTATAGATATGGTAGACCAGTCATGCCTAATTCCATGTTGTCGACAATGGCAAGAATGTATCATGGCCAGGGACATCTGGGGAGGGACGCAATGATTAGGTCATTCAAGCAAACCTGGTACAATGCAAAGTTCAGGTTGATTGCAGAGAGCATCTGTCAGAGATGTTTGATTTGTCAGCAGTTCAATACTGGGAAAAAGACAGTGGTGAGTCTAGGAACAATAGGCAGAGAAGGAGGTCCTTTTACCAGAATGCAAATAGATTTCATTGAAATGCCCCAAGTGAACAGATTGAGGTATGTTCTAGTGGTAGTCTGTTTGTTCTCAAGATGGGTGGAGGCCTATCCGACTAGGAGAAATGATGGAATAACAGTTGCAAAGTTACTGTTAAGAGAGTTGATTCCTAGGTACGGGTTCCCAGTGACAATTGAGTCTGACAGAGGTGGACACTTCTACAATGAGCTTATGGGTTTAATTTGTGAAGCATTGAGCATACAGCAGAAGCTACATTGTGCATACAGACCAGAGGCTTCTGGCGTCGTTGAACAGATGAATGGCACAATAAAAAAACGAATTGGTAAGATGTGTTTAGCCACTGGAATGAAATAGCCTGATGTCTTGCCTCTAGTGCTTATGACTATTAGGTCTACTCCAGATAGAACCACAGGTTTGAGTCCGCTCGAGATATTAATGGGACGTGCGATGAGACATGCATTTGTGCCTGTCAACAAGTTGATGACAATAACTGATGACATGATTTTGGATTACTGTAAAGGCCTGGCTGACGCAGTTCATTCTGTGTTTCACCAGGTTGGAGAAGACGCTACCACACTTGAGAAGAAGCAAGCCCATGATCTGAGTCCAGGGGACTGGGTGAGGATTAAGGTGCACAGAAGAAGAAATTGCTTGGTTCCAAGGTGGGGAAGGCCAAGACAAGTTATTCTGACTACAACGACTGCAGTAAAGTGTGCTGGTGTGAAAAACTGGGTGCATGCAAGTCATACTCTGAGAGTTCCAAATCCAAAGGATGGGACTGGTAAGGAGTATTTTGAAGAGTCAGATTCCAGTGATGATGCAGAAACTGGACCGGTGAGAAGAAAAAAGAATCCTGAAAGGGGTGAAGGAGAAAGAGAGTCAGGTGATTCTTTTTTCTTTCCAAGAGAGGCTTCAAGAGAAACATTGAGAGTCTCAGAGGAGAGATCGGATTCTGTAAGAGTGCCTGAAGTTCCAACAAGCAGTGGAGAAGAAAGAAGAGAAAAGAGCAATTCCACAGAGACTACACCTGAATCAAATGAAGAGGTTGAAAATCCACTTGAGATTATACCTGAAGAAGCAGGGTCAGTAGAAGATAGAGAGGGACAGATTGCGGAAGACCCCCGAGGAGGTGTAGGGGACATTCTTGATAAGCTAGGTGAAGGGACAAGTAGACAGCAAGAAGATTGCGTGTCGGAGACCCGAGGAGGAACAGAATTAGGGAAATCTCAATCAGTGGTGGAAAAGACTGTGGAGCGAAAGAAAACTGTTGAAGAACAAGAGGCAAATGAGACAGAATCGGATGAGAGTGAAAATGACAAATCAGAGGGTCGAGTTCTGAGAAAGAGAACTTGGATTGGAGAAAGAAATAATAAAGAAGTGAGACCAAAGAGGGTTGTAAGAGGAGATCTTTGGCCCAACAGGATAAAGAGACTGAGGTACAGACTGACACGAGCAAATTCATCGAAAGCTGAACAGGTGAACGAGGTGTCTAGTCAGAATCAAGCAAAAGGTGAAAAACAAAAGGTCTCAAAAGAACCAGAGGAGATCAAGAGAATCAGAAAACCTAATCAGAAGTATAGGTCACCGGAATGGACGTACGTGGCACTGTCTGAAGGTGAAGAGGCAGAAAGTCAAGGAAATCCAGAGGGGACCATACGTGAAGTGGTTGAAGAGAAAACTGTTGGAATCCTGAAAGTTATCCTGACTGACATTGGAGAAGAGTCGGATGCACAGGATGTTGTTGAAGATCTGATACAATTTGATGTTGCTGAAGAAGAAGTGAAAAGTGATGAAAATCCAAACTGAGTGAACCGAAGGAGTCACTTGGAGAAAAGTGAAAAGAGAAAATCTGAAATTAGCTGTGTGAAATAATCTAGAGTTCTAAAACTCAGTAGTGGAGTAGAAGAGGCTAAGTCAAAAGACACTGCCAAAGTAGTAAAATGGCTAACACGGAAAATAATCAAAGTAGATGTGCCTTTTTGAAAAGATGGTGTAGAATGTGCTGCTGCTGTACTGGATTATTAATGCTATTATGGGGTGTACTAGCTTTATTAGTTACCTTTAGGGTTAAAATAGATACTTTTGGAATACATACTGAGAATGTGACTAATATAGAGAAGAATTCACAGAAAGTAGTTCCGACTAGAAGTAGTAACATTTACATACATAAAGATAGGTCAATTAATGATTTTTCTAGCAATGTTTTTTCAAAGTTGTTGTATGAATACGTAAAGACAATGGAAGTTAGGGATTGCTACGTTTGTATGCAATTACCTGCATCCATTTCAGAGGGTGTTACTTATCACCATTTACCAGCTACGTATGGAATTTCATGTAGTGTGCTAAGTAGTGTTTTTTATTTGTTAGGGAAAATAGATTACGAGATGTCTAACAAAGATAACATTTTTGGGCAATTGCCTATGAACAAAAAGCTGAATCCAGCTAAAGAAGCTAACATTTTTGGTGAGATTTTTATTGAGAAAGAAGAATTAACATTAGATTATATTTTTAGAAACAATTTAACTTGCAGTTTGAAAGAAGAGGAGAAGGCTTTCCTAGACATGGTAGAGGAAAGGAGAATGAACATGCATGAGAAGGCAGGGAAATATAAGGTGAGTGAGACAATATGGGATATTGAGATGGGAAAGGAATTGAGGAATGGGGCTAGTCCAACTTTGGCTTTAGATGCACCACATAAGGGTAAACTATGCATTATCAGGAAGAAATCCCAATATGATAATTATTATGTTGGGACTAGTGAGTGTCATGATACATACTTCATTGTGACAGGATGGGGTTTTAAAGGTGGAGAAGATCCAGTTTTCCCAGGAGTGTATTATGTTTGTGGGAACAAGGCTTATTACAAGTTGCCTGACCATTGGTATGGCACGTGTTATGTTGGCCTGGTTTTTCCAAAGATTTTTCATATAGATAGGATAGAAGATGTAGAACACATTAATCTACTAACACGTTTTAAGAGAGAAACTTGTTCAGAAATTGTAGGTGATATCTTTGGAGCTTTAATTCCAGCAGTGGGAATTTCTTTAAATGCATATGGGATTCGGAAACTGTCAACAGTGGTGGATCGCTTATCGACAAGTACCGCTGGAGGGTTTCTTTTGGTAAATACGGAGATGATTGCCGTACGTGCCATGTCTATGCAAAATCGACTTGCCCTTGATATTCTATTGGCCAAGGAGGGTGGAGTTTGTGGAATGCTGAAAGTTCAACATTGTTGCACTTACATTCCTGATGAAAGCAGAGATCTAAAGGTCTATATCAAAAATATTACTGATTTGCATGAAGAATTAGTACCACTGGAAGCTGAAAGTATCTGGACTAAAATAGCTAATAAGCTGCTAGCTGTTAAGAGTTTTTTTGCTAAATAGGTAGTAGAATTATTGGTAAAATATTATTTCCATTGGCATGCGTAATTGTTGCTTTATTGATACTAAGATTGGGGTGTTTGTGATGTAAAAACAGGGGAGGGAAAAAGAGAATAATTAGAGGAAATGCTGAAAAGAAACAATAGAGGTCAAGGAGAGACCCACAAGAAATAGAATTAGAAGAATTGAGGGAGAGTGTGTACTTGGAGTCGAAGAGGGATGATGTGAGAGAGTCTGGTGTTTAATGTTGTGTCATAAAAGACATTTTCAATTTCTCCTAAAATTGGGACAACATTTTTTTTTTGGGTTGGTTTTTGTGGTGATAATATATCACCAAAGGGGGGATTGCTGGAGCAGAGTTTTCTGTTGAAAATTTATTGAGTTTTAAGCTCCAGTTTTGATTATATGTTATGATTAAAATTACTAATTTATAATCACTAATTATTAGTTTTGTTAAAAGTCTTAATTAACCAACATTACTAATGAGAGAAACTACACGTGGGAATGCATATATGTTGCTTAATAATATGTGCAATTTAATTAAATGAGTATCGCAAAAGTGCTATTTGTTTCGAGTTTGCGCTTTTAAAATAACGTGTGCTAATGCTTCTTTGTGTTGCAGACGGCTAGGTAATTACATACATATAAGGGTATTAGTGGGGATTAACACTGTATAATCATTATGATGTGGTAACGTTGTTTTGTGTTTCTTTTAATTAAGATGGTCCGTTTTGGCCTAAACAAAGATGGCTGCTATTTACAGTGAAGTAAAAGGTTTTCCCTTTGGGCTGTCTCACATCAATAATAGAGGCACTACTAAGGTGTCATGTCAAAGAGAGATATAACTCATGGAAATGTCTGCCAAGACCAAATCAGTGGCCATATGGGGTTCAGAACTCCCTAACAATATGCACAATAAAAACCAATAAATGAATGAAAATCGATCTTTCCAATAAAGTATCACAAGGGTGATCCAATACACAGCAATGCAATTAAACAAAGAACATACATAAAGGAAGTTTAATTAATCAGTACATGTTTTATTAAAACAAATTTCAAAAAAGAGAGCGCGCATCATAGATACAAACAAAATGAATCATTACACAAAAAATTCTATTTATAAAAACCAATTTTTTCATAAAAATATATACACAGATTTATAAAAAGCAATCTACCTCACAAGTCTAAATCACACAAATTAGGTGGAAGGACACATTTTGTAATAAAAGCACCACAATTGTGCCTCAATAGTGTTGGTTTGTGTTCCCTTAGGACCAATACCAATAAGCTCACTATACCCAGATATTTGGTAATTGGTCCCAGGACAAATACAACTCGGGTTTCAAGCGTCGACGCGTTTCGGTGGACAAGTTTAGAGAACCACCTTCTTCAGGACGGGTAATAAAGATCCTTCCTTACAGCCTGCGCTCGAGTGAGTGAGATGTGACGAGAGGCCTTGCTGAACATGGTTGAAAGTCACCTGACCACAGCCTCTGTCTGATTTAAAAGTTTCCGTGAGGACAGCAGCTCCGGGCATGCTTCCAATTGCCCTTGGAAAAGAATAAAGCCACAATGAACAACGATACATCTGCGGTGGCTCTGCTATGGTACCAAGGAAGAGCATTCATAAATGTATCGCTTGCAAACTCGAGTTTCCTTCTTCCGTGTTTTTATTTTTGTGATTTTTTCTGAGCGGAGGTTTTCTAAATGTTACCAAGTGACATCCTTTCCTGCTCGCTCTGCTCAGCGGCTCAACGGACATTCAGAATTTGTTTGTAACTTTATTTTCGCTAGTTTTGTTATAAATATACTAGACTAGAGAGGGTCTGTGTCAATGCATTTTGGATTTTTGAGGCCACTTCTTCCTGAACCTATGCTGAGGACGGCAGCTCGAGAGACTTTACCGAGAGACCTGTCCTGACCCATTTAGCTAGAATAGGTAACTATGAGAATAATGATTTTGCTATTGATTGACTTTCATTTGAACTAATTTAGATAAACAACCATTTGTTTGAATTCAGTGTCGGGTGGTTAAAATCATGACTCAGGACAATATCTTTATGGTCGCATTGACCTCGTTTAGATGCAGATTGGTTTAGGTTTCTCTCCTATATTCAGTGTGGATAGAGTAATAGTATGAATTTCAGTGTGATGGGCCCTAGCATATGATGAGTGTATGTGCGTGCGACTGTGAATTTACTCTGTCCGTGGAAGTAGGGAGAATTTATATGCGCCGATCTGCAGCAGCTGCACCTTTATTTTGTTTCACTAAATCCTCATGTGTTTCCTACCTCTCAGCTCAGCATTTTCCTACCTCTCATCTCAGCGTTTTCATGGAAGGATCCTGCTTGCAGCTACCTTTTACAAAGAATCAGATGAGTTAAACAGAAATGGGATTGTGTTGTGCTATTGTACATATGAAATAGTTAGATTGCCTAATTGTGTATCTTTGTCGTTATATGACTAGCTGATCCATTGGCGTGTGCTATGATTGTGCGGTGTCTACCAACCTGAACCACTGTGAGACAATCCACCAAACTCCAGTGTGTATCTTGTTACCTTCCTATCCCCATATTCACCTCACAAGAACCTGTAGGCTTGAGTTGGCTAACATGTCAGCCCGTATTTGATGGGTCTGCATCAGAGCCCCTTCATTTCACCTTCTCAGGACCGTCTTGGGTTGTGACAGCGGGTTGGAACTGGCCCAGGTACAAGCTTTGAACAGGATGTCAGACACCTTTGGAGTGTAGATGCAGCAGGAAGAGGGGAAGGAGTATTTTCTCCTGATCAGGAGAATTGTGGATACTTCAATAGCCTGGTATGCTGCCACCATACCCACAGAAACAAATGGTACCAGGGAGTAAAACAGATGTGTATGTGAATTCCGTCAGATCCATGCACAGAAATTACACATACACACACAGGTACACACATGCATCTCCAAGCACCCACTATACCAGCTCCAGACATGTGGGAGGCAAAGGGTCCCAGATTTAGGAGACTATGCAGTGATTTCCACATAGGGGACGAGTAGGCCAACCTTCCACAAGGGTGCAGGTTGAAAGGTCTGCTCCCTTAACTATAGCTATTCAGGGCACTATTGTTAGACCGACAGCACCTGTATAAAGGGAGCAGTAGTCACCCGAAACTAGAAGGCTGCAGTTTGGATATTCCCCTTGAAATCAGAGTCCAGTTCTGATAGTCTACATCATGTAAACGAGAGAATCCTGAGTGAAAAGCATGATTGGTAAACTCACTGAGGGTAAAGTTGAAACTTGGCTATAATAAACATCTAAAAGCAGAACAGCTTTATCACACCATGCAGAGGACGTTCAGCTCAGTGCCACATAACCCAGGTTAGAGAAGAGAGGGCTTATCATGAAATCCTTTTAGCTTTTAAGGGGTGGGTAAAGGAAAATGGCAGTGCTGCTAGGCAATCCCCTATCACTGTGGTGTATTCCAGAGTGGAACAGGAAATCATGGACAGAGGAGAGTTTGCGTATACTTATGACTAGATGTGATGAGCGAACCAGTACAAACAGTGTATGTCTGAATGGAAAGATATCCTTGTTGATTAGAGGCTATTACCGTGTAACTGTAGCATCCTCCCCAGCCTGGGTACGTACAAATGATCACACAACACACGGAGCTTGACATTACACATCTTTATTCCCCAGCGTGTGACTGTAAAATGAACATTCTGGATCATGAATTCTATTACCCACACTCAAGCACTTACATCACTGTTCTACAGAGTCTGTCAAAAACCAAAATAATCCGTCATCTCTAATTCACAAGACACTACAGTATTCGATGATGGCTATATTTGTGGAGGAATTTAGAGATTACCAACGGAGATATTCTCATACTTTAAGTGATAATTGATAGGTTTTTGTTGGTCCTGTACTAAGGATGAGAGAACCGGTGAAGACATGGAGCCTGCAAGGGACACCAAAAAGGAAGGAAAATGGTAGATGTTTGTTTACAAACATAATCCTGTGTGAAAAAGCAGTGCCCATATACACAGTCTTACGGAATACCTGGGTAGCCCTCTGCACGCCTGAATTGATCAAACAGTGATTTTAGATTGTGCTTCCTGTCAGAGGCCTGTAACCAGAAAATGTAACGAACTATATCTTCCCTTGAAGCAAGGAAATATTGCTTCTTCTTTGTATAGAGCAGAACTTTGGGGCCACAAAGATTGTAGCTCACTGGATAAAGTTGAAAACCACTTCATACATTTATTGACTGACCTTCCTGTTAGCCCCCCGCTCATTCCTCTGTGTCCAGACCTAGGAGTGAGATCGCTTACTTCAAAAATAGGGCTTAGACCTGTATTTTATTGGCACAGAAATTAGTGATACCAGAGCTATTAGCCTATCCGCAGGGCCTAGAGGATGTCCTCAGGTTACCTGCAGCCCTAAGAATACCATGGGTCAGGTACATCCAACAGTCCTTTACCCAACTACTCTGTGTGAATCCATGGACCACTACAACAGACCTTAGCACGGTCACTAAGGCTGCCATTAAGGGCTCATAAAAGCAGGTTCCCTAGCTTCTGCATTTCTTGAATTTCAAGTAGATTTTGAACTGGAACCCTTCTTTAATGAGGTTGAGCCACTATTAGCTAAGTAATTATATTTGAAATGTCATTATGGGACCCTTTCTCTGCGTTCCTTTACTTCTAAATGGTGGCGAGTTTCTAGGGACCTGGAAGGAACTTGCCCTCTTTGTGTTGGATCCAATGAAACCATTGAACATGTTCTGCTCTTTTGCCCAGCTTACAGTGGATAGCAGGGAAAATGGATATTTCTACTTTGCCGGCTTCTGGGCATACGAGATTATAGAATAGCAATTAGGATTTTGAGAACTGATTCTAGGCAATCCATAGTGTTTGCGGTCTCACAGTTTCTGCTATGCATGTGGAGATTAAGGTCCAAACATCTGCAGTCCAGCGATCCTGGTTTCATTGTTGTTCGACTTGCCCACATTCTGTATGTAAATTGTTGTTCGTGCAGGGATGATCTTTATAGCCATTTATCTTAGTTGTGTATCGATTGATTGAATTGATCATGTGTTCTTGTGTATTTTTATGGCCTTGTGCTGAATAAAGGAACGATCAGATGTATTGCAGCTGCAGTAAGGTTGCGTAAATTAATGGGCAAGTAACTGTAGTTAGATATCTATAAAAGCTGCATATAAGAATCCAGTTGTCCCTTTCTGTATTTTCCTATGGTCTATTATACATAGGTTACTACTGAGTTGACTGTAATAGTAGGACATACTCTGAGTTGCATTATGCACACAATATAAGTTATGTTACGAAATGAGACTGTATGTGCTGCTAGTGTTAGCTGCTCTTGTAAATTCTGTATAGCTAATATTGAGATATTTTTGCTACAATCATAGGATGATCACAGCTGCAGTTGCTTTTTGGACATTTGCACACGGTTTTATGGCAAGTTATTTTTATACAGTACTGCTATTTATGATGACTTATCATGGAGATTTTAACATTTGGAAATTCTTAATTGCGATTTTTTTGCAATTGTCATAATAATTCTATGTTTTTTTTGATGGCTTTTAACTGAATAAAGATCTTTGAGCTTCTGCCAAGCAGGAACTTATTGATGGTGAGGGCTTTAACTGCAATTCCTAATTGGTGGAGACCATTATGGGACTTGACTGATATTAGAGCTGATGTTTAATTGGGGCTGGATCCCCACGCCAATTCCAACATGGCGCCTTCAACCCTTGCAGCTAGAAGACCCAGTATTTAGGAACGCATTGGCAAACACCATCACTTCATATTCTGCGGACAATGAGGGCACCGCAACAACTAGATCTGTAGAGTGGGAAGCCCTCAAGGTGACCATTCAGGGGGGTCTCTATGGGGAAGTTGGTGGGGGCCATGCGGGAGGTAGCTTGAGACATCACATAGATAGAGGGGGCACTACAGACGTTGGAGGTGGCAGCCAAGAAAGGGTGTAGAAGGAGTGGAGGAACTCCAACAACTGCGAGTGATTGATTTGAATACATACAAACTGCGCACACATGCAGAAGTAGACAGGTCCAATACATTGCTAGCCCGACTGATTAGGCCACAACCCTCCCCTACGCCTATTCTGGTGGTCCATGACAGTCACCACACATTGGTTACCACCCAGGTGGAAATTAATAGGGCATTTCATGACTATTACGTAGATCTCTATGCTTCTCCCTCCCTCGACAGGCCAGAAGCGACCACAATTCTTAAAGTCCATAAAGCTCCCTACTGTTACCGACACAAATATTGAAGACTTGGCATCCCCACTGTCCTCTGCTGAGATCCGCGGATACTGTCCTCCGCTGAGATGCGCGCCGCAATAAAGGGACTTGCTCGCAACAAAACTGCGGGCTCGGATGGGCTTCCTGTCGAGTTCTATTCCACCCTTGCATCACTTTTAGTTCCTAAACTATTACAGCTGTATACTACTTCACTCACAGAAGGAACTCCACCCCTCACGACCAGGGAGGCGATAGTGACTTTCTCTTCAAAACCTAATAAGCCCCCAACAGACCTTGCCTCCTACAGGCCTCTCTCGATTCTTAACACAGAATATAAAATTCTCAGTAGACTACTCCCCAATTTATTCCCTAAATTGATCCACACAGATCAATGTGGTTTCACACCAAACATTCGCCGGTTTTATGCACTGTTACATGCAGCTTAGGCCCATTCTTCCCGAGCGGGCTGCCTTTCATTAGATATTCATCAAGCATTTGACTCTCTGTGTTGGCTATACATGCTGGCTGTGTTAGCCCAATTTGGGATTCCACTAGAATTTTGCAGCAGATGGGTGGAATTACTCTACTCCAGATGTACAGCATGAGCAAAAACTGGAGCCAGCATTTCCCCTGCATATCATATTTTTCGTGGTACGTGTCAAGCCTGCCCCCTCTCGCCCTTACTGTTCATGCTAGCCTTCGAGCCCCTAGCACACCATTTAAGCCGTGCTATGACAACATATGGCATCCCGGGTTGACTCAGCAATTCACTCCGTGTCGCTCAGTGCTGATGATATGTTATTTTACTTTAAAGACATACTTATGGACATGCAACCTATAGCCTCTTTGTTAACGCAGTTTGGGGAAATATCTGGCCTACATCTCAACGTGTCAAAATCATGGCATACTCCTTTTATGACACGTACACTTCACCCACTCTCCAGCTTGGTCTGCTGCAGTTCAGGGTAGAACCAATCCCTTTTAAATATCTGGGCATCCATATTTATAGAACGACTTCTGATACCATAGATGGAAATGTGGTTCGATCACTAAATTAACTAAAATCTCAAGTTGCTTTCTGGAACACCTTCGCACTAACAGCAGCTGGTCGACTAGCTTTATCTAAAATGGTCATGCCTCCTGGGCTCTTATACCAATTTGTGAAACTTCGTGTAGCCCTTCCAGCTTGTATCTACAAAGCACTCGACACATTGCTGTAATAATAAAACTCCTTCTAGAAGATTGATCAAAGTGGAGATTTATTAGCAAATGTACAGATCCAGCATCAACCGTCAAGCCTGCAGCTCAGCTCCTGAAGTAATCCAACTCCCACTCCAACATTCTATGACATACCATAGTTCTGCTCAGCAGCATTCTTAACCAGATTACAACACATCTCCCTTACCATAAAATAACAAAAATAACAATGACAACAGAATAAAATAAAAGATAACAACAGGCATTACAAATTACAAACCCAATTACAATGCAAGGTTCATTTCATAACATAGTCCTTGAATTTGACAGGAAGATTCCCATTTCTTCGAGTAGTTCTCCTGAAAACAGAATCTCTACTCATAACTTGTTCCTCTTCTCGAGCAAGAGTACCATCATCAGCATTTTCTCCAACACCCCACCCATCCCCAACAGGATGGCACAAATCCGTGGATCTCTTCAAACACTTCACCAACCTGGACATGCTCCACACACAACCAGTGTTCACTCTCACAACATTTTTTCTAATAGAAATTATCGTAAAAGGACCAATGAAAGAAGATTTCCCCTTCAGTGTGTGTCTAGGGTTTTTCACCATCACTATATCACCAATGTTCCACTTCTTATTTTTCACTCGCATCCTTGAGTCGTAATTCGCTTTATACTTGTATTGATAATCAAAGATTCTCCTATGTTTCACTTCCACAGGAACCACCACACCAGAGCTGACAGGCAGCCAAGATGGATTCAACTTAGAGATAGCCTTCCTTCCCCTCAAAGCCTCAAAAGGCGACAACTGAGTGACTGCATTAGGCGTCGTACGGTGTGCCCACCATGTGTCCCTCAACACACTACTAAACGAAACCCTAGAGTTAAGGGAGCGCTGTGCACAATCCTTCACCACACGATTCATTCTTTCTGACAACCCATTTGCTTGAGGTGCATACAGTGCATTTTTCTGATGCACAATGTTGTGATCTTTGAGAAACTCTTGCATCTCATGAGATACAAATTGCACCCCATTATCAGTAATTAAAAACTTAGGCACACCTTCTGAGACGAAAACATCCTTCAAGAAATCGATCACCGTCCTCGTATTCACTGAGGAAACACATTTTGTGACTACCCATTTAGAAGTGTAATCAACAAGCAAGATGACTAACCGCTCATGTGATGGCAACAACTCAAAGGGCCCCACAATATCCAGTCCTAACTTTGACCAAACTATATCTGGAACCTCAACAGGGGATAGTGGCGCTCGACTAACAACATGAGACTTATCACTAGATGCACAGGACACACAATCTCTGACCACATCTTCAACCATACGATCCATGCTAGGCCACCAGTATCTCTCTCTCACCGAGCCTTGGTAAGACTTCTCCCTAGGTGTCCCTCATGAGCTGTGTTTATGATTTTGTTTCTGAATTCCACAGGCGGAACAATTCTTTCACCCCTCATTAGATTTCTACCTATGTATGAAAGTTCATCCCTGACAGACCAAAATGCTCGCATCTCTTGATCCAACGTTTTGTAATCTGGCCAGCCCTGGTTAACCCACAACTTTAACAATCTTAATTCTTTATCTCTATCCACACCATCAGTCCATGCTTCCTGCGTCATAGAAGACTCCATAACCCAACACACAAATTTCAACATCATTGTCACCACCCACTTCCACTAAAGGCAACCGAGAAAGACAGTCTCCAGACTTCTTATTGGACCCAGGTATGTATTGTACCCGAAAATTATATTCTTGCAGACCTTCACTCCAGCGTTTAATCCTGGGCGTGATATGTTCACTATGTCTGCAAGAAAATATTTGGACAAGCGGACGATGATCCATCCTAACTAGGAAAGGAATTCCCCACAAATAAAATTTAAAATGTTGTACAGCCCAGAAAATACTTAGGGCCTCCCTCTCAATGCAAGAATAATTACTTTCAACTCCCCTAAGAGCCCTGGATGCAAACGCTACTGTCTTGTGTTCTCCATCGACCACCTGAGAAAGTACCGCACCCAATCCCTTGAGACTAGCATCAGTAGTCAATACCGTCTTTTTGTTGACACCAAAATGCCCCAGAGTAGGCATCTTCCCAATTTCAACCTTGATCTCATTGAAAGCCTTCTGACAATCACTAGACCACACAAAATGTGTCCCTTTCTTCAACAATGCTCTAATAGGCTCAGTCACACAAGCAAATCCTTGGACGAATTTCGAATAAAACTCAGCAAGGCCCAAAAATGACCTTACTTCCTCCTTATCCTTTGGAGTTGGGGCATTCACAACACTTTGTGCTAGTTCCAATTTTGCTTGAATACCATCACCAGATATTACATGGCCTAAGTAAGAAACTGTATCTACCCCAATACGACATTTTTCTTTTTTTACCGTTAGTCCCTTCGCCTTCAATCTCTCTAAAACCTCCACCAATGTTCGGCCATGTTCCTCATTTCCTTTCCCATATATCAAGATATCATCTTGAAAAAACATGATGTTACTTATGCCCTCCAAAACTTTCTTCATGCCCTCTGGAAACATGCTGCTGCCGATGCTAAGCCAAACGGCATCCTCAAGAAACAGAATGCTCCCAAAAGCGTCACAAATGAGGTGAGATGTCTTGAGTCTTTGTGCAAAGGGACTTGGTGATAAGCAGACGATAGATCCAGCACACTAAAAATCCGAGCCCCTTTAAGTGTACTGAGGGATTCCGATATATTGGGTAGAGGCTGTCGATCTACCCAGATTCACTCGTTCAAGCTCCTCAAGTCAACACAAATCCTGACCCCTGCACCGCCATCCTTTGGGGCCAAAACAATTTGGGCCAACCACTCAGAAGATTCTATCTCTTCTATAACTTCCAATTTCAACAACCTATCAAGCTCAGATTTCAGTGGCTCCATCATCATGTTCGGTACTTTCCTTACTTTATGCACACAAGGTACTGCTCGGTCTTTTAAAATAATTTGGTATTCAAAACCCTTCAGACACCCTAAATCTTCAGTAAAGACTTCAGGAAACCTGCTAAAATACACACAATTCTGGTTACCCATAGCACCACTATCAACCTCTCGATCTACCAACATGACTTGCTCTTTAGGATCCTTGGCATTCGGATTAAGCATAATGCCTAAATCACGTTAGTGCCTCCAGCCCAATAGATTATCTCCTCTTTCTGCTACATAGACTTTCCCCACCGTATATCTATCCTTGAATCTGATGCATGCTTGAATATGCCCCAGGACATTTATCTTCGCACCTCCATAACTGACAGGACTGATATCAGGTGGAAGAAGCACGACATTGTCGAAACCTACCACTTCATCCCATTGTTTGTTCCCAATCATTGTGAAAGGGGAACCTGAGTCCGCCAGAACCATAAAGTCAAAATCATCAACCAAAATTTTACATTCAGGCATGGTTAATTTACCACTATCAATCTCACCATTGCTAACATCAACATTCAAAATTATCGTGCGTAACACCTCAGTCTTCTTGTCTGAGTTGCGAGTTGACTTGCAGACCCTCGCATAATGTCCCTTGACCCCCACACTTCATGCAAATGGACTCTTTGGCATAACAATGAGGATAATTTGAAAAATGAGAAGAACTGCCACACCTAAAACACTTCATTCTAGGTATATCTCTGGGTTTCTTTTCATTCTCACTAGGGTTAGTACGAACTTCCCTGTCAGATTTGAATGGCAGGTTTTCCGAGACATTATGCGAGCGTGAGTCTTTTTCGGATGTTTTAGACTTCTCATGAGGAGAAATTTTCGCCACATTTTCCAAGCTCTCTAAATTCTCTGCTTCATGAACTTCATGCACTTCACTAGTTTCTTTTTTCTCCTCATGGTTCTTCCTCATTTCTTTCACCCAAGACGAGGTATTCTCCATGCCCTCCACATTTGCCACTGCCACTACCAACGTAGGATTTTTAGATAGAAGTTTCTCTTGCACACGGGTACTATTTGTGCATCGTACTAATTTATCTCTGACTAAAGAATCAGAAAGGTCTCCAAACTTGCATGTTTGTGCTAGGGTTTTAAGCGGTGCCACATTTTACTCTTTCATTGCTACCTTGTATTCTAGTGAAAAACTTATGTCTCTCAAGGACTACGTTTATCCTGGGACCAAAATATCTTTCTAACATCGTCATTGACATCTCATAAACATCATTAGAATCACCCTCTCCAGTTCCAACCGGAATAAGATCCATGCTATCATAAATATTTCGTCCCTCAACCCCCAAATTATGTAGTAAAATGGCTTGTTTTCTAGTGGCCGAAATTGTCGCCAGTGTAATATTAAAACTCCTTCTAGAAGATTGATCAAAGTGGAGACTTATTAGCAAATGTACAGATCCAGCATCAACCGTCAAGCCTGCAGCTCAGCTCCTGAAGTAATCCAACTCCCACCCCAACATTCTATGACATACCATAGTTCTGCTCAGCAGCATTCTTAACCAGATTACAACAATTGCTTACTTCATTGCTCTGGGGACTGGGTCGACATAGATTGGCACTCGCCAAAATGCAATTGCCTAGCACTAAAAGGGGCATCAGATTTAAGGCGTACTGTATGCAATGGTACGCGTACTGGCTGGCCGGCCATAACGTATTCAAAATAGGTTACTCTACTAAGCGGTTAAAATCTGGGTCATTACAGACATTACTATGCCCTGGTGCAGGGCGGGTAAGAGATCCTCCTTTCCTTCTCCATATAGCACTCCATTACTGGAAGCTGGTGCTGAAATATGCCAAAATGCCCAGCACATATGCCCCAAATGTTCCGCCGTGTGGCCTACCAACCTTGCGGGGAGTACTATCAACCCAAAGATTGCAGAGTTGGGTGGAGGTCGGAGTTAAAACAGTGGGTGATTTATTCCTAGACAGTAATTTATTGCCCCATGATGGGTTTACGCAAACTAATGCTGTCCCAAGTACACTGTTCTTAACTCTCGCTGCAATCACGCATTACATACGCGGGCGCTGATTGGTGGATCAGAGAGAACACCCTACATTCCAATTATTGCAAGCACTACACATAATGGGCCATGTGAGCCATCTGGTTAGATGGTCAAACCGGGGATTACATCTACATATGGGCATTTCACTACAGTCCCTTTACGAGAAGTGGGAAACTGCGATAGCCAGGGAATTCACTGACAGAGAATGGGCACAGATCCTAGAACATCCCAGACGTGTCTGCTGCAATGTCCGACTTAAGTCTATACAGTTGCTGATTGTTAGATTTGGGGCTCCCTAGTTGGCAGAGGTAGGTACCTTTGACCCAATAGGGGCCCTTGTGTCTAGTCAGGGTAAGGGGGTACACTCCTAAAATAACCCCTGCTAACCCTCTTGGTAGCTTGGCACGAGCAGACTGGCTTATCTCAAAGGCAGTGTGTAAAGCATTTGTGAACACATACAGTAATACAGTGACAACACTACAGATGGACACCACACAGGTTGTATTATAAAAATAAGTATCTTTATATAGATTTAGCACAAGACCACAAATGACAAACTTCCACAATACTGTACTTTAAAAATGGTAGAAATAGCTTAGTTCTCTTTAGATGGTAAATGCGACACTTAGTGTTCAATGTACCTTTGGATGTGTAACACGATACAAACAAAAGCGTTGCAGGGAAGGTGATGCGTCGGTTCCTTACACGCAAGAACGGTGATACGTCGGTTCCTTGCTTTGGGGGAGGTGATGCATTGGTTCCCTACTGCTGCGTAGGGGACAGTGATGCATTGGTTCCTTACTGGAGAGGAGGTGATGCGTCAGTTCTTCACCGTGTTGGGAGGTGATGCGTCGGTTTCTTACTGCACTTCTGTGGCGATGCGGCTAGCAACACCACGATGCGATGACAACCCGGTGCAATAAACAAAAATGGCGTCTTCTTGATGTTGCGACAATAAAGGGGTGATGCGTGCACACCCGACGGCCGTGTGGTGACTCAGTGAATATTCTTGAGCCGCGACAGGCCCAGCAACACGCTTCTCTGGTGATGCGACAGCATCTGCTGCGACGGTGACACTCTTCTCCAGTGATGCGGGGCGCTTCGGCGATGCGATGGCGACAGCAGCAGCGGCGGCATGCTTCTTCAGCGATGCGACGACAGCTGCTGTGGTAGCAACATGCTTCTCCGATGATGCGCCGGCGTCTGCTGCAACGGCGACACTCTTCTCCGGTGATGCGAGGCGCTTCGGCGATGCGATGGCGACAGCGGTGGCATGCTTTCTTGGCAATGCAACGACAACTGCTGCGGCGGCAACAAGCTTCTTCGTCTTGAGTCGCGCTACCAGCTCCCAGCGACACGCAGTCTCTCAGAAGGCCCACCTCAACAACAGGCACTTCAGATTCCCAGCAAGGGAACTCAGGGGAGGTGGTTGGTGAAGTCTTGTATCCCTGAGACTACCGGCAGGAGGCATGCTCTAGTTCAAGCCCTTGGAGATCTTCTTACAAGTTGATGAAAGCAGCACAAAGTCCTTTCTCCTTTCTTTGGCAAGCAGGTAACCCCTGCAGGCCAGTCCTCAAACAGCACACAGCATAGAGATAGTCTCCTCCTGCAGTCTCTCTCCCTGGTTCCTGTCCTCAGCAAATGTTCTTCTTGTTTCCCAGAAGCGATATAAAGTTCTGGGGTCGGAGTCCCCCTTTTTATACTCATATTTTATTTGTTCTCTGATGGCTGAGAGGCCTTTGCCTAGCCCATACCAGTTCTGGTCAGTCTTGGAGCACTTTGTTTACAGGACTCCTTCTTTCATTTGACAGTGTGGGCCAGGGACATCAAACGCACCACAGGAGGTGGAGCCAGCATTGTGGAAGGCAGGTCCCAGGTGCAACTCCTCCCACCACTCTACCATCTCTCTATTCAGTCTTGTGCTGACTCACCCTGTCTCCTGGAATCCCCCAGCCCGTCACTGAAACTCCAGACAAGGAATACACAACCTAGCACAGGCAGGCTTGGATAGTTAGGCAAGAACATACCTACTTTCTAAAGTGGTATTTTCCAACACAGAATGTTAAAACCAACTTCCCTAAAAGATGTATTTTATCATTCTGAGTTCAGGCATACTAAACTTGAATTTCTACCATGTTCCCTGGGTCAGTTAGGATTAAACGGTGTTATAATCAAACTGCCGATTCTGGCCTATGGGGAACAGGTAGCCTTGCAATAGTAAAAAACGAAAATGGCTGTAATTCACTATCAGGACATGCCACACACATCAGGGCATGTCCTACCTTTTACTTACAATGCACCCTGCCCTTGGGCCTACCTTATGGGTGTATGATATGATGAAAAGGGAAGGTTTAGGGACTGGCAAGTTGGTGTACTTGGCCAGTCAACATGGCAGTACCAGACTGCACATAGGCTCTGCAATGGCAGGCCTGAGACACACTTTGCAGGCTGCTTATGTGGGTGGCACAACAAGTGCTGCAAGCCCACTAGCAGCATTTGATTTACAAGCCCTAGGCACCCATGGTGCACTGTACTAGGGTCTGGCCAGTAAATCAAATAATCCAATCATGGAGTCACTAATCCATACATCAATTTACAATAGGGAGCACTTGCACTGTGGCACTGATTAGCAGTGGCACAGTGCCCAAAGCATCTAAAACCAGCTAAAACATATGAGGCAACAGCAAAAAATGGAAGGGAGACCCACGCCAATGGTACCAGGTCTAACATTGATACTGCACAGGGCCCACCTAACACGGCAGGCGATACGAACCATGTACCCGACCACCTCTTCAGATTGTCCTAGGTGTTGCCACCCAGATGCTGACTTCATCCACATGAATGGGCTTGTCCCTCTCTGAACGGCTTCTGGACGGAAGTCACGCAGGGCCTCACGCAAGTTACTGAACGTTCCACTTGGGCTACCTTTGAGGCCTTTCTCTTTTGGGTCTTTCCCCCTCCCCATAAAGGTGGTTGTACTGCGCCGCTT
The DNA here is from genome assembly GCF_964204655.1 of Triturus cristatus. Classification (NCBI taxonomy): domain Eukaryota; kingdom Metazoa; phylum Chordata; class Amphibia; order Caudata; family Salamandridae; genus Triturus; species Triturus cristatus. The sequence goes on from NC_140586.1 coordinate 696,415,059, forward strand.
TACGTGGCTCTCCTTGATGCTTGCCAAGAGGCTAATCATGCAGCGCTGGAAGTCTCGCTCTGCGCCGCATGTGGGAAAGTGGAGGGAAGAAGTTATTAAATGGGCTACAGCTGAGAGAAAGGTGTTGCAGCGCGAAGAGTATAGGGAACTGAGGAAAATGCCGATTTCAATGGAATGGGCCCAAATGTTAGAACATTTCAAAGCACAAACCGCAACTGATCCTGCAGATTGAGGGAATATTGCCCCCCCTCACCCCCTGGTGTTGTCCATCTGTGCCTAATTGCCAGAGCACCTGTTTAAAGTTAAGCACTATGGGGCAGATTTACAAGCCCCGTGCACCACTTTTGCGCTGCCGTTGCGTCACTTTTGTGACGCAGCGGCGGCGCAAAGCTAGCGCCATGCTGTGACAGATTTACAACGTGACGCATCTAGGGAAATGCATCACGTTGTAAAGCCCTGCGCCACATTAAACCCACGTCAGGTTTAATATATGCAGGGTGGGCGTTACGTCTGAAAAAGCCTCGGAAAAGTGACGCAGTGAAATCTACAAGATTTCACGCAGTCACTTTTCCGACGCTGGTGCGTCAAATCCTTACGCCTGCTTGAAGCACCATGTAAGGGATAGGGCAGGTTGGAAGAGTGCTTGAGTTGCGTCGCGCTTGCGACACAACTTCAGCACTGCGCCAACCTTACGCCGGCAGATGCGTCGCGCATCTGCTTGTCCTTGCGCCACGATGCACCGCATTGTAAATGCAGCACATCTGGGGTGGCGCAAGGGCAAACTTGCGTGATGCATCTTCCCTGGCGCATCCCTGCAATCAATGCTGATTGCAGGGATGCGCCAGGGAACGTAAATCTGCCCCTATGTATTGAACTGATTATATACCCCCTCCCCTGAAACGGATCCTCTCTCTCCCCGCCACCACTGGTGCCCCCTCCCTCTACCCATACTGCTCCAGCTTGATCACTCCATAAGGATGTATACAAAGACACAGACACCCAGACCGTAGTGGCGTTGGTTTGATGTTTTCTTTTTCTTGGTAGGGATTTATATTTTGTGGGAGGGGAGTGTTAGGGGGGGAGTCAGAGTTATAAAATGTACTCACCTGAAAAGTGTATCCGGACTATTGTATGTAAACTGCTCATTCCACACACTAATGTGAAAAATCTACTGCAATGATTAAGTCTGTTAAACATGCACCGATTCTTGAAAGTATTGACCTCATAATTAACAGTCAGAAGATGTAACCAGGGACAGATGTAATGTGTTTATCCATAAATTGAAAATTGAATAAAACTTGTGTTAATAAAATGGTACTTGACTGATACAAAGAAACTTTGAGGTCACATTTAGGTTAAGAACAGCTCAGGGTCACTCTAATTGTTGGCTTCAATTCAGCCGGATTACGTTCCAGGACACCAGCGGTGTCGTGAAGCCCCGCTTTAGGATCTACAGCAGGTGCTAGGGTTCTTTATGGGCCTCTTTTGGCTGCAATATAAAGGAATACAGCGTCAACTGAAGAGCAAGCAGGAGCAAGGAAAAATGAAGGATGGGTTAATAGAAAAGGTAAAGAAAGGAGGGTGAAATGAAGGATGGATGAGTCGGTGGAAAAATGAGAAGGTGAGTGAATGAGTTGGCAGATAGATGAGTGGGTGAAAGATGAGTGAATGGATAGGTGGATGGACAGTGGAAAGTTTGGTAGAGTAAAGGGATGGATTGATGTGTGGGTGAAAGGATGAGTGAATGGATGGTAGAGTGGATGGATGAGTGAATGGATGGCAGAGTGGATGGGTGGATGGCAGAGTGCATGAGTAGATAGCAGAGAGGATGGATGGATGGCAGATTTGATGGATGTAAGGGAAACGATCGAGTGATGGATAAAAGAATGAATCTATGACAGAATGTGAAGGTGAAATAGTGGATATCAGTGGGTGGACGGTAGGGTGAAAAAATGACTGGATAGATGCTAGGAAGGAAGAGACAAGGGGGCTTTACTAATGAAGGTTGTGCTCACTTTGCTCACTTGCTTTGCTTGCTTGGTGCCATGAGAGCTTTAGTTCAAAATGGAGTTATTTCAATGTTCTAGCTCCTCACTTGCAGTACCATATAGTGTCAAGGTGTCAAGGTGACTTGCTAAAGCTATATATGCATTGTTCTCTCTAAGGCAACATGCATGATTTATGCTGTATGTTTGTGCTGCAGCCCTTGTAAGTAACTGTCCTTTTTTCGCAGCAAACTTGTGTCCGCAGAGAGGATGCGTGCCCCAACATCCCAGATCACCACATCCACCATCGTAGCTGCCCCATGGCCTTGTCTGCTAGCTGTCTCTGGCTTGAGAGCGAACCACTCCTTTCCTACAGCCTTACACTGGATTCACACAGGACCTTGTTAGTAAAATTGGTTCAATATTCAAAAATTATTATTCGTACCTGCCTAGCTTTGCATGTCTATGCGTAAACTGGGCAGCATTGTTAGTGACAGTCCTTTAATGCACCTGCCAGGATTTGTGCTAAGATGGATTCAACTTTGTCAGGACCCACTGAAGGAAGGTTCTGAATGTCAGGTAACAGGTGCTTTTCACTGGTGAGTCAGTTCTTGCAACTAGGAGCCACCTGCTATGTTTCGGACATAGGAATATTAAATCCATTGTGTCTGGCTCCTGTAAATACAAACCATTGTTTTGGCTGTTAATAAAAAACGTATATACAAAGTAACCATCTTTTGCTTGAAACAGTTCACTTAGAAATATATGTGTCATAAATTGTCCTATAGTTTAAATGTACTCGCAGGTAACAACAAGTCCATGATAGTAATACAGTTTGGCATTCTAAATTCCAAAGAAATATTTTTTTTTAAATCCCATGTAAAATGAGTCTAGCAGAGCAAATGCCTGCACAGCTGTAATGGGGCTTTTGAGCCCTACATGAAGGCCTAAATCGTCAGCAAAAGTTGGCTTCCACTTGTAAAATATATCCCCTTTTAACACCTGTGTAGGAAGGAAGAAATCCAGGCCTGGTTTTACTAAGGACTTGCGTTGTCCATGCGTGACGCAAGTAGTTGCAAGTCAACGCAAGTCCCTATCTGGGAATTGCTAAGCCACGCAAAGCCACTTTGCATGGCTTTCTGTGGTTTAGGAAATACAAAGTAATGCAACACATCACATAGCGCTTCCTTGCGTTGGTTTGCATCAGGGAGGCGTTTCATGGGTGGTGCATGGGCGTTCCCTTGCATCCACCGATGGAGTTTGACGCAATCCCAGATTTACTACAGTCAGTAAACATTGGATTGAGCCAAAATGGTTGTGCCTAAAAGACCCAGGCATAACGAGGTGAAATATTTTCTCCTTGTTACTTCCTTTTTCTCTGTGTGATGCCCTGAGCATAATGCTTTCCTGCACAAACACATTAATGCTCATAATGCAGGCACCCTTGCAGCAAGGAGCAAAGGAGACTGCATTAGTACTAGGCAACCTGAAGAGTGCCAGTGCAAAACGTTGCTTGCTGCCCTGCATTTGTGGAATGTTACTAAATATGGCCCCCGTGTTTAATTAAGTTGCCCCTGAAGAGGCTTATCTGTAGTAGAGTACATAATCGTAGGTTTTTTTTAAATTCTTCATCAAACGTGGACTTTTTCACAAACAAAGTCATAGATCTAAGAGAGTAGATACACATGTGCTCTTTTAGATTCACATCTTTTTGTATATCCACCAAAGGCAAATACTTGCTGATATGTAAGTCTGTTCTTTACCATTAAGTAACTTTAGAGTTAGTGCAAAACTGGATTTTTTATTTTTTGCACTATAGGAAATATTTTTAAATACCCCTTTTCTCACACAGATATACAGCTTGAAGTGGTACTTTATTCACCCTGTAGAACAGGATATCTAACAGAGGTCGCAGAGGGTTTAGTCCATCTAAATCTAAATTGAATTATTTTACATAGTCATTGGTTATCAATAGCATTTAGCACGGATTATTCATTCTGAAGCTATGGTGGACATCATTGCAGCTTAAGAAATTATCTGGAAAGGGCATTGTGAGTCCCACAGAGTTCTTATTTTTTGGCAGATCCCCAAACCTTTGCCTTGCCCTATCTCACTTTTTTCCTCCCCATTTCGTAAATTTAACCAATCAAAGACGTCTGTCACATTGACAAGCTTTTACTCTGTAATAGTTTGTTCTTTGCAACCACATTAAAATGATTTGATTCAGGATGTTCCATTCACAAGCAGCAATCTACTTATTTCAGAAATCTTTGCGAACTTGGCCAAGAGGCAACAGCAGTTTACCTCTAGGGGGCATATGTATCAAGCCCTTTTCTCGTTCGCAAACGGGCCGATTCTCAGAATCTGCCTGTTTGCGAACGGGAAAAGGCCGTTTGAGATGTATCATCCCAAAAGGGCATCGCAAATTAGAGAATCGCAAAATTTGCGATTCTCTATTTTGCGATTGCATTTAAGGAATCGCAAATTGCGATTCCTTAAATGCAATGTATGAAGCACAGAAAAAGTGCGATTTGGCATTAGGAATCGCAAATTACCACCAACTTCAAGTTGGTGGTAATTTGCAATTTCTTTGAAAATTGCACTTTTTTGCATTTTTCAAAGTGCCATGTGGAGTCCATACATGCCCTTAGGGCATGTATGTGCGCCACATGTGCACACATACATATTTCAGGGGTGCAACAGGGTGTCCTTTTGACACCCTGGAACCCTTGAAATTGCATTCTCATTTTGCTATTCTATAAATGCGAATCACAAATTAAGAATGTCTTCCCATTCATTCCTATGGGCCTCCTAGCCCATAGGAATCAATGGGAAGGTATTCCTTAATTGCTATTCGCAATTTGCGAATCGCAATTAAGGAATACCAAGGAATCGCAAAATATTTGCAAATTTTTTATTACATCCCGTTTTGCGATTCTCAAATAGCGATTCTCTAAAAATCGCTATTTGAGAATCAACGGTATTTGATACATATGCCCCTAGGTCTCTAATATTTAAACCCATCAATTTCTTCCTAGTAAGAAATAATTATTCTTACACATGTGATCTCTTTATGGTACATTCTCTTCATGCTCAGACGGAGCTTGGACAAAATATCAGATAAAAAATATCAGGAGGCAGAAATATAGGAAAATAAATATTGTGATACACGAATATTGTTGACAAGAATATCGTGTTTTAGGTAAGTAATATCGCTTCTAATAATATTGCTGTTTTTAATATCGTTGTCAAAATTATAGTGGTAAAAAACATTGTTTTTTAATAATTTAAATGTATTTTAGTTGAAATATTTGTTTTATGTGTTAATTTTATTTATATAAAGGTTATTTATTTTTTTAGAAATAACCATGTAATTTTAAGTGATTTAGAATTTCTAATTTAATTAATAATTTATAGTGGATTGTTGAGTTTGTGGGGGGATCGGTTTGAATGTAAATTAAGTAATAATTAAATAATAATTAATTATTGATTGACTATTTAACTAATTTTTAATAATGTATCATATGGATTACTGATTTATTGTACTCATATTTTAGGTGTAGGATGCTAGGTTTGTAGGGGTATACGGTAGGAAGTTATTAAATTAATAATTAATGTTTGATTAATTATTATTTTTAAATAAATTATTCAATTGAATTTCACAAATTTAAATTACGGAACATTTAATTATTTTAAGTATAGTTTAGTTGCATGCTGCTGGGTTCGATTAGGAAGATAATTAAGTAACATTTAGTTAAAAATGTATTATTAATTGTTAATTTATTGATTTTAGACATGTAAATAATGGAACACTTATTTATGAGGATATATTTTAGGTGCAGGCTGCTAGGATTTATGAGTATAGGATGGAAAGTTAATTAATCAATAATTATGCAACAAGTATTTAATTATTGTTAAAAAAAAAAATGTAGTAATTATGTAAATTGTTTATTTTGTATTACACACACACACACACGCATTTATGCATATAGTTATGTATATTAAGTGGTTCATATTTTTTATACATTCATGGTGAGACGTATATATGTAATGTGTTTGTGGTGAAGTACTTTCCCTACTGCCAGTTAGGAAGCGTACACAGTTCAAGGCTTTGTGTCTGGTTCATAAGGCACTTCATGGATCTGGTCCAACCTATTTAAAAGAGCGGCTGTATTGGTATACTCCAATCAGGTCACCGTAATATCAGGCAAAGGTGAAAATTGGGGTAAATTGCTTAATCTAAAAAAGAAATTAATACGGACAGAGGCCCATGCTGAATTCTTAATTGAATATGTGAAATCAGGTACTATTCCGATTGGGTTACAGATTCGCAATGAACCTGGCCTGTTTATAGAAAACAAAAAATACCTAGAAACTTGGGCCATGATATCAAATAGATGCAGCCGTGATTGGATGCTCCTGATTATTGAAACTGCACAAGAACTTATTATTATTGAGAAAGAGGCGATTGATAAATTGGAGCTTGAGCTTAACAACTGTCCTGCATTAGAGGAGGCAAAAAGAAAATTAGAAGATATAAATAGAGATGTGGAAGGATATAGGGATTACCTTTTTAATAAAAAAACCAATAAACTAAGAAAGGATATAGACCGGTTCTCACAGGAAAGGATTTATCCTTTCCTCATGGAGAACTATTTCCAACAAAGGAATGATATGTTCTGGGAAAATTCGTCTAATAAACAAATATATAAGAGAGGTGGAAGAAAACAGGTAACCTTTTCTGAAACCTCTGGGTCCAGTAGTGAAGACGATAGTGGATTAAGAGAAGAACCCGGAAATAGAGGAAATATGAGGGATTATGTTCCTTTTTTAGACTCACGCCCGAGGAGAGGAACGCGATTCAGTGGGAATCGGGGGAAGGGGTCAGACCAACAGGGGCCCTCCTCAACAACAGGAGTATATGCGCACAAGGAGCCAGCGTTACTGGCGACAGACAGAGCACCAGTAATAAACCTGTCTAATAAATCCCTGAATGCAATAGAAATTAGTCTTTTAAGAAAAGGGTTTAGCTTTGTTCCATCAACTTCAGTAGATAGGTTTCAGTTAGAGAAAGATTTACGTGCTTTTTTTAGAAAAGTAAGATTGAGGAGATTTTTTGAGAATAGAGACATGTTGGAACGGATTAATCATTCAGGCCTGAAGCCCAAATCACAATTCACCCCTAGTCTGGCCATGGTTGGCAAAAATATTGAAATCTTTGAAAAAGCGGTTGAAAGTGACATTCACAATATTCTGAATAAATCCAATAAATTCATGGGACATAACAACATAAATGCAATGGAAAGGCAGGCCCTAAACTCCCTAAAAGCAGATAGTAGTCTTACCATCAAACCTGCTGATAAGGGGGGCGGGGTAGTTGTCTTTAATACTCTAGACTATGAGCATAAGATGCTCAATATGCTCAATGTGGAGGAACACTATGTACGCACAAATGAGAGGCAGCTTACTACTGTGTCTAGAAAATGCTTGGCTCTACTTTTAGAAGCCAAAGAAAAACCATGGATCTGTGAGGATGAGTTCAAATTCCTTAACAACTTGGAACCTAGGACCCCTGCCATATATGGTCTCCCTAAGATTCATAAGAACTGCATCGATCCACCGATGAGACCTATAGTCAGCAGTATTGGCTCACTTTTAGAGCCCATTAGCAAATATGTCGACCATTTTTTGCGCCCGATTGTGTGTGGCTTGCGCTCTTATGTGCGAGACTCGGCCCATATGATCTCCCTGGTAGAGGGTAAACCGTTCTGTGGAGAGACTCAGTGTCTAGTCACCCTGGACATTGAGTCTCTCTACACGAATATCCCACAGAATGATACAGTCAATGTAATTAGGGAGATTCTTGTGGACCAAGATTTGGGCGGTGCCAATGCTGACTTTATTGTGGACTGCGTCAACCTGATCCTGAAAAATAACATATTTCTATTCAAGGATGAATATTTTAAACAGCTGAAAGGGACCAGTATGGGGGCAACCTGTGCGCCAAGTCTGGCCTGTCTTTATGTTGGCCAGTTCGAAATCAAGCACATTTACAATGAGGCAGCCCCTTTTTTCGAAAATGTAGCGGGCTGGTACCGCTACATTGACGATATCTTCTTCATTTGGGAAGGCACCATTGAGGATCTTGAATCATTCTTGGAATGGCTTAATCTAGGAGATCCCAATTTGAGATTTACGTCTCATTTTAGTAGGACTAGAGTTGATTTCTTGGATATCTCCATTAAAGACACCAATGGCCTTTTGGAAGTAGAGCTGTTTACTAAACCGATGGCCAAGAACACTCTCCTACACTTTTCGAGTTTTCACCCCAAATCTCAAAGGGATAGTATCCTTTTTAGTCAGTTCCTCCGTCTTCGGAGGAACTGTTCTGACTTACAAGATTTTTACAAACATGCTGCTGATTTGAAGCGCAAATTTAGAGATAGAGGGTACCCGAAAAAACTTCTGACCCACTCCCTCAAACGTGCCAGGTTCTATGATCGAGATGCTTTGGTAAACAAACCGGCAGAAAAGAAAGAACTACCTAGCAAAGTTGTCTTTGTTAGTAAATTCTGCAATATGAGTAACCAGATTAAGAATATTGTTAATAGAAACTGGCATATTCTAAATCATGAGGAAGAGGTAAAATTGGAAAGACCATTATTTGCCTTTAAAAAGAACAATAACTTGAGAGACATTCTGGTACACACCTATCGGGAGGATGGGTCTAAAGACCAAAAAACTATGATGAATGATCGGGCGACCGGTAATCACAGATGTGGAACCTGTAATATATGCCCTCAGTGCCTACAAACAAAAGAAATCAAACATAATGGCTTTACAGTCAGATCAAAGACTTTGAATAACTGCAGAAGTAAGAACGTTGTGTATTTCCTCCAATGCCCATGTGGACTAGGGTATGTGGGAGAGACGGGAAGAGAACTACGTGTTAGGCTACAAGAGCACAGATCAGCCATTAAAATGAAAAAAATCACTGCCCCCCTAGTGCCACACTTTATTGAATCCGGACATGGTGAGAATGATTTCGGGTGGTTTATTTTAGAAAAAGTCAAGATAGATAGGAGAGGTGGAAATATGACAAATAAGCGAAAATCAAGGGAACAATGGTATATTTCCCACCTCAATACTGCGCAGAAAGGTTTGAATTCAAGAGAGGAGTGGCAACGTCTGTTAGTGGCAAGATAAAGTATAAAATTCTTTCTTGTACACTTCGTGTTTTCTGACTATCCGTTCTTATATGACCAGTATAGAGATACCTTATGTGGTTGGGACTACCGCCCATTGAGGAGGTGAGTTTTCCCTTGGTTACGATACACTGAAAATGTTATTCGCACTTTTGACGGCATTGGCATAGTGGATGAAAGTATTTGTATAGTGGCCTCTGTGAAAACAATCACAGTGGATGCAACATCGCCACTATGATCTGTTAATCCTACTAGTCATATTTTAGTTCTATGGGATGGAACTAGAATCTGTGTGCTCGGATGGGATACACAGGTATATTCTCGGCGAAATTTGGGAAGAGACCCGCCGTGTCGCTGTAAAATGAGTACGCTGGTCAATGGAACGGAAACAGAACTGAAAGCCGTTTTTTCTATATATAAAAAATAGACCGCGGTTTTCCTAAAAATAGTTGTCGAATATTGTACCATTCTTAAACTATCATGAGACTTCAGATGTGGATTGGATTAGCTCCATTAGTTGTATATTCATAACCGACTATGGTTTGACTCTTCCAAGATGGCGGCTTTCGTCGTGAGACTTTAGACCAAGCTGACATCGAGTCATGACTGCACCGGAAGTGCTTGGTCGGCTACCGGTGGGTCACGAGAGGAGAGACAATATATAAATAGCCGTTACGAAATACGAAAATAATTGGATTTCCACAGAGGGCGCACTGTGAACACTGGAATAGGCGTAGCAAAGGTATGTACTCTAATTGGTGGTTCGAGGTCTGAAATTTGATCTGGGAGTTAGGCTCTGTTTATTTCAACTATGGGCCGCTGCATGTTTAAACTAAGAGGACATTTTTCCTTCTTCCCCCTGCAGTATTTTTACTTGCACTGAACCCTATGTAGGGACTTTTATATGCCCGCACCAGACGAGATATCGTGGTTAATAGAGAAGCAAGCCTGACAAGGTAAATTAATAACACTCTTGGCGAAGTTAGCACATTTGGTTATGCCGCGAGCTTTATGCAGGGACTAGCGGGAGAGACGTTAGCTGGTTTTATGCAATAGCCGTTATTAGGGTTGCTCGCATTTAGGGAAATAAATATAGGTACTTTAGTAATACCTTTTTTACAAGTATGCTCCTTTTAACAAATATGCTTGTTTTAGTGAATAATAGAACAATAGGGATTAACAGTGTTGATCCTGTCCATTTGCTTGGTAGACATATCTGAAGACTATCAGCATACAGATCTAATGTTGTAAACGGCCGGTGAACCATGATAGACTTTTGTTGTAGGTGTGAAAAAAACATTAGAGATTTCCGCTTGTATGCTCCCATTTAATTACCGGTGAGATTCAATAAACACTAAAGGCTAGTTGTGAGACTAAATACAGGTTTAAATAGTTGTTGTACTTATTATTTCTGCTTACAGGTTTCAGATCAAATAGTCATACGCCAGTAATAGAAGGATTATTACCTTAATATTGAAGCTAATACCTGGAGGTCTTTTCAGACTCGGAGGAGATAATTTTAAGGTACATAAGATATTGTTTAGTATCCTGAATAACTTTGTTGTCATTGAGAGATCAAAAAAAATCTTTTTGGGTTTTTGCGTCTCTTCTGAATAGGTGTCTACATACCCTATGTGAAGGGCTTATTTTTGGCCACAGAAAAACAATTGAAGACCCTCTGATTGGAGATAGATTGGAATAAATTGCCAACTATTAAATGTGAGTCGTTATTATGACTATCTATGGTGTCCTGATGAAATGGGTCATATGTATTCCTGCCTATAATAACAAGTCCTAACGGGGCAAGGAAGAATTATGGGAGCGCTAAAAGAAGAAATCTATCGATACTGGAGCAATCTTTTTTACGTGACTCCAGATATAATATTTGGATATTATAGCTTAAGTGAAATCGTGTTAAGTGGGAGTTCCACTAACATTAAATATTTTCTAAAATATTAAAACTGGCTGAATGCATGTTTTGGTTGTTAAAAAAAACCTTTTTATGTAGTGGGATGAGATATTCGGTTAGTGAAATGTATGATGACAATGAGAGAAGAAATAATTTTTTAAAAAACTTTTTTGTTATCATGTTATTTCTTTTCAGATTTTCGTTTGTATTTGTAACGAAATTGGGACTCCATCAAATTTTTCCTGAAGAAGGTGTTGGCAGACAATCTATGCCCACCGAAACGCGTCGATGCTTTTAAAAGAGAAAACCACGTAAAATCATTGATTACTGGTTTGGTGACATGCACAACTGTAAACTATATCTTTAGGGTCACCTTTGATGAATCGTTGGTTTGGTGATTTTTCTCTAATCAATAGGACACAAGTGTCCTTTTTTATTGTGTTCCCAATTTGTATATTGTGTGATGTTCATCAATTTATAATGTGTGTTTTTAACAATATATGTATAGTTGACCAGGAATGATTTATGAGACATTGATTTGACTAGCTTGTTATTGCTTCATAATTAGCTACATAACAATAGATAACATATACTTTGTATAATGTTTAGTACAAATTAAATAAATACACTTTTTTATTGACATTTTTCTTCTTCTCAATTGTTTTGATTGCATCCGTCCTGCCGGTTCTCATCCCACTAGTGTGCAAGGTGTGTGGATGGTTATATATCTCTGACAAGGAGGTTCTATTTGTTTGACTAAGGTATACTCCAATCAGATCCTTACGCTCATCTGATGCCAAGCTGGTCTATGTGCCATTTGTAAAAAAGTCCACCTGGGGTGGAAGAAGCTTTATAGTCAATGCAGCCAAGGCTTGGAATAAGCTTCCTCTATACCTCAGAGGTATGACCAGCTTCCTGGTTTTTCGAAAAGCTTTAAAAACTTGGCTGTTTACAGGTTAGTTGGACCTCGGCTCTGAGCCTTGAGCAAGATTTCACATAGCGCCAGGACACCTACGGGCAACTGTAGCGCTTAACACATGTTATAATAATAATAATAATAATACTCCTGTGTAGACTACAATAGGAATAGTAAAATTAACCTCTTTGCAGTTTGACAATTGCACAGCCTGGACTGTGGATTGTAAATTTCACCCCTATGAAATCCATCACTTTCCCTACTTTTGTGCTGTTTAAATTGATAATAGTAAATTTCACCCCTCTGAAATCCAACGCTTTCCCTACTGTTGCACAGACTGGAGCGAGAATAGTAAGTTTGAATACTCCAAACTCCAACTCTTTCCCTTATGTTGCATAAACTAGAAAGCAAATAGTATATTTAATAGTCTTAGACTCCATTGGTTTAAATAATTTTGGATAAATAGAGTTAATAGCATTAATTGTTTTATATTTTTTGTATTTAGTATTATTTGGTTTTCTTTTAAAATGTATTTGAATATTTAAAATATGTTTTGTAAATGTTTTTTTTTTAGATTTTTCAATTGCTTTTATTGTATTTCTTGTGTGTATTAATTAATATATTTTATCTTATTAATTTTTCTATATTTTTATGGTATATGTGTATATATATATATATATATTTATTACCTACTGGCGGTCGCCAGTAGGTAGATATAGTTAGGACCTATTTTCCATAGGAAATCCGCAACATTCTATTTGGAATAACGTTGGCGCCGATTGACGAATCTTCGCGAAATTTTCCAAACTTTTGGCCAGCTCCGGTCCGCTCCTATCCTGAAATTTTCACAGTGATTTGTCAAGCGGGGGCCGAGAAAAAAGGGGGGTCCCAAAACGCGTTTTCCCCATGCATTTTCCCGTAGGACCTTTTGACGCAGCTACAGCCCGAACTGCTGAACGGAATTACACCAAATTTGGCAAAGAGATAGTCCTCAGTTCAGACTCGTGCCTTTTGCTTAAATGGTGTAAATCCGTTCAGTAGTTCCTGAGAAAATTAGAGTTAAAAAGATAGATATATCTATGGCCTCAAAGGATCCGCGCACCCTCCCCGCACCCTCCCCTCACCCTGCCATGCACGAGCTGTATTCTAATTGGCTGTCAACACTCCAAATCAGGAAGTGTTGGCAGCCATCTTGTGCCTCGTTAGAACCGAGGCACAATAAACCTAAAAAACAAACGTGAAAAACGCGAAAAGGGGGAAGGGTAGAAACACCCTGACCCCCTAGGCCTGCTCAAGGGGTCCCACAAGGACCCCCAGGGACAAAAAAAGCATTTTATTTTTAAATTGGCGAGATTCGCGCACCCAGCACGAATTTCGGCTGAAAATTTTAAAAAAGAAGCGCGGGGCTCCCGTTTCGAGTATTCTCTTCCTCAAATGCTTTAGACGAAGGTACGTGCTTTGGCCGTCATTCACAATAAGCCTGGGCAAAGCACTACGCTACGCTCGCGTAGTTTGCGAAGTTTGCGCTACTTCGCACTATGCGAATTGCAAGTAGCACAGTGCAAACATGCGGTCATTTTTTGCTTGCTCATGGTCCTCAACATCAAGTTGGCGACCGCGAGCAAGCAAAATTACATCCCGGCAAGACTTTTTCCTCGTTCACGATCAGCAACATCAAGTTGCCGATCGCGGGCGTGGAAAATAAACCTCCTGGCGAGATGCTCAACACGGGTAGGTCAGGTTGCTCATTGCGAGTGGTCGCGTATGCTCGCAACCGCTCGCGATGAGAAACTACCAGTCCGCGTTGAGAAAGCTGCCACTCGAGTAAAAATCTACTCGAGCGGCAGAAAACTACAGCTCGCATTGTGCAAGATGCCGTTTTCAATGATTGCACAGTGCCGGATGCTTGTTCGCACTGTGCAATCATTGAAAACTGCATCTTGCACAGTGCGAACTGGGTACTACGCAGTTCACGAAGTGCTACGCATAGCTCGCGTAATGCGAAGTGCACTTTGAGTAGCTACGCGTAAGCGCTACTTCGCGAACTACGCCCAGGGTTAATTCACACCAATTATTTATTGCCAAATAATAACACACCCCCAATGGGGCTACTCCAATAAGACAATGTTAGGCATTATGGGAGTTGTAGTGACCGTAATTTGGCGCACTACTATTACTGTTTTTTGAAAATTTCAAGCTCAATTTGAGCCTCAGCAGATGCACAAGTCCTGAATCCTGCATTTCGGCTCCACATTAGGGTCGGTGAATCCGGTCCTCGTGGCCCCCTTGATATCCTGGGGTGGTGCGTTCTAGGCAGACGGGCCGCCGCCTATTGATGCACAAACTTGGTGACCCACTAGAAAAGCATTTGAGCCGAAATGAAGGTTACCAGCCTTTAATTACAGGTACGGAATGTGCAGCATGCCGGTGACAATGAAAACAGCCTTGCGTCGAGCCTGACGCGTTTCGTGCATTCTCTGCCTCAAAAGCTTTAGAAGAAGGTACGTGCTTTGACGGTCATTCACACCCATTATTTATTGCCAAATAATAACACACTCCCAATGGGGCTGCTCCAATAAGACAATGTTAGGCATTATGGGAGTTGTAGTGACCGTGATTCCATCCATAATTTGGCGCACTACTATTACTGTTTTTTGAAAATTTCAAGCTCAATTTGAGCCCCAGCAGATGCACAAGTCCGAATCCTGCATTCCGGCTCCGCATTAGGGTCGGTGAATCCGGTCCTCGTGGCCCCCTTGATATCCTGGGGTGGTGCGTTCTCGGCGGACGGGCCGCCGCCTATTGATGCACAAACTTGGTAACCCACTAGAAAAGCACTCCTGCCGAAATGAAGGTTACCAGCCTTTAATTACAGGTACGGAAAGTGCAGCATGCCGGTGACAATGAAAACAGCCTTGCGTCGAGCCTGACGCGTTTCGAGCATTCTCTTCCTCAAAGGCTTTAGACGAAGGTACGTGCTTTAGCGGTCATTCACACCCATTATTTATTGCCAAATAATAACACACCCCCAATGGGGCTGCTCCAATAAGACAATGTTAGGCATTATGGAAGTTGCAGTGACCGTGATTCCATCCATAATTTGGTGCACTACTATTACTGTTTTTTGAAAAAATTTAAAGCTCAATTTGAGCCCCAGCAGATGCACAAGTCCTGAATCCTGCATTTCGGCTCCACATTAGGGTCGGTGAATCCGGTCCTCGTTGCCCCCCTGATATCCTGGGGTGGTGCGTTCTCGGCGGACGGGCCGCCGCCTATTGATGCACAAACTTGGTAACCCACTGGAAAAGCACTCGAGACGAAATGAAGGTTACCAGCCTTTAATTACAGGTACGGAAAGTGCAGCATGCCGGTGACAATGAAAACAGCCTTGCGTCGAGCCTGACGCGCTTTGAGCATTCTCTTCTTCAAAGGCTTTAGACGAAGGTACGTGCTTTGGCGGTCATTCACACCCATTATTTATTGCCAAATAATAACACACCCCCAATGGGGCTGCTCCAATAAGACAATGTTAGGCATTATGGGAGTTGTAGTGCCCGTGATTCCATCCATAATGTCGCGCACTACTATTACTATTTTTTGAAAATTTCAAGCTCAATTTGAGCCCCAGCAGATGCACAATATATATATATAAGATAGATAGATAGATAGATAGATAGATAGATAGATAGATAGATAGATAGATAGATAGATAGATAGATAGATAGATAGATAGATAGATAGATAGATAGATAGATTCATAGATTCATAGAAATATAAATCCATGTATGTGTGTATATAAGAATATATTGATATGTAGAGTATTAAATATTATTCGAATATATTTAGTCTACATTATATTAAAATGATATATTACAATACTTAACATTTACTAAATTAAACTCTATTTATATTACAAAATGTGATCTGATATTTTTGTATTTACCATTATAAGTAAAGGATCATGATATTATGGTAAATTATATTTTTATCCGGTATCTCCGCACTTGAATCATACTTACTCATAATTAGGTTATAGTTGCAAAATATACCTTAACAAAATTACCACCCACCTGAATCTGCATGATGAACAACTATATATCCCTTGTAGAAAGAAAGCAAACATCAATGTTCTTTAGCACATGTATCCATGCCATAATGCTCCACTTAGATTCATAAAAACACCTTACCACCCACTCTCCAATATAATCTATCACTAAATATTACATTAGTCTATTCTAGAATCACTGGCTACTATTCAGCAGACCACTTTGGCTTTTGTCAATGAGCATCTCAAAAATACAAAGGATGCCAGGTTTCAAAAGCTCGTTGGTCCATTGCAAATATTGAGAATGGGCTATATACATTTACTAAACATAAAATACTCAGCAACTTCTCTGGACAATCTTTAGGTGACAGATGGATATGTATTTGTCCCTTTTTCAAATATGAGAAACTGTTCTTGAGGAAAGTAAACATCTTTAGATATAATAGAAATTGTTAGTACCCAAAGAAGATACTCTAGGGGTTACTAAAGGTATGAAGGATAATATAGCCTTATAGCCCACAGTTATGGGCTATACCGTCCATTAAAGGCCCCCTTCAGTGTTAAAGGCCCGTGCCGAAGGCGAGTGCCTATAACAAAAGAGCGTACCTTTAATGGCCAGTAAAGCCCTAGAGGGTAGAATGTTCTAATTAGTAAAACAAAGGCCTACGAGGGTTGAAATCCCCTCAGGCTAAAGGAGGCCTTTGTTCACAGCAACAGCTGTGAAAGGAAAACATTGGAATGTTGATGCTCCGGGCTACTACCACCCATTAGAAACCCAGAGCACTCCATTGATCAATGGGGCGTTCAACATCCCAATGTTCTAAGCTCTCTTAGAAGAGAAAATGGACAC
Organism: Triturus cristatus; assembly: GCF_964204655.1. Lineage (NCBI taxonomy): Eukaryota > Metazoa > Chordata > Amphibia > Caudata > Salamandridae > Triturus > Triturus cristatus. The sequence goes on from NC_140586.1 coordinate 696,431,969, forward strand.
CAGAGTAAATTCCAAGATTAATGGTCCGGACTAATATTTCCATATCAGTATATTTGTTAAGAAGATGGGTTATTTTTCATTCCTACTTCATCGACTTTATTGACTTGTGAAATTATGATTGGTGTTCTTTGGCCATCAACCCAAACAACGCAATGGAAAATAACTTTACTACCTAAAGGAATAATATTTGTATGGTAAGTAAACACGGTTTACATCTTTATTGCAGCGCCCACACACTTGTCGGACAAATGACAACAATATTCGAACATTAGAATCTAGAACACAGTTCTAAAGGAGTGCTGGTGAAGAGGCGTGTGCATACCTACTACATAAGAGAAGAATGGCATGCATCTTCACGAACACAAATATAATGTTATAACACTACAATTTCATATTCTAGTTTTATGAAGTTTGGCCTTCTAAGGAAAGTCGACACAAAAGTTTGCTGTTCTCCATCGAACATTGTATCACAATGTATCCATATTACCTCACCCAGCCCGGGAGCTTGTTTGATGGGTACTTCACGGAAATGGTCTAAAACCCGTCACTTTAATAATGAACAAAGATATTCCATCACAACGTAATTGCGTCAGTGTGTTTTCCAGCTAAGCGTCACACATGAGCTTGATACCCGACGCCTTGATCTTGGACGGCTCTGCAGAGAGAGCAGCGTTGAGGAACCCCTCGAGATCAAATGAACGGCTCACTAAGGGGGAGAAAAATGAAAGGCGCCGACCCTATGGGTTCATTTATAACAGTTAGTTTGTAAATAATGAGATCTACCACAGGTGCAGTTCATCAAAAATAGATTAATGTCACTCGGGCGACACCTGTGTGTGGAAAGCGCCTGGTTTCTATTATTCTAGATGTCCATGGCTGACAAGCTCAGGAACACAAAGGGCTGGAAAGCGAAGCCGGGCTCTCTCACGCAGCTCGCATACAAGAGAGAAGCTTTGTCCATATTTGTTTTTGTTCTGTAGCTAATTTAGTTACTACTAATCAAGATTAGCACTGACCACAAATCGGCATTATCTGACCTGCTTTAAGTTGGACCCAAAGGAAAAGAAAAGCCTTCCCTCCATGTCATCTTTGGGTGCCCAGTGCAAACTAACAGCGTTGTTTCAAACATCATTTTTAGGGCATCACCAATCTAGCGGGGTATTCCAAACCAATTTCCTTAGGCGTACTGTTACTGTCACAAAGGCATTTTATAGCAATGTTGGCCTTTTCTAAAAGAGGCACCACAAACGGAATTTGCTGTTATATTATAGCTAAGGCTCCTAGGGTTCCGTTTTTACAGATTTTTACAGATAAATACAGACAGAAAAACATTTATTTTCCTGCCTGTATTTAGTTTGAAATGTGAATAAAAACGGAAATGATGTTGCTTTTTGAGTGATTCTAAATGCCATCAATCATGGCTGCTAGTCCAATAGCTGTGCGGATTGACAGGTAAGGGGGTTAACAAAAGAAAGACATTTTGGTAATGAGGCTTAAGAAGCAGTATAGAAGCACAAGGTTGACTCTAAAATGTGCAAGTTTTCATTCAAGCTTTTCTTGTCATCCATGGGAGGGCTTATCATTGAAACCTGTCGGGAATTCAAGCAAGAGCATACATTTAATGGTTAAATAAATGTGGATATAAACTAGTTTTAGGTTCATTTTTCACAAACCACGAAATAAATGTGGATAAATACAGATACACGTTTGCAAAAATACATATATACCAATACAGAGGGAAATGTGAAAAAAAGAAATAGCATAAAATTGGGAGCCCTAATTATAACACTCATTTCATCAATGTAATGAAGATGATAGTCTAAGTCATCTCTGTCAGTAGTCACACCGACTGAAAGGTCTGGGCGAAATATATTGTATGGTATGGACCATTATCAAGGTCAGACAATAAGGTGTCGATTCCGATCCTGGAGAAACCGGGTCGGTCGGAGCGTTTTCTCCGTCCGACTCGTACCCGGGAAAAACACATTACAAACATGGAAGTACGATTCGCACGGACACACCATTTCCGTACGAATCGTACAAAACACCGACCGACGAAAATATACATACAAATGTGATCCGGGGAACGCGCCGACATGACGTCGGGACGCATTCAGGCTGCGTTTCACGAACCAGGAAGTACGAACCGCACCGACGTCACCCCGCACGGATAAAATTCTCCGACTGCCAAAAACTGCCGGGAAATCAGGACGACGCGCGCAAGGAGCACCTGTACGCGACGGACAGCCATGGACCCGAACATACGTGTCATCCCAGCCCTCATAGCAGTCCACCTGCTCTACAGGAACCGACGCAGACGACGCAGAAGGTCAGAACAACACCCAGGGGCAAAGGGGGGGCAGGGGCAGGACACAAAACCCCCACCCAAGTCACAAATCATACATGCCCTGGACATACCTGACCTTCAGGGCCTGGTCACTTCGAGGGGGTGGGGGCGTGTCCAGCAACGGAAGTGGATGTACACGCGAACCGGCAACACAACAAGTCCGGTACGTACCGTACCCACGCCTTAAGAGCGTGGGTACGAGTCGTACCACGCCCACCCCTACGTCACCCCAACAATGGCGGTACGGCCCGTACCCATGTTCCAAAGGCCCAGGTATGGGCCGCACCACCACCCGTGTATGTACGGTGCATACCAACACCCCAGCAGTGTATGTATGGACCGTACCCCCACCCGTGTATGAATGGCGCATACCAACACCCCACCCGTGTATGTACGGACCGTACCCCCACCCCACCAGTGTATGTACGGACCGTACCCCCACCCCACCAGTGTATGTACGGACCGTACCCCCACCCGTGTATGTACGGACCAAACCCCCACCCCAACAGTGTATGTACGGACCGTACCCCCACCCCACCAGTGTATGTACGGACCGTACCCCCACCCCACCAGTGTGTGTATGGACCGTACCCCCACCCCACCCGTATATGTACGGACCGAACCCCCACCCCAACAGTGTATGTACGGACCGTACCCCCACCCTTGTATGCATGGAGCGTACCCAGACCCGCGTATGTTCGGAGCGTACCCCCACCCGTGTATGTACGGACCCTACCCACACCCGCGTACGTATGGAGCGTACCCCCACCCCAACAGTGTATGTATGGAGCATACCCCCACCCCAACAGTGTAGGTACAGACCGTACCCCCACCCGTGTATGTATGGAGCGTACATGGCCAGACACAGGAGGGGTGTGTGCAGAGTCCTCCCAGCAGTGCCCAGACACAGGAGGGGTGTGTGCAGAGTCCTCCCAGCAGTGCCCAGACGCAGGAGGGCTGTGTGCAGAGTCCTCCCAGCAGTGCCCATACCCAGGAGGGCTGTGTGCAGAGTCCTCCCAGCAGTGCCCAGACACAGGAGGGGTGTGTGCAGAGTCCTCCCAGCAGTGCCCAGACGCAGGAGGGCTGTGTGCAGAGTCCTCCCAGCAGTGCCCAGACGCAGGAGGGCTGTGTGCAGAGTTCTCCCAGCAGTGCCCAGACACAGGAGGGGTGTGTGCAGAGTCCTCCCAGCAGTGCCCAGACACAGGAGGGGTGTGTGCAGAGTCCTCCCAGCAGTGCCCAGACACAGGAGGGGTGGGTGCAGAGTCCTCCCAGCAGTGCCCAGACACAGGAGGGGTGGGTGCAGAGTCCTCCCAGCAGTGCCCAGACACAGGAGGGGTGTGTGCAGAGTCCTCCCAGCAGTACCCAGACACAGGAGGGGTGTGTGCCGAGTCCTCCCAGCAGTGCCCAGACACAGGAGGGGTGTGTGCCTATCATTCCCAGCAGTGCCCAGACACAGGAGGGCTGTGTGCCTATCATTCCCAGCAGTGCCCAGACACAGGAGGGCTGTGTGCAGAGTCCTCCCAGCAGTGCCCAGACGCAGGAGGGCTGTGTGCAGAGTCCTCCCAGCAGTGCCCAGACGCAGGAGGGCTGTGTGCAGAGTCCTCCCAGCAGTGCCCAGACGCAGGAGGGGTGGGTGCAGAGTCCTCCCAGCAGTGCCCAGACACAGGAGGGGTGTGTGCAGAGTCCACCCAGCAGTGCCCAGACACAGGAGGGGTGTGTGCAGAGTCCTCCCAGCAGTGCCCAGACACAGGAGGGGTGTGTGCTTATCATTCCCAGCAGTGCCCAGACACAGGAGGGGTGTGTGCCTATCATTCCCAGCAGTGCCCAGACACAGGAGGGCTGTGTGCAGAGTCCTCCCAGCAGTGCCCATGGAAAGAAAGGGTGGAGTACCCACAGATCCAATTGCCACAATTGTCAGTCAGGTGCACAAAGACCCTGCAGTACATGTAACACATGTGTGCGAGGCTGGGAGTACACATATGCATACTGGCTAAAAGGGAACATGTCCACATGAAGTCATGTCAACAGACTACATACACAAGTACAGTGATCACCCAGGATGCCACGAATGATGCAGGTGGAGACATCGCTCTGCATGCATGGCCAAAGTTGAAGGGGTCCGTCACACACCCAGCTAATGTAGACACAGCTCAGCGCAACATATTGGAAACACCCTGCAGGGAAGATGTCAGGGTACACAGAGGAAGGAACACACCTTGGGACAATTACACCATGCAGTAGCTGCCTACATGAACAAAGAAACTTAGCTAACACCTTGTGATGGCACACAGATACCAGGGTCCCCCCTATGACCAGCACACTACTACATTTCCCACACACCCAACACATGATCACCACCCAAAATCATGGAGCAGCCCCACCAACAGCAATACCACAAAAGCAGTAGGGTTCTAAGAAAAAAAAAGGCTTTATTCAGCATTAGCAAAAAACTGTTTGTGTGGATAAAGTCCAATATTTACAAAGCCCATAGGGCAGTCCATTAGTCACAGCTGGATGGGGGACACAGTGGGACGCGTGTCCCCTAGCTTGCCTGCACAGTTCAGACCACCCTGTCTTCCACAGGGGGGGGGCATCATGTGGGGGGGAAGGACCAGGCACCGCAGGGACAGGAGGGGCAAGGGCAGGCGTTGTGGGCGCAGGGACGGAGGACTCCACCACAGGGGTTGGGGCAGCGCCAAAGGAGGTGGTGAGGATGGCGCTGCACACGTCAGCAAGGTCCCCCAGCGTATCACCTGCACCTGAAGGAACCACAGGCCCCAAGGAGGGGGGGGGCAGAGGAATGGGTCGCAGCGCCACTGGGGGAGGGTGTGGACAGGGGGGGCACTCAACTACCCTGACCGGGGATTCCTTTGCCCACTTGCTGGGTGGTGTCACTGTTGGGCTCAGGGACAGAGCGGCCATGAAGGAATCTTTGCTGGATTCGTGGCCAGGAGAGCTGAGGGGAGTGGATTTGGAGGGAGTGGATTTGGCGGAATGCGGACTCCCACTCTGGCTGCGTGACTTACGTTTGCCCCCCGACCCAGTGGGTGTGCCTACCTCACCCTGTGTGTGCGTGCCAGGAGGTGTGCGTTTGCCCTGCCTTGCTGGTGTGGTGCCTGTGTCTGGTGTTGTGCGTGCATGCTGACGTCTGGGTGTACGTGGGACAGGCATGGGAGTGGGAAGTGTGGATGGGGCAGGGGTAGGGGGTGGGACGTAGCGCTGCAGGAGATCCACTGCTGCAGTCAGTGTCGAGTCTATGGACCTCAACAAGTTGCGTTGGTCAGACTGCACGGCTGAAATGCCCTCCAAGTATGCCTCCATCTGGTTCAGCACTTGGCTGTGGCCATGGAGGACATTAAGCGTCGCAGTCTGACCAACCCGCAACTGCCGCAGGATGTCCACAGACTCGGCATTGGTGGCAGCAGTGGAGACAGGGGCAGGGGGTGCGGTGCCTGGCAAGAAGGAGACACGTGGTGACCGAGGGTATAAAGATAGAATATCAACGGGAAAATATCGACTAGCATTAATATCGTGGTAAGAATATCGACTGTGAAAAATATCGTAATAGAAAATATCTTTTTAAAAAATATCGTTTCGTGAGAATGACAAAAATATCGTCATAAAAAAATATCGATGAACAGAATATCGTTGATCAAAATGTCGTTTCATATAATATCGACAGAAAAATATAAGTTGTTATAAAATTTATAAAAAAATATGTATTATGTTTTTAAAAAACTTACAAAACTCCTACTAGTAATAATACGTGTTAAAAAATATTTTCTACAAAAGAATTGTTAACATTTTAGTAGCGGGTTATTGGTATTATAGGGGATAAGGGTGGGTAGTAATTTAAAATTTGGTTTTTAAAAAATTGATAAAATATAAACAAATTAGAAAATATTTAGGAAATCCAAATTTTATTTTGAAATTTCGAATTCTTCACAAAATTAAATTTGTAATTAAATTTTATAATTTCAAATAAAAATTTTAGGAGCGGGTTTTTGGTATTATAGGGGATTAGGGTGGGTAGTAATTTAAAAATGTAGTGTTTAAAAATTGTATAAAATATTAATAAATTAGAAATTTATAATGAAATCAAATGTTAACCTCGAAATTTAAAATTTTACACGAAATTTATTTTTTAATATTAATAAAAAATATTACATTAATATTGAAGAAGCGTTATTTTGGTATTATAGGGGAATAGGGTCTAAAAAATAATTTAGATAGAAAATTTTATATTGTTTAATAACCTGCACATTTCCTGACTTATGTTGGATTGGAGTTAGAATAGTAAATTATTATAAAATATAAACAAATTAGAAAATAATTAAGAAATTTAAAATTTAATTTTAAATTTCTAATTGTTTACGAATTTAAATTTGTAATTACATTTAAAAATTTCAAATAAAAATTTTAGGAGTGGGTTTTTGGTATTATAGGGGATTAGGGTGGGTAGTAATTTAAAAATGTAGTCTTTAAAAATTGTATAAAATATTAATAAATTAGAAATTTATCATGAAATCAAAATTTAACATCGAAATTAAAATTTTTACACGAAATTTCTTTTTTAATATTAATAAAAAATATTAAATTAATATTGAAGAAGCGTTATTTTGGTATTATAGGGGAATAGGGTCTAAAAAATAATTTAGATAGAAAAATGTATTTTGTTTACTAACCTGCACATTTCCTGACTTATGTTGGATTGGAGTTAGAATAGTAATTTATTATAGTTTACTATCCAGCACTTTCCCTGAGTTATGTTATGTTTGGAGTTAGAATAGTAATTTATTATGGTTTACTATCCAGCACTTTCCCTGACTTATGTTGGATTGGAGTTAGAATAGTAATTTATTATGGTTTACTATCCAGCACTTTCCCTGACTTATGTTGGATTGGAGTTAGAATAGTAATTTATTATGGTTTACTATCCAGCACTTTCCCTGAGTTATGTTATGTTTGGAGTTAGAATAGTAATTTATTATGGTTTACTATCCAGCACTTACCCTGACTTATGTTGGATTGGAGTTAGAATAGTAATTTGTTATGGTTTACTATCCAGCACTTTCCCTGAGTTATGTTATGTTTGGAGTTAGAATAGTAACTTATTATGGTTTACTATCCAGCAGTTTCCATGACTTATGTTGGATTGGAGTTAGAATAGTCATTTATTATGGTTTACTATCCAGCACTCTCCCTGACTTATGTTATGGTTTACTATCCAGCACTTTCCCTGACTTATGTTATGTTTGGAGTTAGAATAGTAATTTATTATGGTTTACTATCCAGCACTTTCCATGACTTATGTTGGATTGGAGTTAGAATAGTAATTTATTATGGTTTACTATCCAGCACTTTCCCTGACTTATGTTGGATTGGAGTTAGAATAGTAATTTATTATGGTTTACTATCCAGCACTTTCCCTGAGTTATGTTATGTTTGGAGTTAGAATAGTAATTTATTATGGTTTACTATCCAGCACTTACCCTGACTTATGTTGGATTGGAGTTAGAATAGTAATTTGTTATGGTTTACTATCCAGCACTTTCCCTGAGTTATGTTATGTTTGGAGTTAGAATAGTAACTTATTATGGTTTACTATCCAGCAGTTTCCATGACTTATGTTGGATTGGAGTTAGAATAGTCATTTATTATGGTTTACTATCCAGCACTCTCCCTGACTTATGTTATGGTTTACTATCCAGCACTTTCCCTGACTTATGTTATGTTTGGAGTTAGAATAGTAATTTATTATGGTTTACTATCCAGCACTTTCCATGACTTATGTTGGATTGGAGTTAGAATAGTAATTTGTTATGGTTTACTATCCAGCACTTTCCCTGAGTTATGTTATGTTTGGAGTTAGAATAGTAATTTATTATGGTTTACTATCCAGCACTTTCCCTGACTTATGTTGGATTGGAGTTAGAATAGTAATTTATTATGGTTTACTATCCAGCACTTTCCCTGACTTATGTTGGATTGGAGTTAGAATAGTAATTTATTATGGTTTACTATCCAGCACTTTCCCTGACTTATGTTATGTTTGGAGTTAGAATAGTAATTTATTATGGTTTACTATCCAGCACTTTCCCTGACTTATGTTGGATTGGAGTTAGAATAGTAATTTATTATGGTTTACTATCCAGAACTTTCCCTGACTTATGTTGGATTGGAGTTAGATTAGTAATTTATTATGGTTTACTATCCAGCACTTTCCCTGAGTTATGTTATGTTTGGAGTTAGAATAGTAATTTATTATGGTTTACTATCCAGCACTTTCCCTGACTTATGTTGGATTGGAGTTTGAATAGTAATTTATTATGGTTTACTATCCAGAACTTTCCCTGAGTTTACAATTTATTTTTGATCAAAAGGGTATTTAGTCCTCTGGAACGCGTAGACCCTCGGTTTGAGTCTTCACATACTGTAACTACATATTCTGTGGGAAAGTTATGTCAATCCTGGCTGCGACATTCCACCTTAGCATCTGTCAAAGTTCATTTATCGAAGTTACATGACAAAATAGATTTGAATTATTTTGTTAAAGGTCCTGTGGGTGGCAGAACCAAAAGGTGGGCGTATGCTATTTACAACGAAGTGTGGAAATTTTCGCAAATTGAGGCGGCTTCAAGATTGAGAGCTATTGACCAAGCAAACATGGAAAAGGTTTTAGCCGTTATAGATAACAGCATTAGCACTCTCTCTTCCAGAATTTATACATTAGATAATATTGTTTCGTCAGTTGTTGATATTGTGCATGATGATATGTCTGTGTTATATAATGGTCAAAACCAGTTGCGTTCTGTTATGCAGTTTGCATGGACATTGCAGACGTTAAAGGCAGGGAGGGTCCCTTGGGACTATTTGAGCACTACATCGTTATTCATTCCTTTTAACATTACTGATAAGCAGCTATTTATGTCCATGAAAGATGCTACATAATCATTATTACATATTGAAAAATTAGAACCGTTACCTTTCTCTGTGGCGGAAATCAATTCAGTCACGTGGCTTATACACGGGTTGATAACTCTACCGTTCGCACTTCTTAAGTTTACGTCTTGTATGAAACATTATGCTCTGGGTAGATATGAACAGCTGGCCACCGCTTTCATACATGAGGTTTGGTCCCTCCCCTTTACGTATAGATGTACTAGGGACGGAACTGAGGTTTATCTGAAGGGTGAGGAATGTACCACGACACCAGATCATTCCTTGGTATGTAGGCACATTCAATTACACGGTGCATGCAATGTACAAGCCCCGATTTTGGCCTGCGTCCTACGAGGTGTCCCAGTGCCTGTGATTACGCCTTCTTTGACGCTGCTTGCAAACAGTAGTTATTTAATTTTGAATAATGAAGCTTGCTGCGGGATGTTAGTGGGAATCCCATATATAGTAACTGTATCGCAGAGGGTTGTCTGCTGCAATAATGTTCTCTTTTCACCCCCGCACGGGCGGCTGGATGTTTCCATCTGGCCTTCGATTCCAACCTTGAAAGCAGAGTTCAACAAGTTGAGCAGAATAAGAGCTGTATTGTCCCAAAAAGAGGTGTCATTGACTTCCTCTCGTGAAACATTTGTCCTTCACGTTGCTAATACGCGCACTGAGGTACAGGCGGTTTTGAATACTGACCTCCCCCTACATTTCGGAGCTTTGATCCTAACTATTTTCAATGCCTCGTCCACGACCGGCCTGGCTCATTTTTTTAAACTTGTAGGCTCAGGCCTCGTGACCTCTTTCCAAACTATTTTTGGTGTGATTCCGGCATTTTTTCATTCGATTTTCTCGAGCATCTTTGGAGGTGTTCCGCTGCTTCTGGCGCTGGTGGCAGGTGTGCTGCTTTTACTTTTCATACTATGGAATGGCTGCTGTTTCTGTGCCACACGAGCACCTGTCCCGTCTGCATCTTCTTCGTGATAGGATGCTTGACTTTTATGGTACTCTGCCATTGGCGACTTTAAGCCTGGCATATGGATTATCCTTCAGGTATTCCTACTTCACCTGCGTGCAACCTGTATTTCACTGCCTGGATTGTCCCTTTGAATGGCCTCTGGATTTGTGCTTGACCAACACGGTGTCTCCGGTGCCGGATTTCGATCGACTGATGAGGCCCTTAGTGTCTCACGAGTTGGCCTGTTCTGGTGTCCGGATTATGGCTTGTGGTGCGGCGCATGGTATCCTGGGTAATTGGGACATATCAACGGCTGCCTACGACTTCTTGGCTATGAGCTATTTAGAGGAACATTCCGGTTGCCCTCTGATTGTGCTAGAGGCTCCGATGGTTGAAGAACACGTATGTTCCTTTTCTTTAATTAATTGGATGGCTGAGACTTTTAGTGGCCCTGCAAACGATTTTTTGTTGGAAGCAGTTGCCACGTATGCTGCCTATACATTCATGGATTAACTGAACTATCCTCCTTTGCGCCTGTGCTACTGGACAGCAACCTAGCGCAGCATTCATTTTTTTTTCTAATCATTGTGTTACTTATAGTATTTGGATGATAGTAGTTGTTAATATATGAAGTAAATTGTACATTTACTTAGCAAGTTTAAATAATTTTTGTCAGCTATCTAAGTAGACATGGATAAGGTAGTTAATAAATGTTTTTACATGTAAGTTTCTGGTCGTTGTTGATAAGTTCAACATGTTCTTTTTTCACTCTAAAGAAGAACACTTTTTAATTTAGGGAGTTTATCTACTTTATGCTAAGTTCGAATGAAAAAAGCAATGGGATTTTACTTACTTCAAGTGTAGTATGACGTTTTGTAGTTGTAGTCGTAGGTTTGTATTTTCTTCTCTCAGCAAGGTAACCGTTTTTCTCCAAGTTTGGCCCAAAAATGGTAAATTACGTTAAGTGTATAATTGTTTTTATATTAGTGAGTTAATTAATGGTAGCTTTTGATTGGTTCAATTAGTGAAATTTCAAAATCATTGGTCGAGAACGTTATTTTGAATTAGAAAACCGTTAAATAATTATATGTGTGAATAGTTTTGTAAAGTAAAATAGTTAAAAAAAGTGTGTAAAATAAAAGAATAGTGCATATCGAGTTGGTAATAAAAAGACGATATTTTTTGTATATTTCTATAAGCAGATAGGTCGTCGATGTTAGTGTAGTCGATATATATGTCTAAGGTCATGTTATTTAAAATAAAGTCGATCATGTAGTAGTCGATATTTATGTTGTCGATATTAGTGTGAACGATATTAGGGTTGTCGATAAAAAAAAATCGATATTTGTGTGAATCCTTGTTTAAGTATAGGATGACGATATTAATGTAAGCGATATTTTAGTGACGATATTTATTTCTGACGATATTTATGTTAACGATATTCCATCATGGAACCGTGACCGAGCACGGCGGGAAGGGAAACAAGCAAGTGGGAGGCCGGTGATCGGAATGGAGGGGGCGGGTAGTGATGGAGTGCTGGTGTCAGCTGTGGGACCAGCCACCGCCCCCTCGGAGTGCTCAGCCTCGGACCCGTCTGCGTCATAGTCGGTGGTGGATTGACTGGACAGGTCCTCCGCTGCACTCCCGTCGACCTCCGTGCCACTCGATGTGCCAGACAACTCTGCACTGCTGGCACTGGTGCCCGCTCCCTCCTCACGGTCCGTGCCAGTGTCTCCCTCGGTGTCCCCTGACGATGCTGTGGGCAAGGTGAAGAGACAGGAAATAATCAGACACCTGTATACATATGTCACATGAGTCAAATCCACATAGGTCACAGTGCATAGCCTGAAAAGCAACATGAGTAACATCTACAATACAAGGCACATATGTAGGCCCTGCAACACACCGTTGGTTGACCCACCATGCCACTGACCAACTATGGAGAGCATGACACAATAGCAAATAACATGATATGGATTTGGACAGAGGAGCCAGGCACTGGGGACAATCCAGCACAGCATCTGCAGCGCACAGCGTTGGCGTAAAAAGGGATGAGCAGGAACCATGTCTATTAACTGTAAGCACATGCTGCAAAGGCAATACGTAAAAACATGCCCAACATTAATGGGTCACTGCACCTTGAGTGTATGTCCAGACAAACACCACACACTGGCCAGACCTTGCAAGGAGACTACAGGTCTAGACATGTAGGCCTTGCCCGCACCAACCACCCCCTACATGAGACAATTTATTGAGACACAGGAAGCACTTGCATCTCTTAGTCTGGAATAAAAACACATGGCCTGCAAGAAATCCTGATTGGACACCAAATACCCCTGGTGCGCCGGTACAAATACATCATCTACAAATGGCCATCATCAGATCATTTTACCATGACACACAGGCACTGGCCCCCGTGAGTATGAACAAGGGACATTTGGTCAGCCTGTACAGTGGACACATGTAGCAGAGTTTACGTAGACACAAATGGTGCCAGGGTACAATGGCACAGAGCACAACCTATGCTGTAGACACAGATTGTCGACATTTTTGGATTACACACATGATACCTAGGAAAAGATGCCCCAGGGGACAGTAGTGGCCACACTACTCCATGGTCCTGAATGGTAATGACTGCAACACAAGCCACCATCCCTGCACTCTGCATATCTCACACTCATGCACATCATGTCACAGGCCACAAAATAGGACATGCATGCTGTAAAGCAATACACTTTAGAGACACACTCCTATGTCTGGACTCAGCATCAGTGACAACTGACATGGACCCCACAAGTACTGAACTGGACAGGGCACAGGCAAGGTCCCAAAACCTGTTACACACCACCCCCACACATGAAGCTGCAAGCATTGGGCACATCGATAAACTGGCAGCCTAGATAACCTTGTGCATGTGTGACTACACACAGACCAGGGTACACGTGCCAAGGAGGGGAAGGGAGGAAGGACAGCACCGCTACACTTTGGGGACCAGGAACTGCACTGCACATGTAAACCCTGGCATTGTATCCATGCAACTGTGCACTTACAAATGCTGGTGACACACAACAAACACACATGTACCTACCCCCTTCCTGCTGCTGCTTTTCCCGTAAGCGCCTGTCCATGTCAGGGAAGACGACCGCCAGCACACGCTTGTGGATGTGGGTCAGACGGCGGCGCCCATGGTTCTTTTGGCTCACAGGTGAGTCCCCCAGCAGGACCCGTGCGATCCTCCGCGTCCAGCACCGGATATCCTGCCAGCGTTTCCTCACCTGGGCTAGGCGCCGCTTCCGACCATCCGTCCTCCTCACGGCACTGACGGCGTCCTTCCAGATCTGCTCCTTGGCACAGGCGCCTACCTGTGAGGATGAAAAAGTGAGACAACATCAATACACCTGCGACATGTCACAGAGACACACATTAGAACAATTTGGCTGGTTTTAACAGGGCATAGAATGCAACAAACTCATTACACCTGTGTCATGGGGACATTTTCCTCTGTGGAAGGCAAAAAGCACTAGGTGGCATTGTTGAGTACACAGGTAGCATGAGGGGTACGACACAATCAATCATCCAGGCTCACACTGTGCATCACAAGCGACACCAGGATTATGTGCAGCACCTCAAAGCAGTCACATGCCACAGGCCTCTAGGGCGCCCTCAGCAGAGTACACAGACACACACAGCCACAGGACAATCACCTGCCATTGCCAACTGCAGCTACACACCTCACTCTGCACATGTGCCACTAGACTGGGGGGTGTCACAGGTGTGGGGCTGGCCCATCACCGCAGACACACAGCACTGCTCCCTGCTCACATCAGATGGGCAGGGTATATCCATCCCTCATGCTGCTGGGGTGCTACACTCCACATATGCACTCACCCACATGATGGGACTTACACACACACACCAATGTCCAGGGGACAAACACATCATTTGTACACTCTCAGCACATGTACACTAAACAAACACACATCTGTGGGTACTGCTACCTGTCACACTGGGGGGACCACAGATTCACATAAGGACTGTAGTAACAACATTCCCAGGAGGATTAGACAGGTAGAATGTATAATGCCACATGCACTGATTGTCACAGTACACACAATGAAAGTGAGGAGAGCAGACATGTACCACAGCATGCTCTGGCTGGGAGACATTAGGCATTCCCCCACCCGGGACCCCCCCTACAGTACATTGCATGTGTGTTACACCTGGACACAATGGCAGGATTCACAGTCACAAAAAAGTGGCACAGTCTTTGCTAGTGGACTCAGCACTCACCTGAACCCCTGGTCGACCATACAGCATGGGGTACTGTGGGAGGATCACATCCAGCAGGGCTTGGTTCTCCTCCTGGGTGAAAGGCTGGGCCCTCTCCACAGACCTGGACATGGTGCCAGAGGATTCACGAGCAGCAGCAGTGTAGTAGAATCAAAGGATGTGCAGGCAAGTGCTCTCTCATGGGACCTGGCTGCCTTATATCTACCTTGCTGCCCTGTTTCATTCACAGGAGTACAGAGTGATTGGTCACTCACATTTGCATCCTATGTTTCCTCCAATCCCTTCAAACCTACCACAGTCTCTTTTGCTCTTTTTTTGAATTGAGCATGATGTCAACTCCACAACCACTTTGCAACAATGTAGATTCTTTCAAACCGACTTTAGCTGGGCACCTGATGAAAAAAATTCAAACTTGAAACTCGGTCTCCATGACAACCAGCATGCATGTAGGGCTTTATACTTGTCCCTCATGTGTCCCCTATGTAATTTGGACATTCACACACAGGTACGGTGAGTTCCAGGGCCCTAGGGCACCCCAAATGCATAGAAACGGCCCGTACACGCGCGTGTACGGGGCGTATCACTATGGGTACACATACGCGAGCAAAACCATAGTGAAACGGCCGGTACACGCGCGTGTACGGGCCGTTTCACTATGGCTTTGCTCGCGTATGCATACCCATAGTGATACGCCCCGTACACGCGCGTGTACGGGGCGTTTCACTATGGCTTTGCTCGCGTATGCGTACCCATAGTGATACGCCCCGTACACGCGCATGTACGGGCCATTTCTCTATGGGTAGGCCTACGGCAGCACTCCCATAGTGATGGGGAATGTACACACGCCCTCAGAGCGCATGTACGGTGCATTCCACAACTGACAGTGGTGACAGGCAGCACACAGAAAGGAATAGAGCTGACATACTTGTCCAAGGCTGGACATCAAGGCATTGTCTGTGCAGTACTACATGTGTGGGGCACAGGTGTGTCAGGATGTAATGTGGCACATTACTCCTGAGTTGTGAAGGCAATAGATGTATGATGAGATGTGTACAGATGTCATGTGTGATGGTGGACTATGTGCCAGACATCCCCTTCACTCCTTTGACATGTGTGCATGTAGTACAGCACACTTGTGAAAAGCGTCACTGCCATGGCACAATCAAAAACACACGCAACTGTCCCCTGATGCCAGCTACAGGGGTTTTCACACCTGACATGTGACTACCCGCATCGCACGATGTGACTATGTCATGTATGTGTCGTGGGTTTCCATTAGCTTGCTGGAGGTGTTTGGTCAAATGCATCTGCAGTTGCTGCAACCAACATGTGTCTGTGTGTAGATGGCCATGGCACAGTGTTACGCATACCACGCCACATGTGGAATCCGACGTAAGGTGTGTGTGTATGCACCGACACGGAGTTTCAAAACAAGGACATATCTGCATACTCTCAATGTATGTGGGATCATTATTGAAATGCAATCCTTCATGGCAAGGTGTGTGGTCTGTCCTTTTTCCATTACATGTGACCTGTGCCTCTAGTGTTCCGCAACCTGTCTGTACAATACACATCCTTCCTCTGCACATATTTGGTTGTCTGTAACTCCTGTAATGCGTCTGCCTGCTCACTTACACTGGCCCACAGCTAGTTTCATGGCATGGCATTATGAGGTTGAGAATAAACGTTTGGAGCTGTCTCTTGTTAGGAGTGTCACAGGGCTGGCATACGTGTCCAGGGCATATTGCACAGACCTGACTCTGTATGTAGCATATGTGTATTGCCTGTTGACCATGTGCTCAGTACATTGACATTGGTGGTGTACTGTACTCTCTCTTCGTTGTCCCTTCTAATTCACTTCAGGGCTCCGCCTCTCCCTCGAGCAATTCCGGACTTGGCTGACATGCGGGAAAATGACTGTATATGCCGCTACCGCTTCCCCCAACGTTTGATTGATGACTTGACGACACGGCTGGCAGCACACCTCCAACCGCTACACAGGTATCCTGGTGCACTGACACCCAAGGGGAAGGTGATGGCAGCCCTACATTTCTTGGCCACGGGTACCTTTCAACATACCATTGCCCACGTGGGTGGGATGTCCCAAACTATATTAAGCCGTGTTCTGCATGAATTTTTAGAGGCCATGTTGGAGCACCTTGATGAGTTCATAAAATTCCCAACTCCTGAGCAGTTGACAGCTGTCAAGCGTGAGTTCTATGCCCTGGGAGGGATGCCCCATGTCATTGGGTCCATAGATGGAACACATGTGGCTTTGGTACCACCACAGGCACAGGAGGTAGCCTTCCGTAACCGCAAGCATTACCACTCCATTAATGCCCTTGCGGTGTGTCTTGCCAAAATGGTGATTTCACATGTCTGTGCTCGTTTTCCAGGATCTGCACACGATGCGTACATCATGAGGCGTAGCAGGGTGCCTGAAATGATGCTGCAGCTGCGCAACGAATGAGCATGCATTGTTGGTGGGTATACTCTGCCAGTCCTGTATTTAACGTCATCTTCCTGTCTTACTGCTTCTCCTGACCCACTCTTGTCCATGATGTTTCCATGTAGGGGATGCTGGCTATCCCAATATGCCATGGCTGATCACGCCTCTCCGCAACCCCAGCACGGCTGCCCATCACCGCTACAACAACGCCCATGGGCGGACCCGGCGAGTGATAGAGAGGACGTTTGGCCTCCTGAAGAGCCGCTTCCGTTGCCTCCACAAGACCGGTGGCGCACTCCCATATGCACCGGTGAAGGTCTGCAAGATATTCCTCGTGTGCTGCATGCTGCACAACATGGCAGTGGAGCTGTGCCACTCATCCTGGATCCAGATGAGCAGGACCATCCACCCGTGGAGGATGAAGGGCTTGGGCACGAGGCGAGTGATGTGAAGGAGGAGGAGGCGGTGGAGGACATGCGGAGTCGGCTCATACGCGACTTATTTGCTTAGTGGTGAGTTCCAGTGTCTGAGTGTGCACGCATTGGGCTGTGTGTGGCATGTGTTGCAATGTGTGTGTCCATCTGCATGTCTTCCAAGTGAGTCTGAGGTGTGTTTAGATGTGTCACTCGACTGATGGTGCAATAGAAGAAATGTTATTCCAGAGTCATCATTGTCACCTAGCATGTTGACAACCTAATACGTATCGAGTACATGCACATGCATGCGGATGTACTTCTTTTGGCTGACTTCTGGTGTGTCTCCCATCCACAGGTACTTGCGCATGCTGTCTGCTGGTGGCATTGTTGTGCTCCTGCTATTCCTCATGATCACACCAACATGTGCTGAATCAGCGTTACATGCACGGACAAGTTTGAAAATCTCCTTTGGGTAAGGGATGCAGCACGGCTTTTTGGGAGTGGTATTTGTTATGGATGTGCGTGCACTGCTCCTGTTCATGTTTGGTTACTTTGCATACATGTGGAATCACCATGGGGCACATGACCTGGAGCAGAATTCACCTGAATTGATGGTCAGACTTGGTGACAGTCATCTGTGATGGGATTGTGATGGAGCCATCAATGTGTGTGACACTGGCCTCGGAAACATACGGGTTGCACCGGGTTGACATGGTGGGTGAATTCCCCATTAGGGGCTCAATGGTGTATAGCAGGCTCTCCGTGAGCAGCAGGGGGTGTTTAGCTGTAACCCGTCACTTGTGTGCCAGTGCCATGGATTCTCAGCATCTGTGGTGCTAAGGGGGGTGCCAGTGTTGGTCCCACGTGTTCATCCACATGACCTGTGTATGTGTAGACAGAGTTGCATTAGCATTCCGACACACATGACTAATAAAGGGGTCCCTCAGCCTCCAAGGTGCCTCATCTCTGTCAATGGTGGTCTGTTGCCACTGTGCATGTGGCATGTCTGGCATTGTTCTCAGAGATGGTGCATATGAGTCTATGTGTAGAGTAGCAAGATGCAAGCTGTTTGTCAGGGATTAGATTCTGTATTGTGCATGATGTCCATGGCTGTGTAGGTTTTGTGGCCTGTCAGTCTCCACGACAGCCACTGTGCTGCATGTGAATCCATTGTGTGTGTGCTATGGTGAACCAGACATTCCTTCCTTGACATGCACCTTTTGCATGGTTCCTTCCTGAGATCCTTGTCTTTGTGTGCTACTTGTGGCATTGTTTCCTTGACATGGCGCATGCTGCTGCAGGCCCTGCTGCAAGGGCACCCAGTGTCCACGCAAACGAGCTGGTGTCCATCATGGATTGCTTGCTGACATGTGCTATGCTGATCAGCAGCATCTGTGCCTCATGCGGCAGCACACTCTGCATTATGCACAAGATCCCCAGTTCCATCCACCTCAAGGCAAGAGGGAGACCATCCCCCAGGTCAACTATGGCGTCCGTGTCTACTCCTACCCTGCACTCTACGGACATGTGCGTTAGAAATCCCATGATACTTGTCAACATCCAACAGAGATGGGGGGAGTGGATCACTGCCAGCTGCAGGATGACCTTCTCAATCCACACACACCCTCAGGATGCAGCCCACACCCACAACACAACCTTGTGGCACTGTGATCCAACACCCTATTGTGCCATCTCCATGCATCCAACCTTGGCTGGCCCACCATTCTCCACATCCACCTGACTCAAGCATGCAGGACATGGTTCTGCCACGTGTCTACACATACCTGGGACTCCCACCCCAGGACACTCCACATGATCCCTGACCTCTGCGCATGACTGTTGCTCTTCTGAATAGGTCTGAGTATGGTGCTCCATGTCTGTCTTGGATGGTACGTTGTGACCCATGTGTGTCCTGTGCCAGACTCAGACCCCATGGTATGGTGGTTCGGAGTCAATTCAGAAATCAGGCATGGTTTGACTTTACAACACACACATGTAGTGTAATAATACAAAATGACCGCATCATCTTGTGATTGTGATGAATTTTATTAGTGCTGGGGTACGTGTTTGGGGGGGTGACAAAAGGTGCTTGGCGGGAGTGTAGAATCCAAAGTTCACAGGGGGAGTTGGTGTCCTTGCCATTGACAGTCATCAGAGTCTGTGCCACAGTCTTTGTCAACATTGGTCAGACAGTGACCAGCAAGGCCATGTGGCAGAGAATGTCCTTTGCTGCTGTGCTGCTGTTGGGCCATAGGGCCAGGTGCCAGGCCAGGTGACCTGGGAGATGGTGATGTTCCGCTGACTCTCACGGTCTTTTGCGTGGATGACCCACCTTCCTGCGGGGACCCTCAGACGCCTGGCTTGACGGTGCAAGGGACGCTCCGTCAGATGATTCCTCCTCCTCCTCCCTCCCTGGGGCTGTTGCTGCTCTACGCCTGCTGGCACAGGGAGGGTTTTCCAGGCTTTGGGCGATCTGACGGAGGGATTGGCTGATGTCCCTGTGCACCGCCAAGTGCTCTGCATGTCTTGCCTCCATCCTGGCATGATGCTCAACCTGCAGGGCCTTCATCTCATTGAGGGTCTCCACTACCTGGGCGATGCCTCTGGAGTCACGCCGGTATGCGTCCAGGATGGTTCTGACGTGTGCCATAGCCAGGTCCTGAGCCAACTGGGCAGGTTCGGGCCTCCACCCTCCTCCACTCCCACCACCCCTGCCCACTTGCGCCTGGCCTGCCGTTGTGGGCACATCGAGTCTCCGGGACCCCTGAGGGATGGCATTTGCGGTGTCGCCTGCCTCCTCCTGGGTGCCCGAAGAACCATGTCCCTCCTGGACAGACTGGCTGCGTTGTTGTGTGCGGGCAGGGCTCCTGGGTGTCTCCTGGGATGTGGCAGGAATGGGGGTGGTGGTTGGCACAGTTGTACCTGACGCAGGTGCTGCAGGGGGTTCGACACCAGAGGGGCCAGGTTGGTCTGGGTCATCCACGGAGTGGTGAGAGTCTTCGCTGGCGTTGGGGTCCTCTTCACGCAGAGCCTGGTCCTGTGAGTCTTCCCCCCCAGTGTTGGGGGGAGATCGACGACGTTGACCTGTGTGTGAGAGAGACAGTGTTAATTGTGTTACATGCGACATCCATGTTTCATTCTTTTTTGATTTGGCACAGTTCCTCTGGGTGGTTGGATTTGGCTAGCATTCCTCACACAGTGCACTTGTGCATAGGTATGTCCCTTGGCCACAGCTTTCGGCACTTTACCTATGTGTGACTCAATCTTAGTTGATGCATATTTTGGGAACGCAGTCAGCAGTGTAGTGAGCGGGCGTAGGAAGCCATGCAGAGCCGCCTTACGTGTTGCACTGTACGTGGCCGAATGGTGTTTTTTCCATGCTATTTGAGAATGAAGGTAGGTAACTTAACAATTTGTGACAGGGTTCTGACGAACACAGTGGGTAGGTATACTGGGTGTAAGGTTCTGTTTGTGCCTGCAGCACGGATGTACTCGTGCACAGATTGACACATGGCCTAGTGTTTATCAAAGGTTGAAGGGGGGGTTAAGGCACTGCCAAACCTTGTCTACATGCACACAGTCCACCTGCTGATGAGCGGACATGGCCACACCACCGAAGGGTGATTTGGTCTCCCTCTGTCTCCCTTGCTCCCTCCCTCTGTCAGCCTCCTCCCACTGTCCGTCTCCCTCTATCTCCCTTTCTCCCTCCCTCTATCAGCCTCCTCCCACTGTCCGTCTCCCTTTCTCCCTCCCTCTGTCAGCCTCCTCCCTCTGTCCGTCTCCCTTGCTCCCTCCCTCTGTCAGCCTCCTCCCACTGTCCGTCTCCCTCTATCTCCCTTTCTCCCTCCCTCTATCAGCCTCCTCCCACTGTCCGTCTCCCTTTCTCCCTCCCTCTGTCAGCCTCCTCCCTCTGTCCGTCTCCCTTGCTCCCTCCCTCTGTCAGCCTCCTCCCTCTGTCCGTCTCCCTTGCTCCCTCCCTCTGTCAGCCTCCTCCCACTGTCCGTCTCCCTCTATCTCCCTTTCTCCCTCCCTCCATCAGCCTCCTCCCACTGTCCGTCTCCCTTTCTCCCTCCCTCTGTCAGCCTCCTCCCTCTGTCCATCTCCCTTGCTCCCTCCCTCTGTCAGCCTCCTCCCACTGTCCGTCTCCCTCTATCTCCCTTTCTCCCTCCCTCTATCAGCCTCCTTCCACGGTCCGTCTCCCTTTCTCCCTCCCTCTGTCAGCCTCCTCCCTCTGTCCGTCTCCCTTGCTCCCTCCCTCTGTCAGCCTCCTCCCTCTGTCCGTCTCCCTTGCTCCCTCCCTCTGTCAGCCTCCTCCCTCTGTCCGTCTCCCTTTCTCCCTCCCTCTGTCAGCCTCCTCCCTCCCTCAGTTTGTCTCCCTGTGTCCACCTCTGTCTGTCCCTCTCTCTGCCCCTCTCCCTCCCTCTGTGTGTCACCCTCTGTCACCTCAGCCCAGCTTCCTGGGCACACACAGTTTGCAGGTCTTGCAAAGGGCATTGGCTTGTTCATGTGGGTTTGTTTCTGCTCTGCGGGCACCCATTGGGCGGAGTGTGTGAGTCTGCGCTGCTGCTGTGGCGGTGTGTGCTGACACTCTTTCAGTGTGCTGCGTCTTCATTGGCTGCTGTTATGTGCAAATTGTGCCTTCATACCCATGTCGTCCTGCAACGCGGCCACCATTAGCAGGCAAAACAGTACTGTGTGGGGACACACTGTTGGTATGGCTGTGCCCTAAGCCATATGGGCTGAGGGCATTGTTGTGTGCTTCAGAGTTGCTCTATGTTAGTTTTGAGGCCCACCCTCCCGGCACCGGGGACATCCTGTCTTGTGTTTGTGTTTTGTGTGGCCTGTGACTTGGCCTGGCCTTGCTTGGGGCATGGGGCATGGAGGCGCTAGTGGCATGTGTGTGTTTTTGGAGTGTGGTTGTGTCCGGTGCTGGCTTTGTGGGGGTTGCGTGCATGATTGGTATTTGGGTTGTATATGGCGTTTCCCCCATGTGAGGTGAGTTGTTTGTGTACTCACCAGGCTCTCGGAGTCCTTCTAGTCCGTCTACTCCCAACGGCTCCAGCGTGGTCATCACCTTCTCCTCCCAGGGATGGTAGTGTACCGGTCTGCGGGATGGCCCTCCTCCAGTGATGTTGGCCTGGTTGTGCTCATCCGTCATTTTGTGGCGGACCGTCCTCCGCAGATCGTACCACCTGGCTTGGCACTCATGCCTGGTCCTTCTGGTGGACCCAACAGCATTCACGGAATTGACTATCCTCTCCCACATGGCAGTTTTTTCTGATATGCTGGTCCGTCTGACCAATGTTCCAAAGAGCTGTGGCTCGACTCTGATGATTTCGTCGACAAGGGACTCCAGCTCGTCCTTTGTGAACTTTGGATTCTTGTTGGTGGGCATGGTGTGGGGTGTGGATGTGGATGGTTGTGGGGGTGGGGGTGTGGATGGGTGTGGGTGTGGATGGTTGTTGGTGTGCAGGTGTGTGTGTGTGAATGTGATGAGGGTGTGTTTGTGATGGTGGTTATGTGAATGAGTGCAAGTGTAAGGTGTATTGATGGTTGAAGTATGGTGCAGTGCGTTGTCTCTGGGGTCTGGCAGCAGTGGATCTGTTGCAAAGGATCATGGTTTGTGTGTGTTGGGCCTTTTTATTAGTCCATTTGTGGGTGTGGCTGTGTTTGAACTTTGGGTGGGTGTGTTATAAGGAGTGGTAGTGGTTTGGGCCTCTGTTTATCTGTTTGTCAGTTGCAGGTCAGTGTATAGGATGTATTTGGCCTTGTTGGATATGTTTAGTGGTGTTGTGGGCCTCGGATTGACTGTCCTTGTGTTTTTTTGGTTAGTCATGGTTCAGTAGGAGTGTTTTTAGCGTCTGTACGGTGCGTACATGGGCCATGTTGTAGTACAGTGATGTCCTTTGCTATGGCTTAGTACGACTCGTACATGCCCGATGTTGGGTGAGGGTGCTGGTGTGTGGGCCTGGGGTAGGGTGCGTACGAACACGGGTGGGGTGTTGGTACGCTCCATTCATGCACGGGTGGGGGTACGGTCCGTACATACACTGGTGGGGTGAGGGTACGGTCCATACATACACTGGTGGGGGGGGGGTACGGTCCGTACATACACGGGTGGGGTGGGGGTACGGTCTGTACATTCACTGGTGGGGTGTTGGTACGCTCCATTCATACACGGGTGGGGGTTCGGTCCGTACATACACGGGTGGGGTGGGGGTACGCTCCGTACATACATGGGTGGGGTGGGGGTACGGTCCATACATATACTGGTGGGATGGGGTACGGTCCGTACATACACTGCTGGGGTGGGGGTACGATCCGTACATACACGGGTGGGGTGTTGGTACGCTCCATTCATACACAGGTGGGGGTACGGTCCGTACATACACTGGTGGGTTGGGGGTACGGTCCGTACATACACGGGTGGGGGTACGGTCCGTACATACACGGGTGGGGTGGGGGTACGGTCTGTACATACACTGGTGGGGTGGGGGTACGGTCCGTACATACACGGGTGGGGTGTTGGTATGCTCCATTCATACACGGGTGGGGGTACGGTCCGTACATACACTGGTGGGGTGGGGGTACGTCTGTACATACACGGGTGGGGTGGAGGTACGGTCCGTACATACACGGGTGGAGTGGGGGTACGGTCCGTACATACACTGGTGGGGTGGGGGTACGGTCCGTACATACACGGGTGGGGTGAGGGTACGGTCCTTACATACACTGGTGGGGTGTTGGTACGCTCCATTCATACACGGGTGGGGGTTCGGTCCGTACATACACGGGTGGGGTGTTGGTACGCTCCATTCATACACGGGTGGGGGTACGGTCCGTACATACACGGGTGGGGTGGGGGTTCGGCGCGTACATCCGCGGCCCGGGGGCATTTTGCATGTACATGCGGGGTCTGTGGTGGGGTGTTCGGCGCGTATGCGGACACGTGTCTCCATGCTTGCTGTGGGAGTTCGGTCCGTACTGTGTTATTTGCATACAGTTGTGAAATCGAAAGGACGAGAGTGATCGTACTAGCGCGGTCGGACTTCATTTTTCCCGATCGTACGGTGAATCGTCCGGGGATGTGTCGGACACAATTTCCGACCCGAGGACGTGTGGGGAAATGTTCCGGATGTGAGTCGTATGGAGTTTTTCCATGCGAATCGTACTTGGCAGTTTGTACGCTACTTGTACGATTCGTACGGTAAAAAATCCAGATTCAATTCGGCCGGGGAAATTTTTTCCAAGATCGCAATCGGCACCTATATTAGTATTCGTTCTTAAAACAGATTCAATTGCCTGTGCTTGGGATGTGATGCCTGTTCCATCACACTCCTCAGGGATGAACAGTTGCTTGCCATGTGGTGACGCAGACTCATGCATTCATAGGAAAAGCACCACTCAAGGCTGTGAACAGAGAGGGTGGCTGGTTGACTGCAAGTGAAGAGCTTTCAAGGAAGAAAATTCAGCAGGAATATTGATCTGGGAATTCCAGAAACATGGTCTTGTTGCCATTTTACTCCTGACATCTCCACAGGATCACAGTTCTCTTCTATTTCTAGTCTTGGATGGCATATTTCTATCTATGTAAGCGCTGAGTAAATAGATATTGATGAGCGAGACTTCAGGACAACTCTGCATACAGCAATAGCTGTATTTTTGTACTGCCTGTTCCCTATTTTGCTAACCAACCTGAATTCAAGTATTTGTTGACATATGCTATCAGGAGACTTATACAAAGGTGTCAAGAATGTTGCAAGGTGATGATGGCATTGCACTGAGTTGCATTTCATTGCATAATGTGTTTGATCACTGTGGTTTACAGATAGGGACCAGACATCTGTAAACCAATCTAATTCCCACTGGTAAAATGCCAGTCCAGTCCGAACATTTAGGCTGCAGTAAAAAGGCAACCACACCAGACTGGTTTTGGCCTTCCTCGATTTCATCAACAAGGAGCCCCTTGAGTCAGTATAGCAAAGTGAACTCAGTCAGGACCCACATGTGAGCATATCTGTGTCTCAGTGTGAGCACACTCACATCTTTTACAGCATCACCTAAGAAAGACTGAGCAAAATGTTATTGAGAGGATCGAATGATTATCTAAGCATATACACCAGCATGTCTCTCAGCGGCCTACCATTCCATTGTGTGCTTTTATTTGACTTGAATCACACACAGAGAAAAGCCATATGTAAATAAGTCTTGGTACCCCGCCAAAAAGGAATAGTAAAGCCCAAATCGCTCACCCATGTGGGCTTGTTGTGATGAAGAGTGGCTGACACATCACAAATCCCATCAAGGAGTCGTCTTCATTTACTTTATAGCTTGCTCTTTGTATGCACAAGATGCCTTTTGCTCGTGCTTTTTACTCCATGATAACACAGGTGAAGGTGTGGTTGACCCCATACATATCGATATTGGTGCTATGTGAAGAAAGGTAGAAGAGATTCTTAATCAATTGAGATTTGTCTTTGGGTGTATGGTTGAGCCTGGATTGCTTTGGAGGCCATAGCATATGTCAATCTTTTCTTTTCACAATTATTCACCATTTAGGTAGCAATGTTTAGAGAAAAAATGATGATGACCCATACTTTCTTTTTAGTTGTTAAAAGGTTACGCGAATGATGTATATTTTTATAAAGAGCACTTTTAAATAAGCATTGGCAAGGCCAAAAGGTCTTTTTGGTTGTGTTAATGGGGGTGATGTGCATGGGTATGGTGGTAATGGTGGTGGTGATAATGTTGGTGGTTATGGTTGTGGTCGGTAGTAGGGGCTGTGATGGTAACCATTGTTGAAATGGAGGTGGTAGTGGTAATGCTGGTGGTGGTTATAGTAGTAAGGAGTTAATGGCTTTCACTTGAGTCCTGACAAAAAACATTAAAGACTGAATGTTTGATGGTTTAGTGTATTTATGTAGTTCTAAAATAGGTCCCTATGCATTGCAATACAAGCACTCCATAGTCAGTGGAATGACACACAAAACAGCAAATAGCAGGAAATGAGAGGAAATTCTCCTCTGGGTTATGCTCATGCCACTCTTTGGGCCTGATTACAAATGGGTTATAGTTTTCCAACCTCCATCGCAAACCCTTGTTTGGGTAGGTGTTGGAATTATAAGTTTGGTTGCATTTAACGCACCCGATAATTATGGTGTGCGTTAAATGCCTCATTCTTTGTTAAATTTCAGCAGGTCAAATATGCTGAAATTCAACAGGGGAAAAGCATATGGTATTTATCGGTTTATGGTGCACTAAAAACTAAAATCCCCATGTAATTACATGTAAACTAATAATAGATGCTATTTGTTGCAGCTGATAAATAAAGTATTCCATGTTATTGTTATTTATCTGGTGCGATAAATAGCACTTGTACTCATAATCAGGGCCTAAGTGTATTTTAAAATTTTTGCAAGAATACATTTTGCAGACGGTTGCGCTGTTAGACTACAAATAAACAAGCCAATAGTTCTAGGTCTATCATTGGTCACCAGCCTTTTGGCAATTTTTCTTTTATTTTGTCATGTTTTTTTTTAAATGTTATTGTTCTGGAAGCTGCAGGGCCCTCATCAATCTAAACAGAAACAAAGA
The DNA here is from genome assembly GCF_964204655.1 of Triturus cristatus. Taxonomy (NCBI): domain Eukaryota; kingdom Metazoa; phylum Chordata; class Amphibia; order Caudata; family Salamandridae; genus Triturus; species Triturus cristatus. Next base: position 696,458,968 of record NC_140586.1, read on the forward strand.
TGAAAGAAAGAAGAAAGAAAAAGGAAGAAAGAAAGAAAAGAGAAAAAGGAGGAAGAAAAGAAAAAAGGTGAATGTGGACAAGAAAGAAAGTAAGATGGGAAGAAGGAAAGAAAGAAGAAAAGAGGAAAGAAAGAAGGGAAGAAATACAGAAAGAACGATTGACAGACAAATAGGGTTGCAAAGACAGGGCACCATCATGAGCTTATATTCAGAGTTCATGTGTGAGCATCTGGTATGGTGAGAAAAAGTAATTATCAAATAGACAAAGGCCACTTCAAAAGGAATTTACATAAACATTGGCAAGAGAGTAGTAACTGATAAAGCAGGAATATTCTTTGTGCTCTCATCTGGTAGAAAGTGTCCTGTGATCACATCAGGCTCTACAAACAAAGGCAACACCAAAGTAATAATGAAGTAAAAACAAACTTGTCAAAGATCTGAATGCAGTCACAAAAAGTGAGGTTACCCAGTGGCTGAAGTTGGGTGACCCACTGCCCCATGGAGTGGGGGAACATAAAATGTGAATGACACAACAGACCAATGGATGAAGAGAGCTGGGTGAAAACACCTTCATGTAAATATATTATTCATATAATTTTAGAAAAATAAAAAAGTCTTGGCCATAGCCAGACCTGTAATAACGGCGCTCTTTCAGCCAGCATTTATCATGGTCGTGGTTTGGTACGCCAGTATGGTCTGTCAAAAGCTGTAAAGGAGTCAACTTGCTGAGTGAGAGCAGCCAATTACAAGGCATACCCACATTAGTAGTGTTAGAATTTGTGGTTGCATCAAAAACCTGGTCTACAAAGGAAAACGGTATCACCACTAGGAAGTTTGAGAAACTCTGCTAAAGCACTGGCGTGTTTCTAAAAAGCTTTTAACTTTTATAGTCATTATATTGGAGGTTATATCACCAAACTGGCATTCTGAATTACACTGACTTAGTTAGTCCTTTGGTCAGTAACAGGTGGGTGAAATGTGTCATTTATTTTCTCTGGTGTCATCGTGGTGAGGGCCTGGTTTATAGCACAGTTACTGTTCCCTTGAGCCAACATTCATGCAGCTAGATGAACTAGTCAGTGGGCCTCCTGCGTCCTCCATGTGAAATGCTCCTTGATGGAGAAGGTGAAAGATAAGACAGGTAGTGGAGAGATGAGAGCTAGATGGCAGGATTGATCCACCTGACTGGGCTAAGACAGGGGTGGATGACGATGAATTTCAGAATTTTTTTAATTAACAATTTAAAAAGTGCTTCTGCATTTTAGAGTGTTCTGCATTTTGCCGGGTTTGAGATCAATATTCTTTTGGTCTCTTACTTTTGAGGATTTCGAAGTATGGACTTCTGTATGCTGTGACAGTTCTATAAAATGTTTGCTTGCAGAGACAGTATCACTGTACAATCAGGGAAGCTCCTATGAGAGAGTAAGCAATGGAGTTTGGGTCTGGTTCAACTTTAACTAAACGTTTCTGGTTGATGGAGCATTTCCAGCAGCCTGACCTGTGACCACTTTTCTTCATTACTTTTCTTTGGTTTTTGTTCACTACTTGGGTGTTCCCTGTAGTGAAAAATGCTACCTTTCTGATGCTTTAGAATGTCTTGACCTCTGGGAAGAAAGGCATGCAGTGTGAAATTCAGGGCAGAAACGGTTTCCATCTCACAACCAGTCGCCTCTTTGGCTGGCAGAGATGGACAGTTGTTTTCTTGTATGCCAGGCATAATTCTGCCATCTTTGGGAAATTTGGCACTTTTGCAAACCTTTTCATCAAGATGAATTAAAATAGCACATCACATCCTGCAGCTCAAAAACTGAATTCCCTTTCAGTGACTAGTTGTGTTGTTAGTGCCCAGCTGTCATTAGATATATGTTGTGCTTTACTCAGGGCTGGACTGTGAACCCACAACAGCCCTGGCAAGTTTTGTCAGACCAGCCCCCATACGGTGCATGGTTAGCGAGTACAGTGAGCCTAAACACTAGAAATGTGTTTTGGGGGGGTTCTCCCCCAAGAAAATGTGGGGGGGAAATGGCAAGAATTATGCATTCCTCAACTGATTTTTCAGTGTATATATATATATATATTCAACAGTATTAGCTTTTAAAGCATAGTAAATGATGAAGTTACAGCACACACGCATACAACAATCTTTTTGGGGTATCTTTGATGATTCTATCACCATCATCCTCAAACAGTGCCTCTCATCTCTCTGTAGACTCGATTTCACATGCACTTCATTTGTTTTATAGCACCTCCCATACCATTGTAGGGTGTTGGAGCACATTACATCACACATATACAGAGACAATTAATTATACGAGTGTAAATCAGTGTAAAGAAAATGTTAAATAACACAAAGGGGACTACAAGGGGTAGGATTCACATGTCATCCATACTGGTAGGCGTTTTTTAAGAGTGCATGGTCGTTGAGAAACACAAACTCAGGATTCAGAACTTAAGACAGTGGTTAGGGTTGTCTTTACTAATAAGCATTTCTTCCTACCCAAACACACCCTTTTTTTAGCAGCTTTAGGATAAAGAAAGACTGGGGATAAACATAACTTTCTAACCTGTGCCATGCTATTTCATTGCAGCTGTTTGATGGCAGTTCATAGCCTGTTGTGCTAGATTAGGATTGTAATTTATGAACTGCACAGTAAGGAAAAGATCTCTGTGGCAAATGCAGTAACCCATTGAGCTATGCAAATAAAAACTGCTCTGTGATATGCATGATACATGTTCTTGGCAGTAGCTATATTAACCCTATGCACCACCTTAGATGAGTCATAACTGCCACTAGACAGAACGACATCTCTCTCCAGTTTGTACATCAATCACCAGAGATTTCTTAACATTTTTATTGTTGGCTGAAAACTGTTAGATAATCAAGGAACTCTGCCGGGGGTGATTTTTAAACTGCTGCTCTGCTACAAAATCGGCCTTTAGTAACAAAACTGTCCCCCCGCCCCCTTCACCCAGCCTCTCAGGGAAAGGCCTGATGCAGCCAGGCCGGCCTTTGCTTTTGTTTATTCCCAAGAACATCACAGAGCTTAGAACCATTATCCACATACCTACATTAATTGGCAACTCCAAAGCCCAACTCACGCTAAAGCAGAACTAAACTCACACCTCCTGGTTCCAGAAAGACCAAACAGTAGGAGGCAGGAAAGTTACCACCTTCCACATAATGTAAAGTGGTGCATCTCTGCAAATATGTATATATCAGCTGCACCTCGTGTGTGTTATAAAAGTACTTGTATTTGTACCACACACCCTACTTCAATACACCACATCGTTTCAATGTTTACCGCCTAATTTGTAATATGGTCTTGTATATCGCTTTCATAACCATATGCAGCAATTTTATGAGAGTAGCTACATGATAACGCTCAATACTTATAATAAACACCCAAAAATATCTTAGAACATCTCGCTTTGATCAAGTAGAATGGTAATCTAGCTTTGAAAAGCAGTGGAGAGCTGCACAAGGGTGTCAAGTCTCAGTTAGAAAAAGTATAGCACAAGTTATGGAAGGGGTAAGTTTTAGGATGGTGTTTAGTACAGTGAGGAAATGTGTGAGGGTCACTAGATCCTCCTTGTGAACATCATCGGTATCTTAAAGAATTATTGAAAAAACTGTAGTATGGAGTCTAGATTTGTAGGAGCTCTGGTGGAGGTGCTTCTGAATCAGTTCAGTTTTCAGACTATTTCTGAATTACAGGAGATTATCATGATTGTGATAGCGAAGTTTAGATGCATAGACAAAAAATGGTTGCCTCGATGTTTTTACTTTCTTGTAGGGTTTTATCTCCAATCTAGAGAAGTCTGTGCTTCTGGTGTTGTGTTGTTGACCATCAGAGAAAGATAATTCAAGTAGGTTGGTGTTTTCACATAACAGTCCTATACGCGATGCAATACGATCTGAAGATGTTACAAAGATGCAGTGGAAACCAATGCATATCTATCAAGGGTGGAACTATCTGATAACAGTTTCTTTGTGTGTTTTTGAGGTGCACAGCCACATAAAGACCACAATTTAAGGGCACTTTTTAAGGATGTCATAGGCATATTGGGCATCCACCATTCAGGCATGACAGGCACCAGACTTGCAAGGTTTGGTCGATAGTATGAAAGTCTACTATTGGGTAGGAGGGATAGACTTTCTGTTAAATGGGAAGCTGGAACCAGCTAGTCTGTGTGTTTTTTAGTGATGTAAAAATGAATGTGCAGTTGGCTTTCAGAGGAGACCCGAAGACAGTTGCTACATAGTCTATAGAGTGGGATGAATGTTTTGAGGTTCATGGCTTACAAATAACTGAGTCTGTAAGCATTTTAGAGCTGTGTTTTAGAAAAGTCTGAGCGATCACAATATTGCGCACAAGTCAGAAATGGAGGCATTAATTACCATCAACTGATGATGTCCCTTGTGGTTCCAGTTAGAGGTTGACTATCATAGATCTAGAACCACTAGAATGCATGTGACAAAATAATTCACAATTTAAGGCTTGTCCACTCCCGGGATGATGGCTGTTTATATTCTGTAGCAAGGGCTAGATCCTGATGACAGCAGAAGATTATGGATTTGGATGCCCCAACTTTAGATAGGATTGGATTCCAAGCAGAAAGGTCTATGCCTCTTTAAAGCCTATGCCCGTACTTATGTTAGAACCACAATCACATGTAATCAGACCTGAAGAAACAGGGGAAAAGGGAATGGAAACGGAGGAACACTAGAGCATGAGATCTACTGAGATCAGTACATGTGGATCACTGACAGAATATCGTAAACAGAACTATCATGTGGACAGAATATCATGTCAAAAATATTGAGGACCAAAACATCAAGAAGATAAGTGCAAATAGGTAAGTATAGATTTACTATTCTTAACTCCACATCACTGTACCTTGAAAATATATATATATATATATTCACTGAAAAAACCATAGGTTTCAGGGGCGTTATAGTTAGCTGGACATTTCCCTCGTACAAAACCCTAGAAATTCCCCCGTTATAGTTAGTTCAGCTAACTATAACTCGCGCCCCCGCAATGCACTGCTGATGACGTCACATATTACATCACTCATGGCATGGTCAGTGACATCACTCATGACATCACTGATGACTATAACGCCCCTGAAACCTATTGTTTTTTCAGTGAATTTCTAAGGTTTTTTAAATGCCAATTCCTAACTATAACGCCCCTGAAACCTTTGATTTTTCAGTGAATTTCAAAGGTTTTTTAAATGCTAATTCCTAACTATATCAGGCCTCAAACCTATGGTTTTTTCAGTGAATTTCAAAGATTTTCAAATGCTAATTCCTATCTTTAACTTATCTCTGAAGATATCATGTTTAATGATTTTGATTGGATCTCTATATTTTTCAAATTCAGTGTGTCAATTTCATTAATTTTTTTTAAAAAAAACAACTTTTTTATCACCATATTTTAAACTTATTTTTTCAATTAATTCTTTTAAAAATTAAAAAATATTATTTGAATTTAATGGGTTTTTCAAACATATTTTTTTATATTTTTCAAAATATTTTTTTAACTATATGCTCAAAACTTTATTTTATATATATTTTTTTCCATGTTTTTAGATCCGCGCACCCTATGCGTACCGTTCTCGATCCCTATGCGATAGCATCCGCGCATGGTATGCGTTGGGTACGTGTTTAGTGTGCGATCGCAATGCGACCGGTACACGACTCCCAGCCAATCATGCACAACACCACTTATAGAACACCCTTTCAACACAAAGTGGTCTGCATGATGAGGTTGTATTTACATGGAGTATAAAAAGTTCACAGATTGCCTTTTCCTCTCTTTGTAAATATGAAAGAGTATCTTACACAATAACTATGTTACAAAAAGTGACATATTTCCGTTTTTAAAATTCCTTGTGAATGATAAAAGGTGAGCACAGAGTTTTGTCTGCAAAGATGTTCAAAGAAGAATGATTGAAATAATTGCGGTCCTTCAATAGCTAAAATGGGAAATATTATGAACCCCTCAAATCTCTTTTTTTGCAGGTCACATGATATGTGATTATGGTCAGATTTCAAAACTACATAGGTATAAACAGAGTGTTTTTAGAAACATGTTTCAACTTTGTAGCTTCTTGCAGACCTCCTCATTCTGCATATTGAGACTTAGTTAAACTTACCTTCACAGTAATAGGAATAAAAAATGGTCTACATTTTTTTCACATTTTCATTCTAATCTAAATTCATAAAAATTGCTTATTTTAAAATTTGGATCTGTGAAAGAAAAGAAAAAAAATTATAACATGTAATAATACATTTTTTACAATACAGCATAATTTCCACAAAGTATTTTTTTTGCCTTTTTTGCTGTTCTCAGAATATATTAAATTTCACTAAAAATAGTGATTTCAATCATACTCATCACTTAACAGCGGACAAAAAAAAAACAATCTCAAAGATTGTTAAAAAAATAACAACATGCTATTCTCAACAAAATAAAACAAGATACAAATCACAGATATATAAAATGCATACAGCTAACAAAATTTTATAAGTTTAACTTACAAAAACTGTAAATGTTGTCGCTTTAAAATATTCACAGAATCTAAGGATGAATTTTTGGAGGATGCACCACACCCACAACGTTTTCCTTCAGTGGTGTGGATATTTTTTACTTTTCTCGAGGGGCAAACAAAGACCAATGCCACCTTCATCACGTGCAATATTTGCAAAAGAGTTCTGTTGCGAGGGGATCCTAACAAAAAATACTCGTACGGCAAGTATGATGAAACACCTAAGGACCCTTCATCCAAACAATCTTGCACGAGAAGAGTGCAAACAGATGAGAAACACTCCTGTTCTGTATCTGTAAAAAAGAATCACAAATAAATGTATATTAATAACTTTCAAATTTATACTACTCCATTACTATACACATTTTATATAAAAACTGACTAGGAAACTATAGCCCTGCACCACAAGTGTGACGATCGTTAAAACACTACATGCATAGTGCATACTACTTTGAAGCAGTTCATGCCCTAAAGCCTACCTCACTAAGGGCCTCATGTAGGTAGCCAAATACCGGTCGGTAACGGCCGATTTTTGGTAAATATGCCGTTACCGACCGGTATTCAGACAAGTGAGATGTAGGAGTCCAAAAACGACTTTTCGGTAAATATGAGGCGGTAAATACCGAATCATATTTACCGAATTCTAAAATACCGAATCAGATTTACCGAATACATACTTAACGAATCGGTAAATATGAAGTGGTAAATATGAAGTGGTAAAAATCAAAATGACATGTAGGAGCACTCGGTAATTAAGAAATCCAAGAAAATCGGTAAATAAGAGTCGGTAATTAACACGGATTGAAAGCAGGTGGTAACCAGCAACAGTGCACATAAGCAATCCCAAAATGCAACAGCGTGGACAACATGGCCGCTATGTATGTCATTGCAAGGCGCCTACGTCTACAGGCAGCAGGACTGAGGGTTTGGCGACGGGAGGAACGCATCTACAGACAGCGCATCACACTATTCCAGCTGACTGATGCAGAGATACATGAGAGGTACAGGCTACACCCCGAAACCATCATGGACTTAATCAGGGACCTTCACCCACTCCTGGACCAGCCAATAAGAAGGGCGCACGCCATACCCCCACATGTGCAGGTGCTCTGCAGCCTACATCTGCTGGCATCCGGCAGTTATCAGGTGGTGATAGCTGCGGTGGGTGGTGTATCCCAGAGTTGCCTGTCACGTTTCTTCAGGAAGTTCCTGGATGCCATGATGCAGAGAATGCACCACTACATCAGCTTCCCCAACACACAGGCTGCACTGCAGAAAACAAAAACAGACTTTTATCACATGGCACAGTTCCCCCATGTCATCGGCTGTATTGATGGTACACACATCCCAATCTGTCCACCAGCTGACACAGAGCACATCTACAGGAACAGGAAGTCCACCCACTCCATCAATGTGCATACTGATTTGAATGATTTTGTTAAGGGTCCTGTGGGTGGTAGAACCAAAAGGTGGGCGTATGCTATTTACAACGAAGTCTGGAAGTTGTCGCAGATTGAGGCGGCTTCCAGATTGAGAGCTATTGATCAAGCAAACATGGAGAAGGTTTTAGCCGTTATAGATAATAGCATTAGCACTCTCTCTACTAGGATTTATACATTAGACAATATTGTTTCTTCGGTTGTTGATATTGTGCATGATGATATGTCTGTGTTATATCATGGTCAAAACCAGTTGCGTTCTGTTATGCAGTTTGCATGGACGTTGCAGACGTTAAAGGCAGGGAGGGTCCCTTGGGACTATCTGACCACTACATCGTTATTCCTTCCCTACAACCTTACTGACAAGCAGCGATTTATGTCCATGAAGGATGCTACATATTCATTGTTACAGATTGAAAAGTTAGAACCGTTGCCTTTCTCTGTAGCGGAGATCAATTCAGCTACGTGGTTAGTACACGGATTGATAACTCTCCCTTTCGCGCTTTTTAAGTTTACGTCTTGTATGAAACATTATGCTTTGGGTAGGTATGAACCGCTGGGCACCGCTTTCATGCATGAGGTTTGGTCCCTCCCCTTTACGTATAGATGTACCAGGGACGGAACTGAGGTTTATTTGAAAGGCGAGGAATGTACCACTACACCAGACCATTCCTTGGTATGTAGGCACATTCAATTACACGGCGCATGCAATGTACAAGCCCCGAATTTGGCGTGCGTCCTACGAGGTATCCCAGTGCCTGTGATTACACCTTCTTTCACGCTGCTTGCAAACGGTAGTTATTTAATTTTGAATAATGAAGCTTGCTGCGGGATGTTAGTGGGAATCCCGTACATAGTAACTGTCTCGCAGAAAGTTGTCTGCTGCAATAATGTTCTTTTTCCACCCCCGCATGGGCGGCTGGATGTTTCCATCTGGCCTTCGATTCCAACCTTGAAAGCAGAGTTCAACAAGTTGAGCAGAATAAGAGCGCTATTGTCCCAAAAAGAGGTGCCATTGACTTCCTCTCGTGATACATTTGTCCTTCACGTTGCTAATACGCGCACTGAGGTACAGGCGCTTCTGAATACTGACCTCCCCCTGCATTTCGGCTCTTTGATCCAAACTATTTTCAATGCCTCGTCCACGACCGGCCTGGCTCATTTTTTTATACTTGTGGGCTCGGGTCTCGTGACCTCTTTCCAAACTATTTTTGGTGTGATTCCGGCATTTTTTCATTCACTTTTCTCGAGCATCTTTGGAGGTGTCCCGCTGCTTCTGGCGCTAGTGGCAGGTGTGCTGCTTTTCCTTTTTATACTCCGGAATGGCTGCTCCTTCTGTGCCACACGAGCACCTGTCCCGTCTGCATCTTCTTCGTGATAGGATGCTTGACTTTTATGGTACTTTGCCATTGGCGACTTTGAGCCTGGCTTATGGATAATCCTTCAGGTATTCCTACTTCACCTGCGTACAACCTGTATTTCACTGCCTGAATTGTCCCTTTGAATGGCCTCTGGATTTGTGCTTGACCAACATGGTGTCTCCGGTGCCGGATTTCGATCGACTGATGAGGCCCTTAGTGTCTCACGAGTTGGCCTGTTCTGGTGTCCGGATTATGGCCTGTGGTGCGGCGCATGGTATCCTGGGTAATTGGGACATCTCTGCGGCCGCCTACGACTTCTTGGCTATGAGCTATTTGGAGGAACATTCCGGGTGCCCTCTGATTGTGCTAGAGGCTCCGATGGTTGGAGAACACGTATGTTCCTTTTCTTTACTTAATTGGATGGCTGAGACTTTCAGTGGCCCTGCAAACGATTTTTTGTTGGAAGCAGTGGCCACATATGCTGCCTATACATTCATGGATTAACTGGACTGTCGTCCATTGCGCCTGTGCTACTGGACAGCACCCTGGCGCAACATTTATTTCTTTTATTTCTCTTTTTTCTCTTCCTGATGGTCGTTTTGAGTTTTTTTATCTACTTGCATTTTTTTTTAGAATTCTATGCTGCTATTTTTTGTAGTTTCGGACTTTGGCGCAGCATTGGTTACGCCTTGTTCTGCTCTGACGAAACTGAACTCTGCGTTCTCTCTTTTCTTGCCTATTAAATAGTGCTTCGATCAAGGGGGCGTGTAGTGAGTTCTCCCTGAATACGTACATACATTGTTAAGTTCGCATGACCACGTTAAATGTTAGACAGCCATCTTTTTGTCTTTGCACACGACACTGCGTTTACATGTTATTTCTTAAATAAACTGCTGACTCGAGACTTGCTTCACACGAGAGCAATCTGTTGTTACCATCCCAAGCTCTGCGCAGCGACCTTGGTCTGTACATGGTGTGACAAACAGTCTGGAATATTACACAATGCATGTTTTCCACTCTAGGTTGATCGACCCACTATTTAGCCATGACACACGCGCAGCTGCAAATACCTGAAAGTTGGTGCTTTTAATATCACAGACATCATGTTTATTATTCAGACCGAAGACGAGCCTTCCTGCGAGAAGACTCCTGATGCTCCTGTGATGTGATTTCACTAAGCTGATCTTTGAGGTATGGGGTCCCCTATTCAAGCCTAAGAGACCTTCTATTAGCATAATAATAATATTAGCTTCTTAGTAAAGGGAAGGTGGTAGTATCCTCGGTATTTTCCGATTCGGTAAATACCACCTCGGTATTTACCGATTCGGTAACTACCACCTCGGTATTTACCGATTCGGTAAATACCACCTCGGTATTTACCGATTCGGTGAATTCCGATTCGTGATTACCGAATGTTACCGAATCGGTAACTGTTACCGAATTTTTACCTACATATAACTTTCCGATTCTAATTTACCGATTCGGTACGGCTCGGTATTTAAGAAACGGTAAAATTTATTTACCTACATGAGGCCCTAAAAGACTACATGCTAACTGACTAAATGATTACAGTACTATAAGGAGACACACTGGGTGAGTGACAGGGTGTTTGCTAGAAGTGTATGAATACTAACTAGGGAATTGAAGGTGTGAAAGACAACTGTGTAGGTGATTAGAGGACTGCATCCATACTGGATAGGCATTTAAAGCAGTCCATGTGCTAAGGCCTGGCTCACTGCATGAGTACTTCGGTACTGACTGAATGAATAGAGTACAGCAAGGAGAGTGCCTAGGTGAATTTATAAGTGGTAGGCTTTTCGCACCGGGAATGGATTAGTACTTGGTACTGAATGAGTCACTAGAGGAGTGCAAAGGGAGTGACAGGATGTTTGCTGGACTGTATGGATACTGACTAGGGAATTGAAAGTGTGAAAGACATGTGCCTAGGTGGTTAGAAGACTGCATACATAGTGGATAGGGGTTTGAAGCAGTCCATGTGCTAAGGCCTGGCTCAGTGCATGAATACTTAGGCACTTACTGAATGATTAGAGTACTGCAAAGATAGTATCTTGGTGAATTTATAAGTGTTTGGGTTTTGGCACAGTAAATGGATTAGTACATGGTGCTGAATGGGTCACTAGAGGACTGCAAAGGGAGTTACAGGGTGTTTCCTGGAAGTGTATGGATACTGACTAGCGAATTGAAAATGTGAAAGACAAGTGTATAGTATGTTAGAAGACTGCATGCATACTGCATAGACATTTGAAGCAATCTATGTGGTAATGTATAGTTCACAACATGAGTACTTGGAAACTTACTAAATCATCAGACTCCTGCTAGGTTAGTGCCTGGGTAAAACTTTTAAATTGTCAGTTCTGGCACAGTGAAGAGAATAGTACATGGTACTGCACTTTAGTGTCAAACCCTGCCTCATTTTATCAATGCATAAGCAAAGAATAGCTTCTAAAGCTACTAAAACTTGACAACATGACCGATTTTAAAACAGTTATCTGTCATCAAATACACCATGTTACCAAATGCTTCTCTCACAATCCTTACCCAAATGTACAGACTCACAGTGTGATTTTAGACAAGGAACACTATCCCTAGCAGTTTACCAAAACTCACTCACTAGTCTAGAAGAGGTAATGGTACTGCACACAATCTACATATTTAAGTACAGCACATTAATGTCAAAGCATGACTCATTTAATAAACGTATAAGCAAAGACTGGCTTCTAATGCTACTAAAACTTGACAACATGAAAGGTTTAAAAAGAGTTATCTGCTAAAAAATACAAAATGTTACCAAATGCTTCTCTCACAGTGGTTTCCAAATGCGCACAGACTCACAGTGTAATTCTAGACAACAACCACTATACCTAGGAGTTTACCAAAAATCATTCACTACTGTGGAACTGATAAGGGAACTGCACACAATCTACATATTTCAGGACTGCACTTTTGTGTCAAAGCCTGACTCATTTAATAAAAGCATTAGCAACAACTGGCTTCTAATTCTACTAAAACTTGACAACATGACAGGTTTTAAAACAATTATCTGTCAGCAAATACACAACATTACCAAATACTTCTCTCACAGTGGTTCCCAAATGCACACAGACTCACAGTGTGATTCTAGACACGCAACACTATCCCTAGCAGCTTACCAAAACTCATTCACTACTGTGGAAGGGGTAAGGGGACTGCGCACAATCTACATATTTCAGTACTGCACTTTAGTGTCAAAGCATGAATGATTTTATCAATGCATAACCAAAGACTGGCTTCTAATGCTACTAAAACCTGACAACATGACAGGTTTTAAAAGAGTTATCTGTCAGCAAATACATGATGTTACCAAATGCTTCTCTCACAGTGGTTTCCAAATGCACACAGAATCACAGTGTGATTCTAGACAAACAACACTATCCCTTGCACTATATAAAAACACATTTCTTCATCGAGAAGGAGTACTACATTTTAGTGTAAAAACATAACTCATTTCACAAATTCATAAACAATGACTGGTTTCTAATTAGACCAAAATATAAAAACAGCACAGTTATCTGTTTGCAAACACATGAAAAACACAAATGCTTATCACAGAATGGTTTCTACATGCACACACACTGTCAATAAGATTGTAGAGAAAAAAAGTACTCCCTACACTTTAGCAGCAGAAATACATTAGTCTGATTAAAATCAAAATAGTCTACATACATCCCCTCACAATTAAAAAACTCACCTTTCAAGTTGTTTCGTAGATTAAAAAGTAAATCAGTCACACACCAGATTTTCTTTTACAGAATCTCTGCACTGTGCACCTCTCAGCAAAAAAAAGAATGGAAAAGATTCCCTTTCATTTTCCACACATATACATGTAAACATCAAATCACAATCCTTCACACATAAACTCAAAAGCAAACACACATTTCTATTGGTTAAACATTTCAACCCTTTCCAACTGAAATACATTTCAACCCTTCCCCCAATCTGCCTTCTGCCTGTTACCATAGAAACAGGTCATGAAACACTGCACTGAGCACACAGGTCACAAGTTCAGCACACAATGTTGCTAAACAAGACAGGAAGTGTGCTTGACTTTTCAACATATCAGCTTATCATATATAATGTTCCTTACAATCTGTTTTTATTAACCAATAAGAATCATACCTTTAAAAAACTGAAATATACACCCTACCTTTCAGTGTAGAAAGTAGTCATACAACCAATGATTTCTTGTTTTTTTCCCCCAAAAATTCCGTGGATCCGCGCAACCAACGCGAGAGAATCCGAGCACCCAACGCGATAGGATGCGCGCACCGTGCGCACATTTCGGCGTTTTTTTTTTTTTTTTAAAAAGGGGGCCCCAGGGGGTCCTTCTAGGACCCCCTGAGCACCTCTAGAGGGTCAGAGTATTTCCACTCAGCCCCCTTTATATGTTTTACAGACTTATTCCCCTTGCTTCTTCAGCATCGCTTCTACCAAGGCAGAAAATGGCTGCCAATAGTTCCCGGTTTTCGAATGTAGACAGACACTCGACAGCCAATTAACATTCAGCGCACGATCGGGAGGGTGCGCGCTCGGTTCAGGGAGGGTGCGCTTACGGTGCGGGTAGGGTCCGCGGATCCTCCCCGGCCATAGATATTTATGTACTTTTAACTCTAATTTTCTCAGGAACTACTGAACGGATTCACACCATTTATGCAAAAGGCACGAGTCTGAACTGAGGACTACCTCTTTGTCAAATTTGGTGTCATTCCGTTCAGCGGTTCGGGCTGTAGCTGCGACAACAGATCCTATGGGAAATTGCATGGGGAAAACGCGTTTTGGGACCCCCCTTTTTTCTCGGCCCCCGCTTGACGAATCACCACGAAACTTTCAGGGTAGGAGCGAAGGGGAGCTGGTCAAAAGTTTGGAAAAGTTTGCGAGGATTCATCAACCAGCGCCAGACTTATTGGGAAAAGAATGCTGCGGATTTCCTATGGAAAATAGGTCCTAACTATAACTACCTACTGGCGACCGCCAGTAGGTAATATAGTCATAGTACATATATGTGGAGTTATATATAGTAAAACTTTGCTCACCTATAGAAACTTGGACTATATTTATATATATATATAATATTTTGCCCACTAATACTTTTTCTCCGATATTTGCTTAAGCTCCTCACCTGTAATTGAAAGGCATAACACCAATAGACTCAAAATAGATCTACAGGTATGAGCAGTCAAGATAAACTGTGAAGAAATGGTGGCATTCAACTCACCACTTGGAGGCTATGGGACAGTTTTGCTGACAGAGTGAATCCAGGTATTCTTGGATAGAAGGAACTGAATGAGGAAGAACAATAAGTAAGCAGCAACAGCATCAACAATTCCTGCCTAAGTGGAGACTACCAGCAGGAATACAAGAAAAATACAAAGATACAAATGCAAGAAAAGCAGAGTGTAAACTGGAATGAAGAGCTTGAACTCCCATCCACTTGCACAGTAACCAGAAAGGTCCATATGAAAGTGCAGCTGTTATACACAGCTTTACCTACTGTAACCCATGAAGAGGAACCATCTTTTCATTTTGGATATATATGACCCTTATTCATTACAAAATGAGCATCGGCCATCTTAGAGTGGTTAACATACCAATGTCCCATGCATTGGGAGCAAACCTGTTCAAATCTTACTGTACACGGGCAATGCTGCATTGATCACCCACACAGCAAGTGGGCTTCGGACTCTGCTGGATTTATTTCTGGCCTTCACGAGAGACTTAGACCTCCAAGTTAACTTCTCAAAGTCTTTCATTATGACTTGTGACCAGCCCAACACAAAATTCAAGTCCTTCAAAATGAAAGACCATACCTTTGATGTACCATAAAAATAAACTAAAGGACTATACCTACCAATAGTCCCAACACCATTACCAAATAATCAGTCAGCTGGCAGTGAAGAAGGTTCAATCGTTTATTAGACAAAATACTCTTTAGAGGAGCCTCTCTGAACCTCACCCATCAGGTGCGCCGAGGAGACTGTTGACTCGTATTCAAACATGGGGTAATATACTTTCGGTTCAACACATACAATCACTGTAAAAGGAAAAATATCAGTTGGCCCTCGAGCTCCAGGGAAGGACCATATATGGCACACTTCAAATCAGTACAAAGGCTTGACTATCTATTACAGATGAGGTCAGATGGGGTGACTCCCTTTCGTCTTGGTGCCTGGGAGTGTAGACACGGCGCCTCCAGGAATGCGCTTATCGCCCCCAAAGCCAGATGCGACTTTGAGTCTTAGAACAGTAAAAGTAAAACAGCCTACCTTCAGCTGCTACCAGTAACTCAAATGAACTGGGGCCTGACAATTGCATGTGATCAACATGTGATCATGGCCCGTGCTCAAGCTTATGTTCAGAAGATAGCGTCTGTATGGTTCTCGCCTACTCTTTTAGCAATAGATATACAAGGAGGAAAAAACGACTTTCCTCCAAGCAAAAGCATATATATCAAACAGGGAGTATGCGCATAGATGCATCATGCTAACATAATATAGGTCCGACACTCTTTATATACAGGAAATCTACTTTTTTATCCCTCACCTTAGCAAAAGTAAAGAATTTCAATTGCCTGGGAATTCTTTTTAACTAAACACTCAGATGGGCCCCACAGTAAGACTTTAGTCCTTTCATAGGAACCTGGATGCTATATTCAGATTGCAACATAAGCATTTAATCGAAATACTGAGTCTCTATAAGATTAAGTGTATCTCAGTAGGAACTTACGGCACCGGGCTGTGGGGCTACAACAAAGCTGGGCCCCTGCAAAGAGCAGAAAATAGTTTTGCGTGCCAGTTATTGTCAGTCGTGGGTACCACAGCTACCTTAGTATGTCACGAACAACTGGGGTTGACATATCTGGAAGATCTGAACAGCCTGGCCCCGCTATTGCTCTGGGTAAAAATCTGGGGTACCCCTGAGATAGCAGTAACCAGAACCTGCATAGCTGACTGCCTGTCACTAGACAAAGCGAATCAGATGCCATGGTTATCCTACACATTAAATACATTAGGCCTCACTGACCTGTACAATGATCCTTCTATGATCAGACACGAACACAAACTGTGTGTTAAATAGTGTTATTTGGACTACTGCCAAAACGCACCTCTTGACTCTGCCCAGGCTAAAGCTTCCATCATTAGGTATGCTTCTGTTTCCACAACACATAGCATGGAATCATGCTTAGGGTAGATCAAGAATCTAACCCATCGGTATTGGCTAACAATCTTTATTTTGGAAACACTGAATTTTATGTTTGCTTTCCCGACAGCAGGAGTTTGGAGTAGGGGTCTCCCACCTTGTGGGTGTGATGGCACCTCAATGCAGAGCACCAGTCACTTTTTTTTATTTTTCACTTTACACAAGGAGCCGAGACGCTCCTTCCTGGTCCCACTCTTACATAATCGAACCTGAGACTTCACAAAGAAGGGCTAACTCACTTGCAATGCTGAGGGTCACGGGAACTGTGCTAGCTGTATCACATTTTATAATACTGCTTTTTATATTCAGAAAAGATATGCATCATAATGTATTATTCACTGAATCTAAATCATGTTTTTTCATGTTTTCGAAGAATTGCGCATGGCGCTTTCAAAACTGTTGGATGATGTACATTTCTTATCATGAACTGCATGTCTTTTCATTTTTGAATTATGTTAGTATCCCTGTGTCTTGCTTTTATGGCCAAATAAAGTCTTATTTGATTGAAGATACCAAAGTTGCACCCATTATAGACCAACCTTCATCTTCCCGGTAGCCATAGATGCCCTGTTACATTTCTGTTCGGTGATGTACCCCTGAATCTCCTTTGCAGCTCTGTGGAGTCTGAAGTGAGAACTTTAACGCCTGATATGGTTCAGTCCTGACAGTGGAATATGCACCTGAAGGTATAAGGCAACTTCCCTTCCAGTAATGGGACAGTAGTTGCTAAGACTGTGTGGGTGTTTTGAACAGAAGGACCTTGCAGGCCTATAGAAGGGTTGTAAAAAAGCACTGGCTAATGGAAGAGCTTACTATAAGGAAAACAGGAATTATGTATTTATGAGCAAGTGATGTTTCAATGGTAGATAAAAGGATGTCCTCTTTCTGGGTTCTTCATAGATGGGGTGGAGCAATAAAAGAGTTCAATGTGACTTTGCATTCCATTCTTTTTCTCTGTAAATAATTTGTTCATGGGAGTTGTTTTTCAAAGTATTATGGTGCAGGTGGATATGGAAGTGGGTCCTTGCCCTGGGGGCCCCAGCGTCTTCATTCCGCCAGGAGAGATAAGCCGCACTTTTCAAATACTGTTTGATTGATTGATTGATTCAATGACAGTTTTTCTTTTTTGCTTACCTCAGTAATTTTGATTTAGTGCTAGGCAGCTTTGGGAGACATCTTTACATTTGCTGTATGATTTCAAGCTAGGTCACTAGCATGTGATCTGTCTCCCTGTATCTTGCAGTCTCAGGGTGGCCCTTTTCAATGTGTTTGTTTCTTGTGTGCCAAGAAGTGGGTGTTTTTGGTTAAGGTTTTGACTTACTTGCCGATTCACCATTGTATTGAGGGAGTGAACTGGCTCAATGACATGGACCTAGATCGATTCACACCCCAAATTGTACCCAATGCCAAGTCACTGGGGCCAATATTTATGTAGAAGTAATGCAATGGAGAGCAGCAAGTAAAGTTGCTGTGCTGTGTTGCGTGAAAGGGAGAGAGAAGACCAGCTCCATATACTCTATCTGTGCTGGCTCACTTTCAGCTGTCGTGCGCCAATGCAGGCAACCTTGCACCACAGAACAAGGGTATCTACATCGTAGGAAACTTAGGGGCATGAGTACAAATCTTATCTATCACATTGTAGTCTAAGGATTATGTTAGAGCTAAAGAATAGTAACCAAAGAGAGCAAGTGAGAGGATGAGAAAGAAAAGCTAAAAAGTGTAAAAGGAGTTACAGAATTAGAAGGAAGTAGCGAGAATGAGAGAACAAATCCACTTAAAAAACCTGAAAATCCATCTTCTGTAATCGAACTGGAGGAGACTTTTCCTAATGTACTATGAGCACATGATATTGTGTCATGAAAATCATATTGTCCAAGTAGACTAATATTAAAAGACCTTGTGAGCTTGAGAAGCTTGGTGAAGCATCAAGGAATGGATGATAGACAAAATGTGAGTGATGCAAACCTAAGCATCTGCCTTTGAGACTGAAGAAATCACGTGGTCTTGGTAAACTGAAACTGAGAGGTAGCTGTTTTTGAGACCTAACCTCAACATCCCATTTCCAAGATGCAGCAAAACCTTGAGGTGCAAAATGGTCTTCATCTTGATGTGAGATTAAACTGGTTGACACCTCTTAAATTATATAGCTGATAGAAACTTGTTATTCTTTTTCTGAATAGAGAAATGTTGCTTCTGTAAAAGAAAACACTAAAAAACAAAAAACGTACTTTGCTGCCGGGTCCCACGCCTCTGCTCCTGCTCTCCTCGTTGGACTTGAGGAACAGGAAGCTCCCCGGACCAATGGTCTGAGCATCATGGTTCAACTCTCAGCCAGGGAATGGGGGCCTAGGCATGTCCTCCACGCAAGCTGTAAGGCAGCCTGCATGGAGAACAGGGAAAGTGTGCATGACTGTTCTGGGTGGCCTGAGAGGGCAGGCCAGACAATCATGTGCACTTAGGAGTGGGCAAGCCACTCCTCCCATGCCCTGCTCTGAGAGCAGAGCAGCCCCGACCACCCGCCCTCCCGCAAAGCAGCACGGAAACATGAAATAATAATAACTCAACGTTACTATCATTTTTATGTTTCCTTTACTTTGCACTGCTTAAAAGCCATGGGGCGATGCTCCTCCACCATAGCGAGGGAGCCGCCACTGTATCTGTTGTGCCCAAGATATGATGGAAATTGGAAAATATTCTATTTCATAACTTTGAACCATTTGAAGAATGAGCCGAAGGATCTTTGGAAATTCTAAAACAATTTTGAAGGCAATCTGCAATGCTTCCCCCATAGCAATAGTAAAAGAGAAAGGATTGCCTTACAGTGGGGGATTTCAGCTCTCCTTTGACTTCTGGTGAAGAGGCATACACCCTCCCCTGATGTGCTGGGGGAAGAACAAATATCGTTGGTAGTGTGAGTTAAAAAGGTGACTCCCTAGTACATGGGACAGGGTTTTTGCACATTATCTAGTGATGAAAAGGCATGCACATATTTGCCCATCTCTATAATCAACTGGCCGCTAAAAAACAAACACTGCGTTTGGACCCGGCCCCTATGTGGTACTGCCCCAGTTTCAAATACATTTTGTTGAACAGACCCTTACGCCTTTTTATAAAAATGTTGTGTTTCTCCCCCAACCCTAATAATGTCTGGCACAAATACCTAAAAATACAATTTACGTTTTACCAAGGTTCAAACAACTTAATCCCAGTTTGAAAAGTCCTGAAGGGATAGAGAATGTAAACCAACCAAGGTGCCAGCAAAGGAGAGCAAGAGTGTTCAAGCTTAAATAAGCAATCAAAAAGGACCGGGGACAGCTTAAACAAAAATGCCCTAGGCAAGGAAGGAAAAGAAACAGATGTGCACCAAATGTAAAGCAACAAAAAGCTCAAAGCGGCAGAACACAAACAAGCCTAAAGGCAAGAGAACAACTGAACGCATCAAACGTGGACCGATAAAGGCCCGAGGGCAGGGAACGCCAGCACCAGGGTAGGTAAGGAAGCCTTGAGCAGCGAATACACATGTGCACACTGTAATGTAGTAGGGTGCTAGGCTGGGTGTACTTTCCCCCACAGACTCTCTGGAGACGTTCTACTCGGAATTAACACCTTTATTATACTTTATAAGCACCTATGGAGAGAGCGCCGGGCAACACGCTCCGATCGCGTCCCTCGTTCGCGCCGCTGTCCTTCGCGCATGCGCTGTAGCGTCCGACGTCCGCTACGCGCCTCTGCGTCACTCCGTAGTGCGCGCGTCCACTAGACCGCGACACTACATATCTCCCCCTTTTCACACCACTCACACAAAGTCCCCGACCCGAAGGTCAGTCCATTTCAAAGTCTCTGAACTTGGATGGTCTCACCACTGCTCTTCCCCCCCGGGTGTGTCTTACCGGAGTGGAATGTCCTTCTCGGCTTCCCTCTGTGACCGGGCCTCCGTCTGTACCTTTCGGAGTGCCCGGACTCTCTTTCTCTTTTACCTCGCCATCTTCTCTCGTGGTCTCCCCCACGGGTCTTCTCCCTGAGTTGTCTCTCTCTCTCTCTTGCTCACCGCCCATGTCCTCCCCGGGGCCTCCTTCGGATGAGTCTGTGTCCTTTATCACCCCCTCTGCCGGGTTTTCCCCTTCCGTGCACTCTCGGGGCCACTGTAAGATCTTATTGCATTTGGCCATGCGCTCGTGTGACCACACGTTGCCGTCACTGAGCAGCGCCGCCCTGTCGTACACCTCTTCTACTCTGAGGGGTGGGGAGTATTTGCTTTCTCCTTTCCGCTTAAGGACAGCCAGCTTCACTCTGACCCACTCCCCTTTTTCCAACGCCGTGTCTTTTGTCTTCTTATGGCGGTTGTAGTGCTCCGTGTAGATGCGTTGTGCCTTCTGCAGGTTGTGCTGCACCACTGCCGGAGACCATTTGCTGGTGATGGTCTTCTCCTGCCATGCCACATTGTCTTTGGTAAAGGGTTGCCGTCCCCGTAAGATCTGGAAGGGACTGTACCCCGTTCCGGTGGGGGTGATGCGGTATGCCCATATCGTGCTGAGCACCTCCTTTTCCCAGTCTTTACCTCTTGTGATGGCCGCCTGTATGGAGCCCATCAGCACCCTGTTAAACCTCTCTACTTGTCCATTGCTGGATGGGTGGTATATCGAGGTGTGTTTGAGTATTATGCCATTCCTGTTCGCAAACGTGACCCACTTGTCGGAGATGAACTGGGGACCATTGTCACTGATAATGCTCCTGGGTATGCCTTCCCGAAGAAACATCGCCTTGAGGAAGCGTAGGATCTCGTCCGTGTCCATGACCTCGTTGATGTGCACTTCTGGCCATTTCGAGAATTTATCCACTAGTACGCATAGATATTTGGGGATCCCTTGGTCGTCCAGTATTGGTCCCAGGATGTCCACGGCTACCTCTTCCCACGGGTTGCTGGGGTTAGTGAATTTCCCTAGGGGTGGTCTCATCGGTTTGAGAGTCTTGTCTGCCCCTTGGCATTGCGCGCAGTCCTTCACATGCCTCTCGACATGCGTGTCCATTCCTGGCCACCAGTAAGTTTGTTTTGTTCTGGCCTTTGTCTTCACTATTCCCAGGTGGCCTTCGTGAAGTATGGCTAGCAGGGTAGGTACGATGTTCTCCGGCGGCACCACCCTGTCACCCCTGTAGACGAATACTCCATCGTTGCCCACCGACAGCTCTTCTCTGACTTCGTAAAACTGCCTGATTTTTGGCCCTTGTCTCCTCCTGTCCGGCCATCCCCTCACAATGCACGCCTTGATTTCCTCCATTTCGGCATCCACCTCATATGCGTCCTTCCAGTCCTGCCTGCTGATGGCCTTTTCCGGATCGTCTGTCAGAGCCACCCTCTCGTCGTCGTCTTCCCTGTCGTTGGACGCGCTGTCCATCGCAGATGCCCTGCTGAGGTAGTCCGCTATTTTGTTCCTGGAGCCCGGGATGTACTCCACGTCGTACCTGTACTCCAGGAGTTTCAGTGTCATTTTCGCTATCCGGGGCGTGGCGCTGGCATGGCCATCTGATGTCAGTACTTTCACGAGAGGCTTGTGATCTGTCTTCACCTGGAATCGGGTCCCCCACAGGAACTGACGGTACTTCGCCATGGCCCACACTACCGCTAGCATCTCTTTCTCTATCACGCTGAACTTTTGTTCCGATGCTGTCAGCGTCCGGGACGCGAAGCTGATCGTCTCCGTGCCGCCTTCTGGTCTTTCCTGCATGAGCACGGCTCCCAGCCCCTTTTCACTCGCGTCCGTCATCAATATCGACCGCCCCTGGGGGTCGAATCCTTGCAGCGGGACTGCTTCGCCGATCTCCCGTTTCACGGTGTCGAACTCTTCTTGTGTCTCCTCCGTCCATCTGAACGCCGTCTTGTCCCTCGTGAGCTGCCTCATGTGGTGGGTTTTCGTGGCAAAGTGGTGGACGAATTTGCTATAGCACTCCGCCATCCCTAGAAACGACCGTACTTCCTCCTTGGATGTGGGTGGCGGTGCTTCGCGGATGGCCTTTACGTTCCCTCTCTTCGGCGTTATTCCATGTGCCCCTATCTCGTGTCCCAGGTAGGTGACAGATGTCATCCCAAAATGGCACTTCTCCCACTCTGCTGTGAGGCCCTTCTCCTCCAGGATCTTCAGTACTGCCGACAGTTTCCTGTCGTGATCCTCCTGCTCCGTCCCCATCACTAAGATGTCGTCCTGGAAGTATTGCACTCCCTCAATGTCCTTGAATAGGCGGGCCATCAGCTTCTGGAATACCGCCGCTGCCGAGGCGAGACCGAAGGGCATGCGGCAGAATTGGTAGCAGCCGAACGGTGTAATGAACGATGTCAACTTTTTGCTCGTCGGATGTAGTGCTACTTGATGGTACGCCGATTGCAAGTCTATGGTGGAGAACCATTTCACTCCTTTCGTGCGGGCCAACATTTCCTCAATGCGTGGCAAGGGGAACCTCTCCACCACTATGCACTTGTTCAACTCCCTGAGGTCCACACAGAGGCGCACTTTGCCTGACGGTTTCATGGCCACCACCAAGGGAGCCAACCACTCTGCGCTGTCAATGGGCTCAATGATTCCTCCTTCTTCCAGTCGGAGGAGCTCCTGTTGCACCGCTTCCCTAACGGCGATCGGGATGTTCCGTACCTTGTGCGCGACTGGCCGGGCGTTGTCTTTGAGGACGATTTTGTGGGAGAACTTCTCCAGCCTCCCTATCTTCCCGCCGAAGACCTTCGGGTGCCCACTCCGCCATTTTCCTGCCGTCAGCTCCTCTCCGTCCAGTGTCGCCAGCACTTGGGTGTCCCCTCCTGCGTTCAGCTGTATTCCCAACACTCCTTGGTCCATCCAGCCCAGGACTGACGGACCTTTCTCCGCGACGTACAGCTTGCAGATCGCACTCCTCTCCTTGAACTGGAACTTCATTGTCTTGAACCCTACCATCGGGATCGGATCCCCTGTGTAGGTGACAGGTCGAATGTCGGGGGGTTCTAGGTGTGCGCCCCACGTGGGTCTGAACTTCTCGCTCCATACTGAACGTTGGATGATCGTGTAAGGAGATCCAGAGTCCGCCACGATGGTGATGGGTATGCCTCCTACTATCATGTCGCATTGGGGCTTGCGCGATCTTCTCTCCTCTATGCCCAGTACCTGGTCTTCAATACACAGGACTTCCTCGTCTTCTTCACGGCCTTCTGCTTCCTCCCCTTCGTCCTGTGCCACGAACTTCACTGCCTGCTGTCTTCCTTTCCTGCGGCAAACCTTTTCGTAATGGCCGACTAGGCCGCAGAACGCGCACTTGGCTCTGAATGCGGGACACCGTTTGTCGTGCGCTGCATGATTCGAGCTGCCGCACCTGTAGCATTTCATGGCCTCGCCTTTGCCCTGTTTCCATGTCGGTCCGGGTCTTGGTTTCCCTGTGGCCGCTCCTCTGTACTCCCCCGTCGTTTGTTTCCCCCGCGTCTGGTGGTCCGCGTCGTCTACTTTGTTGACTGTGAGTCTGGGGGCCTGTTCTCTTTTGGCTGCTTCCTCACAGCGTTTTGTTAGCTCCGCTCTCTTCACTATGGCGATCACTTCATTCAGCGTTGCATCTCCATTCGCCCATAGTTTGTCCTGTACCGACTTGCTTGTCGTGTGCATGACGATCTGGTCCTTGATGAATTCGTCCTGCAGTCCGCCGTACCTGCACGTCATCGCCAGCTTCCGCAGTGCCGCCACGTAGTCATCCACGGATTCTCCCGCTTCTTGCTTCCTCTGCTGGAAGTTATAGCGGTCAATGGAGGTGCACACTGCCGGTCGGTAGTGGTTGTCTAAGTCTTCTATGGCGTGGGTGAACACGTCTGTGTCTCCTACTGGTCTGGTGATCGGTGTGAGATTTTGGAACACCCGTATCCCTTCTGGTCCTAGGTTGTGTAGAAGTATCCTCTTCCTCCTGGCGCTAGAGAACGCCTCCTCGTTCTCATCTTCTAGCGCTTCCAGGTAGTTTCTGAAGTACTCCCTCCAGTCTTCCCACTTCATTATGGGTTCTCCCGGGCGTGGTAGGAAAGGTATCGGCGTCGTCAGGGTCGCTGACTGTGCACTCATTTTGGCGTCCACTTGCTTCCTTGGGCTACCTGGTGCGTCCGTCCCCACTCCCCTGCTTCGGGTACCTGGGACTGCGTTCGAGCCGGCTGCTCCGTCGTCCCCTGACTCCGCCAGGATCTCTTCTGCGGCTCCGCCGTCCGTCCGCGATATCCTCTACCATGTGGCTGGCTCCTCGTTGCCCACGTGCCACTCTCCGGCTTCTATCTGCCTCTGCCGCGCTCTCCCGGTGTGTAGGCGTATTCTGTTTCGTCTCTCTGGTCTCTCACCGTGTATGGTGGTGTCTCTCCTGGCAGGCTTCTCTGTGATGCTGGTTAGGGGGGCACCTTCCGCCTGTAGCACCTGGGGTTCTTCTTGTCCCAGTCTCGTCGCCACTGTAATGTAGTAGGGTGCTAGGCTGGGTGTACTTTCCCCCACAGACTCTCTGGAGACGTTCTACTCGGAATTAACACCTTTACTATACTTTATAAGCACCTATGGAGAGAGCGCCGGGCAACACGCTCCGATCGCGTCCCTCGTTCGCGCCGCTGTCCTTCGCGCATGCGCTGTAGCGTCCGACGTCCGCTACGCGCCTCTGCGTCACTCCGTAGTGCGCGCGTCCACTAGACCGCGACACTACACACACCACTGGATGTGACCTGAAGAGCAAACATGCTCAGTAGATGCAGATTTTTTTTAAAAGCCCTGAGGCTGAAAGCTTTCATGGACAAGGTTGTGTTCTAAATTGGGGAACACTCCAGGATTTTTCTTGGCCATAGTAGGCCTAAACGTGTCAGTCAGCTGGGACCTTACCCTGAGCTGACAGGATGGATTGTGTCCAAACAGATGTGATATAGAGAAAGAACATCAGCTGCTGCGCTGCACAGTATTTATTTAATGTGAATGTTCCCACCACATAAATGTTTTCGGTGACACCACAAGACACAGTTTTGAATGCACGCGTAGGGCACTCTAAACATTCTTGTCATTGAACGTTTGACCTATTTGACTCTTTTATATTAAAGCCATGGTATTACATTCCAACCATTTATATCAGATTTGTTTTGCTTTGATCTTCATACAATTGTTGTTTAATGAAATTCCGCAGTAGCTTTCCTTCATAGAGGTTAAACAAATATAAATGTTGGAGTGTACTTTGACATAGTGGGCAAAGGAAATATATGGTAAGTATCATTTGGATTCTTGTCATGTTATATTTGGCTTGAAATTATTCTGTGGGGGAGACATATGTTAAAAGACAAGTTAAAGTTGGAAGACGGAGATGAAGGTGTCCGCTTTGGTTCTGGCTGTTTGCCTTCCTTCTCTGATGTCGATGAACAAGCCTTGGCAAGAACAGAATGACTATATCTAAACAATAATTCTTACTCTATTTAACTGCCTTTGCTGTCACCAGCTGCCACACATGCATATGGGTGTTAAACCTACTTCTAAAGAGAGAAGGAACGGCATGTCAGATCAAGAGCAGAAGCCACGAAAGTCGCGAGTGCCTTTGGTGAACCCCCCTCCCCCACACTCCCCCCCCCTCGATCATCCTGATCACTTGATCATCTCATTGATAATCATAAGGAGAGGAGGCACGACGGGCATTGGCCGAAGAATGTAATGAGATCCCGTTGTGGGCCAGGTCAATAAGTCATTGTTAATTTAGCATTGTTGAAAATGCAGGCACTGTTTGACTGCTAAAGTTCAATAGGCAAAGAGAACAAGCATTGGCAAACCCAATTGGAATTATTTGTGAAACATATTGGCTCTGCTAATGCTTTCTGTTTTGTTGTAGATCAACACCACAAATGCATGTGCATCCGGAGTGGTCATTTTTCAATGGGATTCTGCAACAGTCTTTACGTTATGGAAATTATTGGATGATGACAAGCTGAAGCTGCTGGTATTACGCTAATTCTGAATTTTATGAGATTCAAGATCATGCAGGGACCATAACAGTTGAAGATGATATTTACACACACACACATATACATATTCCGTCCACTCTTCCTGTCAATGGCTACTGCACTCCTCACAGTGGGTGT
Source organism: Triturus cristatus (assembly GCF_964204655.1). NCBI lineage: Eukaryota > Metazoa > Chordata > Amphibia > Caudata > Salamandridae > Triturus > Triturus cristatus. Next base: position 696,485,676 of record NC_140586.1, read on the forward strand.
TCACAGCTCCCGAGGGCAGGCTCGTGAAAACATCTTTTTCCAAAAAGATGCGGGCACTCAAGGCTTCTTATTCATCAATAATTTAGTTTACATTTTTACGTGCAAACTACAGCTGACAAACGCGTATCAGCTCCCTGGACTTTGTCGATATCAGCTACCCTCAGTAACGACATGAATTAAATCTAACATCCACGATCGTGAGTGGCAGAGTATCATAACAAATGCATAAGCACAAACAGAGGACTGCCACTTAAACTTATTTGTGACTAGTTGTAAACACGGCAGCCATTTTAAAATTGCAACAAGTGAGTACAATCCGTTTTTTTGCACAATTGGTTCTTAATATTCCTTCTTACATTTTCGCAAATTACCATCCAGCTTGAACCTCTAAATGTAACCATGCCTACGCAATTAATTTGCAAACTCAACTCTCACGATACTAATCAATCCATACATAGGTTAACCCAACTATCATAACATGGATGGTACATATCGAAATTTAATATATTGCAAAATAATATGTCCAATTTATCCCTTGATCCTCATCAATACCATTTATCATTCGATATAAAATTCATTACCAAATCAAAGTATCTAAACTTGATTAAGCTAACCAATTCAGCCCCACAATTTCATTGCCTTCATTATGTGGACATTGGCATCAATGAACAGAATGGCGCACTTTGCATTTACTTCTTCCTTATTTACAACAGTCCCCTTGTTTAATGTTCATGTGCACAGCAATCTGTAAGCGGACAACACTGTGTCACAGACATTCATAAGTGCAAAAATGTATCAATGTGTAAAGTACACAAAAATAATACTCAAACAAAAAATAAAAAATAAATACATTCTAGCTACCGGAATTCCTATTCTACTGACTGAAGACTACTATTCCAAAGACCCAAATGGTTCCTCACTGTCCTACATGGATCCACAGCGCTTTCTCTGTATTTAAACCCTTTTGGGATTCTGGTGCGGAGGTCTACTATAATCTAGATTCTAATTGTCTTTGGGACCTCACTCTATCGCCTCTTCTCTCTTTATGTTGTACCTGATCGATGCAGAAAAATGTCAGTTCATCTAGCATTTAGCAACTGGGTAAGGACTATCCTGATTGTTGATGGCTCTAATGTGCTCCAGAACCCTCTTTAAAATAAATTTTTGATGACTAAGAACCCTCGAGTGCCCAGCATCTTTTCGGGAAGATATATATACATATATATATATATATCTATTCAAAACAAAGGACATCCGCACTCTGGAACCTTGTAGCAGTTTATTAAGTTGACAGAGCCCTGACTGTCACACCACCAACGCGTTTCAGCCTTGTCGGCCTTGTTCACGGTAGGTGATTTTACTTTCTATGTCTATTATATATCATTTCCTGTTAGTACAAGGTTGATAGAGACCCCATGGGATTCTGGGATTTGTAGTCCTATTGACATTCAATAGAAAAACCTCGTGACAGTGAGAAACAAATTACAACTTTTACAATATCGGTTTGACATGCATGTTTCTGTTTTATTGATTCAGAACCCCTTGTGGCATTTGTTCTTATCTTATGGCATATGTACTATACATTAAGTCTTAGGGTCACTAAAAACCAGTCTATAACTCAATGAAATTTTAAACCGGTCACTAATACCAGTTTACATGACAACATGTTCGATATGTATGTGTTGTTTCTCCAAAACAAATTTAAAGTTGTAATTTGTTTCTTACTGTCACGAGGTTTTTCAAATGAATGTCAATAGGACTACAGATCCCAGAATCCCATGGGGTCTCTATCCACCTTGTACTAACAGGAAATGATATATAATAGACATAGAAAGTAAAATCACCTACCGTGAACAAGGCCGACAAGGCTGAAACGCGTTGGTGGTGTGACAGTCAGGGCTCTGTCAACTTAATAAACTGCTACAAGGTTCCAGAGTGCGGATGTCCTTTGTTTTGAATACTAAAAATCGGCCATGGGCTTGGCCCAACACCCGCACCCGCTGCTGAGCGATCCGGTTCAAGCCACATTGCAGGAAAAAAAAAAAATATATATATATATATATATATATATCTATATATATTATCTACTGGCGGTCGCCAGTAGATAGTTATAGTTAGGACCGTGTTTCCATAGGAAATCCGCAACATTCTATTTGGAATAACTTTGGCGCCGGTTGACGAATCCTCGTGAAATTTTCAAAATAGGTGGGGCGCTCCGCTCCTACCCTGAAAGTCTCGGGGTGATTCGTCTAGCGGGGGCCGAGAAAAAAGGGGGGTCCCAAAACGCGTTTTCCCCATGCAATTTTCCATAGGGACCTTTAGTCCAAGGTACAGCCCGAACGGCTGAACAGAATTACTTGAAATTTGGCAGAGAGGTAGTCCTCAGGTCAGGGATGTGCCTTTTGCAGGTCTGGTGTCAATCTGTTCAGTAGTTCCTGAGAAAATCAAAAGTAAAATCATATATATGTGGGCGGAGCCTAACCACACATCTCATCTTGAGATCTGATTGGCTGTCAGCACTTCATCCAAGAAGTGTTGGCAGCCATCTTGGGACCAATATACATGATAGCACCTCATTAAAAAGCATTGCAGTTAATAGAAGGTTTTAAGACTTTAGTTACATTATAAATCATTTGTTGATGGTACCATACTCATTTTAGGAATTGTGGTATGTTCTAAGGTGATTTCACCATGTGAAAAAGCCTTCTGCTGGGATATCATGATTGAGAGAAAAATATTTTCTCATGCTTTTCCCACAGAGGTTTGGAAGGTGATCTATAAGCTAAACTGAGAGCTTATTTTCTGTAAATTCACATTAACTTTCTCAGTCATGTGAGAATGAAGTCTGACATTCTCAGTAAAACATGTACATCCAACAAGGGCAGAGACTGTCAGTTGATTCCTTTGTGTTCTACTGCAGCTTCCCAGAGTGTTCCAAAGAACAACTAGAGCGCTAACAGTCCTACTTATGATAAACGTATGGCACACCTGAAGCCATCTTGCTTGGATTAAAGTGGTAACTCTTAAAACATTAATTTAAAAAGGAACAAAATGAGGGGGTTCATTTTTCCATAAAAAGTATGATTAGTGCTGCAGAAAGAAAAATTAGGGCACATTTTGAGTGACTTCTCAAATCCTCTTCTATTTCATTAAACAATTCTGACATGCAGACTGAAACATGCACTTTCAATACCAGCAGCAGTTTTCCCTGGTGAGCAGTAGCTTTACTACAGTGATCTAATGAGCAAAAAGAGTGCTAACATTCTGAATTTATGGCAAATGTGTGACACATCTGAATGCCTTCTTGATGGAATCAAAGTAAAAAACTGAAAGTATTTCCTACTGAGGAGACTGCAGTAAATGAGGAAATTAGGAAACTTCATAACAAATAAGTCTCCCAAGATGGCCACCAGAGACAAAAGAGCCCAAATGTAGCCCAAATATCACCCAGATGTAGCCCAAGTATAGCCCAATGACAGAATGTCCCAGAGTGTTCTTAAAAACAACTAGAGCGCTTACTGTCTTCATTATGACAAAAGTATGGCACACCTGAAGCCATCTTGATTGGAATAAACTGGTAACACTTAAAACATTTAATTCAAAAAGGAACACAATGAGGGGGTTCATTTTGCCATAGAAATTATGATTAATGCTGAAGAAAGAAAATGAGGGCACATTTTGAGTGACTTCTCAAATCCTCTTCTATTTCATTACAAAATTCTGACATGCAGACTGAAACATGCACTTTTAATACCAGGAGCAGACTTCCATGGTGAACAGTAGTTTTACTACAGTGATCTAATGAGCAACTAGAGTGGTAACATTCCGAATTTATGGCAAATGTGTGACATATCTGGACACCTTCATGATGGAATCAAAGTAAAAAACTGAAAGCATTTCCTACTGAGGAGACTGCAGTACATGAGGAAATTAGGAAACTTCATAACAAATAAATTTCCCAAGATGGCCACCGGAGACAAAAGAGCCCAAATGTAGCCCAAAATCACCCAGATGTAGCCCAAATATAGCCCAATGACAGAAGTGTGCAAAACACTTATTATTTTGTGTTTTTGCAGTGTTATATAGTGCAGACTTGTCAGGTATTGGAGTGCTTTACATGAGCATTGGTTACATCACAAAAGAACAAATTCATTTTGGTTGTAGACATGGGGAGACTAAGTGATTTGACCAGCATCACAGAATGTCGAGCTGAAGCAGAAACTCCAACCTGGTTCTCCAGTTGCAAAGTCTGCAGTTCTGGAAGTAACACCACATCCTCTCCCCTAAGTGCAACATTTAATCAAGTGGTCAACTGGATAAAAAAACATAAAGGTAACAAATAATTTAAAAGTGCTTTGTCGCTATTTGAAAACTCAGAAAATATGTCCTTATTTTAGTCTTTTAGAGCACTAACCATAATTTTGATGCCAATAAGACCCTCTCATATATGTAATTTCTAAAGGAAATGCTCTAGGTATTACAGTTTTGATTACATCAAGATGACGTCAGGCGTTCCACACTTTTGTAATAAATATAGAATGTTAGCAATCTAGTTGTTCATTAGGATACTGTTGAGAGGCAGAGGCCAGGGGCACGGACTCTGAAAATTGAAGGCAGGTAGGAGGGTGCAAAGGCAACAATTTAACCACACTGAGCAGGCAGGAAGGGCCGTGGCAGCACAACAGAATATGGAGGGCAGTGGAAAGGGGGGCAGGGGCAACAAACCAACAATACAGGACTTGCAAGAGAGGCTGTGCCAATGTAATAGACCATTGTGGGCAGAAGGAAGAGGCAATGGTAGTACAACCATACATGCCAACAGACCCGATTCAGCCAGGAAACGTCCAATGTTTTTAAGCTCAAATGGGCTTTATTTGATCTGTCTCCTGTCTACAATCTCCTCTTTTTCAATGTAACTCAAAGGGGAAAATCAATACCCCAGTTTTTTTTCAAAATCTCCCTTTTACCAAGTTCAAAATGTTCGCAAGTATGGTACATTGGATCATGGAAGGAAATGGGGTAGGGACATGGACTTGGATAACAGAGGACAGGAGGGACATGGAGAGGTGCACCAAACTGACCCTGCAGGGCAGGCATTAGGGTTTGCAGCAGCACAATACACCACACAGGGCATGCGGGCGGGAGTGCAGCACAACAATCCATAGAAAGCAAGAGGGAGGGGACAGGACCATGCACATGGACAACAGAGAACAGAGGGGCAAGAGGCAATGGTAGCTAGCTGGCCATAATGGACAGACAGGAGAGAAAGCTGCAGCATAACAGACCATGAAGGGCAGGAGGGACGGATCAGGGGCATTACAATGGAACAGACAAGCCAGAAGGGAGGGAATAGGGGTCTGCACATGTAAACAGAGGGTTGGGGGCAAGGGGGCAGGGCAGGAGCAGCAAGATAGCCATGGAGGTCAGGCAGGATGGGCACTAGAAGCAAGACACACCATGGAGAGCAACAGTGAGACCGTGATGGCATACACACAGACCATGGAGGGAAGGTGGGAGGGGTTCTGGGGCAGCTAACTGACCACACAGGGAAGGTGGGAGGGGCCATGGCAGCACAGAAGACCATGCATGGCAAGTGGGAGGGTTAGTGGCAGCACAATGGCTATGATGGGCAAGAAGGAGGGTGCAGGGGCATGCACAAAGGACGATGGAGGGTCAGGACCTGTGCACAGACAAGAAAGTTCAGGGGAAGGGGCCTCACAACAGACCGCATGGGGCAGGCAGGAGGAGCAGTTGCAGCACAACAGACCAGGGAGGGCAGAAGGGTGTGGCAGTACAATGGACCATGTAGGACAGGAGGAAGAGGATAGGGGCATGGAAAGTGGACAGGCAGGGTGGAGGTGGCAGGGACAGGTTACAGTCATCTGACAATGCTAGGCAGGTGGGAGGGGGTGGCAGCTCAACAGAACACTCAGAGTAGATAGGAGTGGCAGGTCCATGGAACATGGTGGGCAAAAAGGATGGAGCAGGGGCATGCACAAAGACATCGGAGGGCAGGGGGAAGGAAAATAGGGGCAGCAAGCTAAGCACAGAGTTTAAGCAGGAGGTCAATGATGGGGCATAGAATTGGGCAATGGAAGTCAGGAGGAGTGGACTGGTACATCATACTAAATTGAGGGCAGTGGCAGCACATCAGACCATGCATGGCAGGAGGGAGGAGGCTAGTCCATGTATTCACACAACAGAGGATAGGGAGGAGGGGGATGGGGCAGCAAGCTAACTGTTCAGAGAAGGCGGGTATTAGGAACTTTATTGTTTTTAAAACGTGTGTCTGTGCGAACTACTTAAAATATGAACAAGTATGCAGCATAATCTCACTTTTATTCAGGAAGAAGAAGACGTTTGTGACTGTGACTCCGGGCTCACTTGGCAGAAACACCCCCTGACCCTCCTCCCCCTATCGCAAAATGTAATGCCCGTGAAAAGGGTAGATGAACACAGTGTTATATAGAACATAGTCCTGAGAGCACGATTGAAAATGAAAACTAGATATAGTGTATGGTATAAACTATGCACCAAAAAGTGTGATATAAGATGAACCGGGCGTGAAATATAATATGCAATACATTGTGCGCAATGACAGATTCATTGGAGAGCGCGAGATAGCACAGGCACTAGCGCGTGCTATGCGATATGCGCCTTGGAGTGTAATATGCACAGGGCAGTGTTGTGTAACCTAACTAGTCACAAAGTTGTAATATAAAATATGTGCTAGGGAGTGTAACGTTGCATATGCACTGCGACAAAGATATGGATCCCAGATTGTAATATGTATGGCATAGCACTGTGCGTTATAACATAGGCATCGAGGAAGGCACGTTAGATGGGGCAATATAACCCGTGCGAAGACAAGTGTGGCATGACATATTCACGGGGGGGTGTTACAGTGCACATGGGCTAGAGAGTGTCATAGCATATGCACTAGCTAGTGGAATACAACACAGAGGTGTGTGGCACTCAGCAGGCAATGGTGGGTGTAACACAGCATTGTGCTCTGCCAGGAGCGCGCTGTGACTCTCAAGTGATGTTCGTCCCCTTTCCAGAGAGTAAAATAAAAAGTATTACACATCCGGCAGTGGATGTGTGTTTTATTAACCGTGAGGGGGGTTTCTTGCATAGTTTTGGTCGAATTTTTGTCGAATCCCCTTTGAATGGCTTGGTGTGCATGTGTATTAAATGTGCCCGTCAATAGCTACCCATGTTTGTATAAATAAACGACAAGGGTGTCTACCGGGATTAGGCACGGTAGGGCATCAGACATGTCAGAGCTTCACTAGTGGTGTAAATACATTCCATGTGGATTCATTGTATGCATAGTCACCTTTTAATGAATATCACGCAAATCGTCATGGTGATAGGTACGTACGGTTTGTCCAGCATGTCCTAGGTGTGTCTATAAATATATATTTTTTAAAAATAATAAAAAACAGTGGCTGGCCCTGGGGATTGGGGTCAAAAAAATATAATTAGGAGACAGGCCCTTGGGTATGGGGTCGTCAGGGCCAATAAATTAGAATAAGAAGGGGAACCACACAGCCCCCCTTCTTAAAAAATTAAAATAAATAAAAGACTGGCATTGTGCCGGGGGCCACGCCCCCTCCTTGCAGCACTCTGCAAACGCGCCCCCTGGCGAGTTGTAAGTTGGGGAATTAATTCCTCTTCAATACTGAGGGTCCCTGAGGGCCAACTAGCCCAACAGGCATCTCCAGTATGCGCCAGGGAGCTGCGCTGCAGACAGGTGTTCTGAGGCCAAGCCCCTTTTTACACCTTTCTGCAACGCAGCTCTGTGGCGCTTACTGGAGGTACCTAGTGGTCTAGTTTGACCCTAGGGACCCTTAGGATTCAAGGGGACTTAATCTCTCAACTTAGAACAGCCACAGGGCGCGTTTACACAGTGGTGAAGGGAGGGGACGGGGCCTGAGGTGACGTGTGCAAACACGCACTATGGCACGTTTTAAATTGGGGATATAATTTTCCTTCAATACTGAGGGCCCCTGGGGGCTAACTAGCCCACCAAGTGCTTCCAGTAAGCGCCACTGAGCTGCATTGCAGAGAGGTGGTCCAGGCCGTGCCACTTTTTACACCTCTCTGCAACGCAGCTCTGTGGCACTTACTGGAGGTACCTAGTGGGCTAGTTGGACCCTAGGGACCCTCAGGATTCAAATGAACTTAATCTCCCAACTAAAAACGGACACAGGGCGTGTTTACACAGTGGTGAAGGGAGGTGACGGGGCCTGAGTTAACCTGTGCAAAAACGCCCTGTGGCCTGTTTTAAGAGGTAGTTTTAATCCCCCTGGCCTATTATATACTAGGGGCTTACAGAGGAGGTCATGCTAATCACAGGGGGACCCCAACGCATAATGTTCCCTAGTGTATGTAGGTGTTATCACTGTATTCTAAGTGTCTTTTAACATAGCACTGGCTCTAGGACTGGTTAGTCAGACTCAGTTACCACCAGTATCCGTCTGAAAAAGTTGAGGGTACAGGATGATTTTGCAACAAGGCTTCTTTCTGCTCTTCTTTTTGTTCTTTCTGCACGTTATCCTTCTTCCTGCACTTTTCTTCGTCTTTGAGGACTTCTGTTGCTTCTTTCTGCACTTCTTTTTTTTCTTTCTGTGCATTTTTTCTTCTTTCTTCACATGTCCTATCTCTGTAGGCATAGTTAGAAATTAGCATTTAAAAAACCTTTGAAATTCACAGAAAAAACCATAGGTTTCAGGCACGTTATAGTTAGGAATTAGCATTTAAAAAACCTCAGAAATTCACAGAAAAAACCATAGGTTTCAGGGGTGTTATAGTTAGCTGGACTTTTCACTTGTACAAAACCATTGAAATTCCCCCGTTATAGTTAGTTCAGCTAACTATAACTCGCGCGCCCGCAATGCACTGCTGATGACGTCACATATTACATCACTCATGACATGGTCAGTGACATCACTCATGACATCACTGATGACATCTCAAATGACATCACTGATGACATCACTGCTGACATCATCCTTGTGATAGAGTGGCAGACCTCCTCTCACCCTAATATAACCTTTGATACACACATTCAAAAATAGAGACTAAACATTTCAAAACAATGGACATACCAATACCAGTTACAACAACCTCTTCAGTAATTCTAAGATCCACATACACATCCCCCCATTCACCAACAGTCCTATACAGTCACTCATACATGTACTCACTCATCATATGTACTCATACACCTATACATCCTGTTACACAATGCCACTCATCCATAGAGTTACTCACACACATAGTCACTCATGCTAATAAAGAATCCAACATACATGTACTTGCATATACAGTTATACACACACCACCACACTTACTTCTATGGAAACTTACACATACTTAGTCTTTTAAACAATCACTTATAGAAACACATACTTATTCATACAGGAACTCTTTCAATCTCTCACTCTCACATATACTCACTTATATACACCAATAGTCACATATACTAGTTTAAAACATATGTAGTTACTCATAAAGACACTATTGAGACAGTCATTCACTCACTAACACACCCATACACACACTCATCCACCCATACAGTCCTGCACACATGCTGTCTCCAACACATACAAACAGTGAATCACTCATTCATGCACCTATGCACTACGTAATACCCCCCACCGAACCATGCAGACACTCAGACTGATACTCAAAAAACCAACTAATAACCTATATAGACACCCATGTAGCTACTCACCAACCCATGCAGCCACTTATACACAAAGTGAGAGCCTGATACAGATATTTACATATTTAAACATTACTCACTAAGCCATGTATTCACTATGATACACTTAATCAGTCAGTTACACAATCAATTTTTCAAAAACAAATCATCCATTTAGACACTTATATACCCATTTATTCTTCCATCGACCTTGAGATATACATATAGAAAACATATTTAATTTTCAGAAAAACACACATTCACTGGATGATGTCATCAGTGATGTCATTTGAGATGTCATCAGTGATGTCATGAGTGATGTCACTGACCATGTCATGAGTGATGTAATATGTGACGCCATCAGCAGTGCATTGCGGGCGCGCGAGTTATAGTAAGCTGAACTAACTATAACGGGGGAATTTCAATGGTTTTGTACAAGTGAAAAGTCCAGCTAACTATAACACCCCTGAAACCTATGGTTTTTTCAGTGAATATATATATATATATTCTCACAACCTCTCAACTTAGGAAAGGATCGAGTCGCACTCCTTAAGGTAACCGCTTTAAAATTATTTTTATTTAAAACGATGGCAGTTCCAATGCATTTCGGTCAGACTATGACCTTCTTCCGAGAATAGCCACGGCATCTGCAGACTTGCGATGCAACAACAAACATTTGCTTTATATCCAGTGTTTGCCCCCTGGTGGGCGCCTCGATCGGCGCACAATAAAGCATGATGGTCTTTGTGGTGCAAAACCGGTCCGTAATTTTTCCCCTCCGGTGGGTGATGCCGGTTGTTTCTTGTTTGTCACCTGTGCTCCCTCGCACACTGAATTTGATGTGCTGGAGTCCTGTCCAAAGTCCAGTCTTTGGCAGCGCCTACTGTCCTATTGCTTTCGCCTTCCACATTCAAGAGTCCAATTCGGGCAGTCATGGCGCTCCTTGTCAGGTGGTGCGGTGCTCTCAGCTGGACCAAGCTGTAAATTATTCTCACAACCTCTCAACTTAGGAAAGGATCGAGTCGCACTCCTTAAGGTAACCGCTTTAAAATTATTTTTATTTAAAACAATGGCAGTTCCAATGCATTTCGGTCAGACTATGACCTTCTTCCGAGAATAGCCACGGCATCTGCAGACTTGCGATGCAACAACAAACATTTGCTTTATATCCAGTGTTTGCCCCCTGGTGGGCGCCTCGATCGGCGTACAATAAAGCATGATGGTCTTTGTGGTGCAAAACCGGTCCGTAATTTTTCCCCTCCGGTGGGTGATGCCGGTTGTTTCTTGTTTGTCACCTGTGCTCCCTCGCACACTGAATTTGATGTGCTGGAGTCCTGTCCAAAGTCCAGTCTTTGGCAGCGCCTACTGTCCTATTGCTTTCGCCTTCCACATTCAAGAGTCCAATTCGGGCAGTCATGGCGCTCCTTGTCAGGTGGTGCGGTGCTCTCAGCTGGACCAAGCTGTAAATTATTCTCACAACCTCTCAACTTAGGAAAGGATCGAGTCGCACTCCTTAAGGTAACCGCTTTAAAATTATTTTTATTTAAAACGATGGCAGTTCCAATGCATTTCGGTCAGACTATGACCTTCTTCCGAGAATAGCCACGGCATCTGCAGACTTGCGATGCAACAACAAACATTTTCTTTATATCCAGTGTTTGCCCCCTGGTGGGTGCCTCGATCGGCGCACAATAAAGCATGATGGTCTTTGTGGTGCAAAACCGGTCCGTAATTTTTTCCCTCCGGTGGGTGATGCCGGTTGTTTCTTGTTTGTCACCTGTGCTCCCTCGCACATTGAATTTGATGTGCTGGAGTCCTGTCCAAAGTCCAGTCTTTGGCGGCAACTACTGTCCTATTGCTTTCGCCTTCCACATTCAAGAGTCCAATTCGGGCAGTCATGGCGCTCCTTGTCAGGTGGTGCGGTGCTCTTAGCTGGACCAAGCTGTAAATTATTCTCACAACCTCTCAACATAGGAAAGGATCGAGTCGCACTCCTTAAGGTAACCGCTTTAAAATTATTTTTATTTAAAACGATGGCAGTTCCAATGCATTTCGGTCAGACTATGACCTTCTTCCGAGAATAGCCTCGGCATCTGCAGACTTGCGATGCAACAACAAACATTTGCTTTATATCCAGTGTTTGCCCCCTGGTGGGCGCCTCGATCGGCGCACAATAAAGCATGATGGTCTTTGTGGTGCAAAACCGGTCCGTAATTTTTTCCTCCGGTGGGTGATGCTGGTTGTTTCTTGTTTGTCACCTGTGCTCCCTCGCACACTGAATTTGATGTGCTGGAGTATATATATGTATAACCTACTGGTCGTCAGTAGGTAGTTATAGTTAGGGCCTCGTTTCTATTCAAATAGTGTTTTTCTTTTGCCAATAACTTTGGCGCCGTTTGACGAATCTTCTAAACAATTTCAAAACTAGTGGGGCGCTCCGGTCAGCTACTGTCTTGAAAGTTTTGGGGTGATTCGTCAAGCGGGGGCCGAGAAAAAAGGGGGGTCCTAAAATGCGTTTTCCCCATGTTCATTTCCATAGGAACTTTAGACAAAGCTACAGCCCGAACTGCTGAGCAGAATTGCACCAAATTTGGCAAAAAGGTAGGTCTTGGTTCAGAAAGAGCCCTTTTTGTTAAATGGTGTAAATCAGTAAAGTAGTTTCAGAGAAATTAGAAAAATAAAATTTTCCATATCTTAGCACTGGGGAGGGTTCGCTTCACTCTGATTGGCTGCCAACGCTCCAAACCAGGAAGTGTTGACAGCCATCTTGTGACTCGGTAACCGAGTCACAAGAAAAGAGTTTAAAAAAAAGGTGAAAAACAAGAAAAGAGGGCAGGGTACAAACACCCTGACCCCCTAGGCCTGACAAAAATGTTTAAAAAAAAAAGAGTTTGTTATTCTTAAGCCCCCAGGTGGGCAAGATCCCGGGGGCAATGCCTATTTAATTAGTGGGGGCCCCTGGGGGCCACGGCAGCCCCCGAGACCACCACCTCCCTGGGGCTTAGTTTATTGAATATGGGGGGCAATGCCTATTTAATTAGTGGGGGCCCCTGGAGCCCCCCGCCACCCTGGGGACCACCACCTCCCCTATTGCTATGTTTTAAAAAAAAGCATGCTGGGCTCCTGCCCCATGCTGCAATGGGGACCACCACCTCCCCGAGGCATGCATAATTAAGTGCACGGGAGCCTCGCGGGCCCGCCACCTCCCCGGGGCTTTCTTTATTAATGGGGGGCCTCGTGGCCCGCCCAAGTCCCAGGGACCACCACGTCCCCGGGGCTTTGTACTTGATGGGAACACAGCCCCCCTCCTGGAGCCCTTGATGGCCCTGGGGACCGCCCTCCCCCCAGGACGGGCTCCTGCAATGTCCCGGGGTGCCCACCCCCAGGACATTGATATTTGCTGTGGCAGGGAGGGAGCTGCCATAGCAAACCCTGCTTTGCTTCATTGAAGTGAGAGCAGGAAAACCTGCTCCTGCTTCAATGAAGCAAAGCAGAATTGCTTTTGAGCAAGGGGAGCTGCATGTTAGCAGCTCCCCTTGCTCAAAAGCAATGCCGGCTTCCCCAAGAGGCGGGGAACTGGCGGAACCATGGGGGCATTGGGGCTCCCCCCATGGTCCACAATGAAAAGGGCCAGCCCCGGGGGATGGGATCCCCGGAGCCAGGAGTGGCTCGGGAGGGGGGGCCAGTGCGGCCCCCTCCCCTGCAATTATATATATATTTTTTTAAACATAAAGGCTGGCCACCAGGGATGGGGTCCCTGGGGCCATAATTGGTCCCTGGATGGGGGCCATGCGCCCCCCCTCGAAAAAAATTAAAAAATAAAAGAAAGTTGGCCATGGCCCCGGGGGATGGGGTCCTCGAGGTCATAATTGGCCACTGGAGGGGGTCACCAGGGCCAAAAGTGTCCCAGGGAAAGGGGGACACGCAAAGGGGGACACGCAGCCCCCCCTTCCAAAAAATTAAAAATAAGAAAGTAACCGGCAACCTGGTGGAGGCCCCGCATCTGCCCTGCACTACTCTGCAAACGCACCCCCTGGCGCGTTGTAAATTGGGGGATTAAGTCCCCTTCAATCCTGACGGTCCCTGGGGTCCAACTAGCCCACCAGCTACCTCCAGTAAGCGCCACAGAGCTGCGTGGCAGAGAGGTGGTCCGAGGCCATGCCCCTTTTTACACCACTCTGCAAACGCGGCTTCTGGTGCACTGCTAGTGGGGCAATGAGGTCCTCTTGTGTCTTGAGGACCTCAGGACACAAGTAGACTTCATCCTCCGAGCAGCAGTGTGCCAGAAGTCGCGTTTTCAGTGTGGTGTAAAAAGGGGCATGCTCTCAGACCATCTCTCTGCAATCCAGCTGTGTGGCACTTACTGGAGCTACCTGGTGGGCTAGTTGGCCCCCACGGACCCTCAGTATTCAAGGGGCATTAATTCCCCAACTAACAACGCGCCCGGGGGCGCGCTTACAGATTGGTGGAGAAAGGGGGCGTGGCCTTTCTCTACCTCTCATCAATCCCACTGTGTGGGGCTTTCTGGAGGTAAGAGGTAGGCTAGTTGGCCCCTAAAGGACCCTCAGCAGCGAAGGGGACTTGAATCCCCATCCAAGAGTGCGCCAGGGAGCATGTTTGGAGAGTGGTGGGAAAAGGGGGCATGGCCTGCTACAAGTACTTACCAATGCTGCTGTGTGGGACTTGATGAAGGTAATAGGAGGGGTAGTTGGACCCCAAGGATGTCCTTGGGGGCCAACTACCCCCCTTGTTACCTCCAGTATGTCCCACACAGTGGGATTGCTAAGACATCTTCGGAGGCCATGCACCCCTTTCGCCACCACTCTGCAAACGCACCTCGTGGCAGACTATGGGATGAGGGATGAAGTCCAATATACTCCTGAGGGAGTTTGGGGACCAAGAAGCCCTCCTGGTACCTTCTGTAAGTCCTACGCAGCCGAATTCCTGAGCGCTGGTTGGAGGCCCAGCACCTTTTCTCCACCACTCTACAAATGTGACTACTACTTAAAAAAGCATCTTTCTGCACTTCAGACTTAGAGGTAGTTTTAATCCCCCTGCCCTATTATGTACTAGGGCCTTACAGTGCAGGTCATGCCAATCACAGGGGTACCCCAACGCATAGTGTTCCCTAGTGTATGTAAGTATTTTCACTGTATTCTAAGTGTCTTATACCATAGCACTGGCTCTAGACCTGGTTAGTCAGAGTCACTGAAATAACCATAGATATCAGGCACGTTCTAGTTAGAAATTAGCATTTGAAAAACCTTAGAAATTCACTGAAAAAAATCACAGGTTTCAGGGTCGTTATAGTTAGTTAGTCTCCGCCTCCTGCTTCAACACCCTCAGCATGCTCCGCAAGATCTACAGATGGATCCCCACCGGTACCAGAAGGACAGTCACCCAGGCCCTTGTCACCAGCAGACTGGATTATGGTAACGCTCTCTATGCAGGAACATCAGCCAAACTTCAGAAAGGACTGCAACACATACAGAATGTCTCCGCACGCCTCACCCTCGACATCCCCTGCCACAGCCACATCACAGCCCACCTGAAAGACCTACACTGGCTCCCCGTCAACAAGAGGATAACCTTCAAGCTCCTCACCCACGCTCACAAAGCTCTCCACAACACTGGACCAGCATACCTCAACGAACGACTCACCTTCTACACCCGAACCGCCAGCTTCACTCCGCTGACCTCGCCCTCGCCACCGTCCCACGCATCTGTCGAGCGAACGCCGGCGGTAGATCATTCTCCCACCTTGCCGCTAAAACCTGGAACACCCTCCCCATCCGCCTACGACAGACCCAGGGCCTGCTGGCCTTCAGGAGGCTCCTCAAGACCTGACTGTTCGAGCAGTAGCAGCACCCCCGCCCCCCCACACCTTGAGACCCTCACAGGTGAGTTGTGCGCTCTACAAATGTATTGATTGATTGATTGATTGATTGATTGATTGATTGATTGATTGATTGATTGATTGATTGATTGATTGATTGAGTTGGACATTTCACTCGACCAAAACCAGTGAAATTCGGCCGTTATAGTTAGTTCAGCTAACTATAACTTGTGCCCCCACAATGCACTGCTGATGACATCACATATTACATCAATGCCAATTCCTAACTATAACGTGCATGAAACCTATGGTTTTTTCAGTGAATTTCAAAGGTTTTTTAAATGCTAATTCCTATCTATAACTTATCTCTGAAGATATCAAGTTTAATGATTTTCATTGGATTTACATATTTTTCAAATTCAGTGTGTCAATTTCATTAATTACATTTTTTTTAAATACTTTTTATCACCATTTTTTAAACTTATTTTTTCAATTAATTCTTTTAAAAATTAAAAAATGTTATTTGAACTTAATGGGGTTTTCAAACATATTTTTTTATATTTTTCAAAATATTTTTTTAACTATATGTGCAAAACTTTATTTTATATATTTTTTTCAATGTTTTTGGATCCGCGCACCCTATGTGCACCGTTCTCGATCCCTACGCGAAAGCATCCGCGCATGGTATGCGTCGGGTACGTGGTTAGTGCGCGATCGCAATGCAACCGGTACGCGACTCCCAGCCTATATGCGACAAGTTCGATGTACGTAACACGACGTTTACGCGCTTCCGCGATGCGTCATCTGCGTCTATGACGCGGTAGGTGCACGGATCCCGCGAAGTATTTAACATTTAAAAAAACATATGTATGTATTTCATGTGAATATTAATTGAAGACAAACTCTAAACTAGTCTTAAAACTAATATATTTTTACATCTAATCCTATAAATTTTTTTAATTCAATTTCGCGGATGCGCGCTGGGTGCATGCTGCGTAAGCGCAGGGTGCGCGGATCCCATGTGACCTGCAAAAAAAGAGATTTGATTGGTTCATTACACTTCCTCTTCTAACTATTGAAAGACCCCACCCATTTCAATCATTCTTCTTTGACCTTCTTTAGAGCACCATCTCTTTGGAGAGAAGAAGATTTTTTAGACTAAGTTTACACTTAGCTCTAACTTTTTTCAACCAAAAATGGCTTCAGGGCAGCAGGCATCACCTGCATCACCTCATACTTCTGAGGATAAATTTTTGGCGGAGGCACCACTCAAAAAATGTTTTTCTTCAGTGGTGTGGAAATTTTGTACTTTTCCAGAGGGGCAGAATAAGACCAATGCCTCCTTGGTCACGTGCAAGATTTGCAGAAGAGTCCTGTCGCGAGGGGATCCTAACAAGAAATACTCTTGTGGCACGGCAAGTATGATGAAGCACATGAGGACCCTTCATCCCAACAATCTTGCACGAGAAGAGTGCCGACGGATGAGAAACACTCCTGCTCCTGCGCCATCCACCTCATCGCAGCCAAGCACATCAAGAGTGCATCCATCAGCCCAAACCTTGGACATCCGTCCTCAATTTCAATTCTTAAAAGTGCTCTGCACTAAGTGCAATGCGACTTTGTGCTATGGTGAGCAGTCGATCGATCTGATCTGTCGCCGCCAAGAAAGTCACATTTGCTAGTTTTTGTTTTTTTATTGTTCCCTGAAGTTCATTGTTTGGTTTCTCCTGTTTTGTTTTTTGTTTTTGTTTTTGCAGAAAAACAAAAAAAAAAAAAATGTTCAGAAAACCCAAAAAAAATTATAAAAGAAGAAAGAAGAAAAAAAAAAGTTCTTGTCAGAACTAACTTTCCTGGTTTAAAAAAAGAGCTAAATTTCTTTGTTAGTGTTAGTTTAGATGAATGTATGTGTAATACGTAATTGACTGAATGAATGCATTAGTAACGTATGGTGAATGTATAAGCGCAGAATTATGAGGAAGTGCTGCAGCATCACACAGTAACCTCTTTAACTGCAGTGTGCTGTAGTACTTCCGAAGCACAGGGATGCAACATATGTACATTAATATGTTGCAAATCTATGCTTCTGTCTGCACGGCTGCTTAAACTGCAGCCATGTGGTGACACAGGCACCCTTGCACCATAGTGCAAGGATATCTGTGTCATGTGCTGTTTGTTTTTCTGCAGGAAGACACACCTTCCTGCACAAAAACAATGAGAAAATGCATTTTTCACCTTCAATGTATGCTGAACATTTCAGCATGCATTGAAGATATAAAAATGTGGAGAAATGAAAACAATTCTCCTTGTTGTGCTTTCCTACACCAATTTTAGAATGGTGCACCATTCACACACATATCGAGATTTATGATTTCTGATAAATCTAGACATGTGTCTTGTTCTATGAGTATTCAGTGCAATCATGCACAACAACACTTATAGAACACCCTTTCAAAACAAAGTGGTCTGCATGATGAGGTTGTATTTACATGGAGTATAAAAAGTGCACAGAGTGCCTTTTCCTCTTTTTGTAAATATGAAAGAGTATCTTACACAATAACTATGTTACAAAAAGTGACATATTTCCGTTTTTAAAATTCCTTGTGAATGATAAAAGGTAAGCACAGAGTTTTGTCTGCAAAGATGTTCAAAGAAGAATGATTGAAATAATCGCGGTCCTTCAATAGATAAAATAGGAAATATTATGAACCCCTCATATCTCTTTTTTTACAGGTCACATGATATCTGATTATGGTCAGATTTCAAAACTACATAGGTATAAACAGAGTGTTTTTAGAAACATGTTTCCACTTTGTAGCTTCTTGCAGACCTCCTCATTCAGCATATTGAGACTTAGTTAAACTTACCTTCACAGTAATAGGAATAAAAAATGGTACACATTTTTTTCACATTTTCATTCCAATCTAAATTCTTAAAAATTGCTTATTTTAAAATTTGGATCTGTGAAAGAAAAGGAATAAAAAACGTATAACATGTAATAATACATGTTTTACAACGGCATAATTTCCACAAAGTAATTTTTTTCCCTTTTTTTCTGTTGTCAGAACATATTAAATTTCACTAAAAATAGTGATTTCAATCGTACTCATCACTTAACAGCGGGCAAAAAAAACACAATCTCAAAGATTGTTAAAAAAAAACAACATGCTATTCTCCCAAAAAAAAAACAAGATACAAATCACAGATATATAAAATGCACACAGCTAACAAATTTTTTTAACTTTAACTTACAAAAACTGTAAATGATGTCGCTTTAAAATATTCACCGAATCTAAAGATGAATTTTTGGAGGATGCACCACGCCCACAACGTTTTCCTTCAGTGATGTGGAAATGTTCTACTTTTCTCGAACGGCAAACAAAGACCCATGCCACCTTTGTCACGCGCAAGATTTTCAAAAGAGTTATGTTACGAGGGGATCCTAACAAAAAATACTCGTGCGGCACAGCAAGTATGATGAAACACCTAAGGACCCTTCATCCAAACATTCATGCACGAGAAGAGTGCAAACAGATGAGAAACACTCCTGTTCTGTATCTGTAAAAAAGAATCACAAATAAATGTATAATAATAACTTTCAAATGTATACTATTCCATTACTGTACAAACACATTTTATATAAATACTGACTGAAACTATAGCCCTGAACCACAAGTGTGACGATGGTTGAAACACTACATGCATAGTGCATACTACTTTGAAGCAGTTCATGCCCTAAAGCCTACCTCACTAAAACACTACATGCTAACTGACTAAATGATTACAGTACTATAAGGAGACACACTGGGTGAGTGACAGGGTGTTTGCTAGAAGTGTATGAATACTAACTAGGGAATTGAAGGTGTGAAACACAACTGTGTAGGTGATTAGAGGATTGCATCTATACTGCATAGGCATTTAAAACAGTCCATGTGGTAAGGCCTGGCTCACTGCATGACTACTTGGGTACTGACTGAATGATTAGAGTACAGCAAGGAGAGTGCCTAGGTGAATTTATAAGTGGTAGGCTTTTCGCACAGGGAATGGATTAGTACTTGGTACTGAATGGGTCACTAGAGGAGTGCAAAGGCAATGACAGGATGTTTGCTAGACTGTATGGATACTGACTAGGGAATTGAAAGTGTGAAAGACAAGTGTCTAGGTGGTTAGAAGACTGCATACATAGTGGATAGGGGTTTGAAGCAGTCCATGTGCTAAGGCCTGGCTCAGTGCATGAATACTTAGGCACTGACTGAATGATTAGAGTACTGCAAAGATAGTATCTTGGTGAATTTATAAGTGTTTGAGTTTTCGCACAGTGAATGGATTAGTACATGATGCTGAATGGGTCACTAGAGGACTGCAAAGGGAGTTACAGGGTGTTTTCTGGAAGTGTATGGATACTGACTAGCGAATTGAAAATGTGAAAGACAAGTGTATTGTATATTAGAAGATTGCATGCATACTGCATAGACATTTGAAACAATCTATGTGATAATGTATGGTTCACAACATGAGGACTTGGAAACTGACTGAATCATCAGACTACTACTAGGTTAGTGCCTGGACAAAACTTTTAAATTTTCAGTTCTGGCACAGTGAATAGAATAGTACATGGTACTGCACTTTAGTGTCAAACCCTGACTCATTTTATCAATGCATAAGCAAAGAATAGCTTAAAGCTACTAAAACTTGACAACATGACCGATTTTAAAACAGTTATCTGTCATCAAATACACTATGTTACCAAATGCTTCTCTCACAACCCTTACCCAAATGTACACAGACTCACAGTGTGATTTTAGACAAGCACTAGTCTAGAAGAGTTAATGGTACTGCACACAATCTACATATTTAAGTACAGCACATTAGTGTCAAAGCATGACTCATTTAATCAATGCATAAGCAAAGACTGGCTTCTAATCCTACTAAAACTTGACAACATGACAGGTTTTAAAACAGTTATCTGTCAGCAAATACATGATGTTACCAAATGCTTCTCTCACAGTGATCCCAAATACCCACTAACTCACAGTGTGATTCTAGACAACCACCTCTATCCCTAGGAGTTTACCAAAACTCATTCACTACAGTGCAAGTTGTAAGGGAACTGCACACAATCTACATATTTCAGGACTGCACTTTTCTGTCAAAGCCTGACTCATTTAATCAAAGCATAAGCCATAACTGTCTTCTAATGCTACTAAAACTTCACAACATGACAGGTTAAAACAGTTTTCTGTCAGCAAATACACAATGTTACCAAATGCTTCTCTCACAGTGGTTCCCAAATACACACTAACTCAGTGTGATTCTAGACAAGCACCACTATCCCTAGGAGTTTACCAAAACTCATTCACTACAGTGCAAGTGGTAAGGGAACTGCACACAATCTACATATTTCAGGACTGCACTTTTCTGTCAAAGCCTGACTCATTTAATCAAAGCATAAGCCATAACTGTCTTCTAATGCTACTAAAACTTCACAACATGACAGGTTAAAACAGTTATCTGTCAGCAAATACACGATGTTACCAAATGCTTCTCTCACAGTGGTTCCCAAATACACACTAACTCACAGTTTGATTCTAGACAAGCACCACTATCCCTAAGAGCTTACCAAAACTCATTCACTACAGTGCAAGTGGTAAGGGAACTGCACACAATCTACATATTTCAGTACTGCACTTTAGTGTCAAAGCATGACTCATTTAATCAACGCATAAGCAAAGACTGGCTTCTAATCCTACTAAAACTTGACAACATGACAGGTTTTAAAACAGTTATCTGTCAGCAAACACATGATGTTACCAAATACTTCTCTCACAGTGATCCCAAATACACACTAACTCACAGTGTGATTCTAGACAACCACCTCTATCCCTAGGAGTTTACCAAAACTCATTCACTACAGTGCAAGTTGTAAGGGAACTGCACACAATCTACATATTTCAGGACTGCACTTTTCTGTCAAAGCCTGACTCATTTAATCAAAGCATAAGCCATAACTGTCTTCTAATGCTACTAAAACTTCACAACATGACAGGTTAAAACAGTTATCTGTCAGCAAATACACGATGTTACCAAATGCTTCTCTCACAGTGGTTCCCAAATACACACTAACTCACAGTGTGATTCTAGACAAGCACCACTATCCCTAGGAGTTTACCAAAACTCATTCACTACAGTGCAAGTGGTAAGGGAACTGCACACAATCTACATATTTCAGGACTGCACTTTTCTGTCAAAGCCTGACTCATTTAATCAAAGCATAAGCCAAAACTGTCTTCTAATGCTACTAAAACTTCACAACATGACAGGTTAAAACAGTTATCTGTCAGCAAATACACAATGTTACCAAATGCTTCTCTCACAGTGGTTCCCAAATACACACTAACTCAGTTTGATTCTAGACAAGCACCACTATCCCTAGGAGTTTACCAAAACTCATTCACTACAGTGCAAGTGGTAAGGGAACTGCACACAATCTACATATATTTTCGGACTGCACTTTTCTGTCAAAGCCTGACTCATTTAATCAAAGCATAAGCCATAACTGTCTTCTAATGCTACTAAAACTTCACAACATGACAGGTTAAAACAGTTATCTGTCAGCAAATACATGATGTTACCAAATGCTTCTCTCACAGTGATCCCAAATACACACTAACTCACAGTGTGATTCTAGACAACCACCTCTATCCCTAGGAGTTTACCGAAACTCATTCACTACAGTGCAAGTTGTAAGGGAACTGCACATAATCTACATATTTCAGGACTGCACTTTTCTGTCAAAGCCTGACTCATTTAATCAAAGCATAAGTCATAACTGTCTTCTAATGCTACTAAAACTTCACAACATGACAGGTTAAAACAGTTATCTGTCAGCAAATACACGATGTTACCAAATGCTTCTCTCACAGTGGTTCCCAAATACAAACTAACTCACAGTGTGATTCTAGACAAGCACCACTATCCCTAGGAGTTTACCAAAACTCATTCACTACAGTGCAAGTGGTAAGGGAACTGCACACAATATACATATTTCAGGACTACACTTTTCTGTCAAAGCCTGACTCATTTAATCAAAGCATAAGCCATAACTGTCTTCTAATGCTACTAAAACTTCACAACATGACAGGTTCAAACAGTTATCTGTCAGCAAATACATAATGTTACCAAATGCTTCTCTCACAGTGGTTCCCAAATACACACTAACTCAGTGTGATTCTAGACAAGCACCACTATCCCTAGGAGTTTACCAAAACTCATTCACTACAGTGCAAGTGGTAAGGGAACTGCACACAATCTACATATTTCAGGACTGCACTTTTCTGTCAAAGCCTGACTCATTTAATCAAAGCATAAGCTATAACTGTCTTCTAATGCTACTAAAACTTCACAACATGACAGGTTAAAACAGTTATCTGTCAGCAAATACACGATGTTACCAAATGCTTCTCTCACAGTGGTTCCCAAATACACACTAACTCACCGTTTGATTCTAGACAAGCACCACTATCCCTAGGAGCTTACCAAAACTCATTCACTACAGTGCAAGTGGTAAGGGAACTGCACACAATCTACATATTTCAGTACTGCACTTTAATGTCAAAGCAAGAATCATTTTATCAATGCATAACCAAAGACTGGCTTCTAATGCTACTAAAACTTGACAACATGAAAGGTTTTAAAAGAGTTATCTGCTAAAAAATACACGATATTACCAAATGCTTCTCTCACAGTGGTTCCCAAATGCACACAGACTCACAGTGTGATTCTAGACAACAACCACTATACCTAGGACTTTACCAAAAATCATTCACTACTGTGGAACTGATAAGGGAACTGCACACAATCTACATATTTCAGGACTGCACTTTTCTGTCAAAGCCTGACTCATTTAATAAAAGCATAAACAAAAACTGGCTTCTAATTCTACTAAAACTTGACAACATGACAGGTTTTAAAAAAGTTATCTGTCAGAAAATACACGATGTTACCAAATGCTTCTCTCACAGTGATCCCAAATACACACTAACTCACAGTGTGATTCTAGACCAGCACCACTATCCCTCGGAGTTTACCAAAACTCATTCACTACAGTGCAAGTGGTAAGGGAACTGCACACAATCTACATATTTCAGGACTGCACTTTTGTGTCAAAGCCTGACTCATTTAATCAAAGCATAAAAAAAACTGCCTTCTAATGCTACTACAACTTGACAAGACAGGTTTTAAAACATTTATCTGTCAGCAAATACACAATGTTACCAAATGCTTCTCTCACAGTGGTTCCCAAATGCGCACATACTCACTGGGTGATTCTAGACAAACAACACTATCCCTTGCACTATACCAAAACACATTTCTTCATCTAGAAGAAGTACTACATTTTAGTATAGAAACATAACATAACTCATTTCACAAATTCATAAACAATGACTGGTTTCTAATTCTACCAAATATAAAAACTGCATAGTTATCTGTCTGCAAACACATGAAAAACACAAATGCTTCTCACAGAATGGTTTCTACATGCACACACACTGTCAATAAGATTGTAGAGAACAAAAAGTACTCCCTACACTTTAGCAGGAGAAAAACATTAGTCTGATTAAAATCAAAATAGTCTACATACATCCCCTCACAATTAAATAACTCATCTTTCAAGTTGTTTTGTAGATTGAGAAGTATATCAGTCACTGACCATATTTTCTCTTACAGAATCTCTGCACTGTGCACCTCTCAGCAAAAACAAAGAATGGAAAAGTTTCCCTTTCATTTTCCACACATATACATGTAAACATCAAATCACAATCCTTCGACATAAACTCAAAAGCAAAAACAGATTTCTATTGGTTAAACATTTCAACCCTTTCCAACTGAAATACATTTCAACCCCCAATCTGCCTTCTGCCTGTTACCATAGAAACAGGTCATGGAAAACTGCAGTGAGCACACAGTTCAGAAGTTGAGCACACAATGTTGCTAAACAAGAGAGGAAATGTGCTTCACTTTTCAACATATCAGCTTATCATATATAATGTTCCTTACAATCTGTTTTCGTTAACCAATAAGAATCATACCTTTAAAAAACAGAAATATACACCCTACCTTTCAGTGTACAAAGTAGTCATACAACCAATGATTTCTTGTCTTTTTTTAAAAACAAAATTCCGTGAGTCCGCGCACCCAATGCGATAGGATGCGCGCATCGTGCGCGAATTTCGTCGTTTTTTTTTTTTTTTTAAAAAGGGGGCCCCAGGGGTTTTACACACTTTTTCCCCTTGCTTCTTCAGCCTCGCTTCTACCGAGGCAGAAAATGCCCGCGGATGGTTCCTGGTTTCGAATGTAGACAGACACTCGACAGCCAATTAGCATTCAGCGCGCGATCGGAAGGGTGCGCGCTCGGTTCGGGTAGGGTCCGCGGATCCTCCCCGGCCATAGATATTTATGTACTTTTAACTCTAATTTTCTCAGGAACTACTGAACGGATTCACACCATTTATGCAAAAGGCACGAGTCTGAACTGAGGACTACCTCTTTGCCAAATTTGGTGTCATTCCGTTCAGCGGTTCGGGCTGCAGCTGCGACAACAGATCCTATGGGAAATTGCATGGGGAAAACGTGTTTTGGGACCCCCCTTTTTTCTCTGCCCCCGCTTGACGAATCACCACAAAACTTTCAGGGTAGGAGCGGAGCGGAGCTGGCCCAAAGTTCGGAAAATTTTGCAAGGATTCGTCACCCGGCGCCAGACTTATTGGGAATAGAATGTTGCGGATATCCTATGGAAAATAGGTCCTAACTATAACTATCTACTGGCGACCGCCAGTAGATAATCTATATATATATATATTATCTACTGGCAGTCGCCAGTAGATAGTTATAGTTAGGACCGAGTTCCCAGTCTGAAAATTCTATTTTGAATAACTTTGGCGCCGGTTGACTTATCTTCGTAAAATTTTCAAAACTAATAGGGCGCTCCGCTCAGCTCCTACCCTGAAAGTCTCGGGGTGATTTGTCAAGCAGGGGCTGAGAAAAAAGGGGGGTCCCAAAACGCATTTTCCCCATGCATTTTCCCATAGGACCTTTAGTCGAAGGTACAGCCCGAACGGCTGAACAGAATTACTTGAAATTTGGCAAAGAGGTAGTCCTCAGGTCAGGCATGTGCCTTTTGCTTAAATGGTGTAAATCCGTTCAGTAGTTCCTGAGAAAATCAAAAGTAAAATCACATACATATCTGGGCGGAGCCTAACCACACATCTCATCGTGAGATCTGATTGGCTGTCAGCACTTCATCCAAGAAGTGTTGGCAGCCATCTTGGGACCAATATACATGATAGCACCTCATTAAAAAGCATTGCAGTTAATAGAAGGTTTTAAGACTTTAGTTACATTATAAATCATTTGTTGATGGTACCATACTCATGTTAGGAATTGTGGTGTGTTCTAAGGTGATTTTACCATGTGAAAAAGCCTTCTGCTGTGATATCATGAATCATGTTTGAGAGAAAACTATTTTCTCATGCTTTTCCCACAGAGGTTTGGAAGGTGATCTATAAGCTAACTGAGAGCATATTTTCTGTAAATTCACATTATCTTTCTCAGTCATGTGAGAAATGAAGTCTGACATTCTCAGTAAAACATGTACATCCAACAAGGGCAGAGACTGTCAGTTGATTCCTTTGTGTTCTACTGCAGCTTCCCAGAGTGTTCTAAAGAACAACTAGAGCGCTAACAGTCCTACTTATGACAAACGTATGGCACACCTGAAGCCATCTAGGTTGGAATAAAGTGGTAATTCTTAAAACATTTAATTTAAAAAGGAACAAAATGAGGGGGTTCATTTTGCCATAGAAAGTATAATTAGTGCTGCAGAAAGAAAAATTAGGGCACATTTTGAGTGACTCCTCAAATCCTCTTCTATTTCATTAAAAAATTCTGACATGCAGACTGAAACATGCACTTTCAATACCAGCAGCAGACTTCCCTGGTGAGCAGTAGCTTTACTACAGTGATCTAATAAGCAACTAGAGTGCTAACATTCTGAATTTATGGCAAATTTGTGACACATCTGAATGCCTTCTTGATGGAATCAAAGTAAAAAACTGAAAGTATTTCCTACTGAGGAGACTGTAGTAAATGAGGAAATTAGGAAACATCATAACAAATAAGTCTCCCAAAATGGCCACCAGAGACAAAAGAGCCCAAATGTAGCCCAAATATCACCCAGATGTAGCCCAAGTATAGCCCAATGACAGAATGTCCCAGAGTGTTCTAAAGAACAACTAGAGCGCTAACAGTCTTACTTATGACAAAAGTATGGCACACCTGAAGCCATCTTGAATGGAATAAAGTGGTAACACTTAAAACATTTAATTTACAAAGGAACACAATGAGGGGATTCATTTTGCCATAGAAATTATGATTAGTGCTGCAGAAAGAAAAATTAGGGCACATTTTGACTTCTCAAATCCTCTTCTATGTCATAAAAAAAATTCTGACATGCAGACTGAAACATGCACTTTGAATACCAGCTGCAGACTTCCCTGGTGAGCAGTAGCTTTACTACAGTGATCTAATGAGCAACTAGAGTGCTAACATTCAGAATTTATGGCAAATGTGTGACACATCTGAATGCCTTCTTAATGGAACCAAGTAAAAAACTGAAAGTTTTTCCTACTGAGGAGACTGCAGTAAATGAGGAAATTAGGAAACTTCATAACAAATAACTCTCCCAAGATGGCCACCAGAGACAAAAGAGCCCAAATGTAGCCCAAATATAACCCAGATGTAGCCCAAGTATAGCCCAATGACAGAATGTCCCAGAGTGTTCTAACGAACAACTAGAGCGCTAACAGTCTTACTTATGACAAAAGTATGGCACACCTGAAGCCATCTTGAATGGAATAAAGTGGTAACACGTAAAACATTTAATTTACAAAGGAACAAAATGAGGGGGTTCATTTTGCCATAGAAATTATGATTAGTTCTGCAGAAAGAAAAATTAGGGCACATTTTGACTTCTCAAATCCTCTTCTATTTCATAAATAAATTCTGACATGCAGACTGAAACATGCACTTTTAATACCAGCAGCAGACTTCCCTGGTGAGCAGTAGTTTTACTTCAGTGATCTAATGAGCAACTAAAGTGCTAACATTCAGAATTTATGGCAAATGTGTGACACATCTGAATGCCTTCTTGATGGAACCAAAATAAAAAACTGAAAGTATTCCCACTGAGGAGACTGCAGTCAATGAGGAAATTAGGAAACTTCATAACAAATAAATCTCCCAAGATGGCCACCAGAGACAAAAGAGCCCAAATGTAGCCCAAATATCACCCAGATGTAGCCCAAGTATAGCCTGATGACAGAATGTCCCAGAGTGTTCTTAAGAACAACTAGAGCGCTTACTGTCTTACTTATGACAAAAGTATGGCACACCTGAAGCCATCTTGATTGGAATAAACTGGTAACACTTAAAACATTTAATTTAAAAAGGAACACAATGAGGGGGTTCATTTTGCCATAGAAATTATGATTAGTGCTGAAGAAAGAAAAATTGGGGCACATTTTGAGTGACTTCTCAAATCCTCTTCTATTTCATTAAAAAATTCTGATATGCAGACTGAAACATGCACTTTTAATACCAGCAGCAGACTTCCGTGGTGAGCAGTAGCTTTACTACAGTGATCTAATGAGCAACTAGAGTGCTAACATTCAGAATTTATGGCAAATGTGTGACATATCTGAATACCTTCTTGATGGAATCAAAGTAAAAAACTGAAAGCATTTCCTACTGAGGAGACTGCAGTAAATGAGGAAATTAGGAAACTTCATAACAAATAAATCTCCCAAGATGGCCACCAGACACAAAAGAGCATAAATGCAGCACAAATATCACCCAGGTGTAGCCCACATGTAGCCCAATGACAGAAGTGTGCAAAACACGTATTTTTTGTGTATTTGCAGTTTTATATAGTGCAGACTTGTCAGGTATTGGAATGATTTACATGAACATTGGTTACATCACACAATATCAAATTCATTTTGGTTGTAGACATGGGGAGATTAAGTGATTTGACCACAATCACAGAATGTTGAGCTGAAGCAGAAACTCCAACCTGATTCCCCAGTTGCAAAGTCTGCAGCTCTGGAAGTAACACCACATCCTCTCGCCAAGGTGCAACATTTAATCAAGTGGTCAACTGGATAAAAAAACATAAAGATTACAAATAATTTAAAAGTTCTTTGTCGCTATTTGAAAACTCAGAAAATATGTCCTCATTTTAGTTTTTTAGAGCACTAACCATAATTTTGATGCAAATAAGACCCTCTCATATATGTAATTTCTAAAGGAAATACTCTAAGCATTACAGTTTTGATTACATCAAGATGACGTCAGGCGTTCCACACTTTTGTAATAAATATAGAATGTTAGCAATCTAGTTGTTCATTGGGACACTGTTGAGAGGCAGAGGCCAGGGACACGGACTCTGAAAATTGAAGGCAGATAGGAGAGTGCAGAGGCAACAATTTGACCACACTGGGCAGGCAGGAAGGGCAGTGGCAGCACAACAGACTATGGAGGGCAGTGGAAAGGGGGGCAGGGGCAACAAACCAACAATACAGGACTGGCGAGAGAGGCTGTGGCAATATAATAGACCATTGTGGGCAGAAGGAAGAGGCAGTGGTAGTGCAACCATACATGTCAACAGACCTGTTTCAGCCAGGAAACGTCCAATGTTTTTAAGCTCAAATGGGCTTTACTTGATCTGTCTCCTGTCTACAATCTCCTCTTTTTCAATGTAACTCAAAGGGGAAAATCAATACCCCAGTTTTTTTTTCAAAATCTCCCTCTTACCAAGTTCAAAATGTTCGCAAGTATGGTACATTGAATCATGGTAGGCAGGAGGAATTGGGGTAGGGACATGGACTCGGATAACAGAGGACAGGGCACATTTTGACTTCTCAAATCCTCTTCTATGTCATAAAAAAAATTCTGACATGCAGACTGAAACATGCACTTTGAATACCAGCTGCAGACTTCCCTGGTGAGCAGTAGCTTTACTACAGTGATCTAATGAGCAACTAAAGTGCTAACATTCAGAATTTATGGCAAATGTGTGACACATCTGAATGCCTTCTTGATGGAACCAAAATAAAAAACTGAAAGTATTCCCACTGAGGAGACTGCAGTCAATGAGGAAATTAGGAAACTTCATAACAAATAAATCTCCCAAGATGGCCACCAGAGACAAAAGAGCCCAAATGTAGCCCAAATATCACCCAGATGTAGCCCAAGTATAGCCTGATGACAGAATGTCCCAGAGTGTTCTTAAGAACAACTAGAGCGCTTACTGTCTTACTTATGACAAAAGTATGGCACACCTGAAGCCATCTTGATTGGAATAAACTGGTAACACTTAAAACATTTAATTTAAAAAGGAACACAATGAGGGGGTTCATTTTGCCATAGAAATTATGATTAGTGCTGAAGAAAGAAAAATTGGGGCACATTTTGAGTGACTTCTCAAATCCTCTTCTATTTCATTAAAAAATTCTGATATGCAGACTGAAACATGCACTTTTAATACCAGCAGCAGACTTCCGTGGTGAGCAGTAGCTTTACTACAGTGATCTAATGAGCAACTAGAGTGCTAACATTCAGAATTTATGGCAAATGTGTGACATATCTGAATACCTTCTTGATGGAATCAAAGTAAAAAACTGAAAGCATTTCCTACTGAGGAGACTGCAGTAAATGAGGAAATTAGGAAACTTCATAACAAATAAATCTCCCAAGATGGCCACCAGACACAAAAGAGCATAAATGCAGCACAAATATCACCCAGGTGTAGCCCACATGTAGCCCAATGACAGAAGTGTGCAAAACACGTATTTTTTGTGTATTTGCAGTTTTATATAGTGCAGACTTGTCAGGTATTGGAATGATTTACATGAACATTGGTTACATCACACAATATCAAATTCATTTTGGTTGTAGACATGGGGAGATTAAGTGATTTGACCACAATCACAGAATGTTGAGCTGAAGCAGAAACTCCAACCTGATTCCCCAGTTGCAAAGTCTGCAGCTCTGGAAGTAACACCACATCCTCTCGCCAAGGTGCAACATTTAATCAAGTGGTCAACTGGATAAAAAAACATAAAGATTACAAATAATTTAAAAGTTCTTTGTCGCTATTTGAAAACTCAGAAAATATGTCCTCATTTTAGTTTTTTAGAGCACTAACCATAATTTTGATGCAAATAAGACCCTCTCATATATGTAATTTCTAAAGGAAATACTCTAAGCATTACAGTTTTGATTACATCAAGATGACGTCAGGCGTTCCACACTTTTGTAATAAATATAGAATGTTAGCAATCTAGTTGTTCATTGGGACACTGTTGAGAGGCAGAGGCCAGGGACACGGACTCTGAAAATTGAAGGCAGATAGGAGAGTGCAGAGGCAACAATTTGACCACACTGGGCAGGCAGGAAGGGCAGTGGCAGCACAACAGACTATGGAGGGCAGTGGAAAGGGGGGCAGGGGCAACAAACCAACAATACAGGACTGGCGAGAGAGGCTGTGGCAATATAATAGACCATTGTGGGCAGAAGGAAGAGGCAGTGGTAGTGCAACCATACATGTCAACAGACCTGTTTCAGCCAGGAAACGTCCAATGTTTTTAAGCTCAAATGGGCTTTACTTGATCTGTCTCCTGTCTACAATCTCCTCTTTTTCAATGTAACTCAAAGGGGAAAATCAATACCCCAGTTTTTTTTTCAAAATCTCCCTCTTACCAAGTTCAAAATGTTCGCAAGTATGGTACATTGAATCATGGTAGGCAGGAGGAATTGGGGTAGGGACATGGACTCGGATAACAGAGGACAGGAGGGAAATGGAGAGGTGCACCAAACTGACCCTACAGGGCAGGCATCAGGGTTTGCAGCAGCACAATACACAACACAGTGCATGCGGGACGGGAGTGCAGCACAACAATCCATAGAAAGCAATAGGGAGGGGACAGGACCATGCACATGGACAACAGAGAACAGATGGGAAAGAGGCAATGGTAGCTAGATGACCATAATGGACAGACAGGAGAGAAAGCTGCAGCATAACAGACCATAAAGGTCAGGAGGGACGGATCAGGGGCATTACAATGGAACAGACAAGCCAGGAGGGAGGGAATAGGGGTTCTGCACATGGAAACAGAGGGCTGGGGGCAAGGTGGCAGGGCAGGAGCAGCAAGATTACCATGGAGGTCAGGCAGGATGGGCACTAGAAACAAGACACACCATGGAGAGCAACAATGAGACTATGGTGGCATACACACAGACCATGGAGGGAAGGTGGGAGGGGGTCAGGGGCAGCTAGCTGACCACACAGGGAAGGTGGGAGGTGCCATGGCAGCACAGAAGACCATGTATGGCAAGCAGGAGGGTTAGTGGCAGCACAATGGCTATGATGGGCAAGAAGGAGGGTGCAGGGGCATGCACAAAGGACCATGGAGGATAGAAGGGAGGGTCAGGACCTGGGCACAGACAAGAGAGTTCAGGGGAAGAGGCCTCAAAAAAACAGTGCGGGGCAGGCAGGAGGAGCAGTTGCAGCACAACAGATCAGGGAGGGCAGAAGGGTGTGGCAGTAAAATGGACCATGGAGGACAGGAGGAAGGGGATAGGGGCATGGCATGTGGAAAGGCAGGGTGGAGGTGGCAGGGACAGGTTACAGTCATCTGACAATGCTAGGCAGGTGGGAGGGGAGTGGCAGCTCAACAGAACACTCAGAGTAGATAGGAGTGGCAGGTCCATGGAACATAGGGGCAAAAAGGATGGAGCAGGGGCATGCACAAAGACATCGGAGAGCAGGGGGAAGGAGAATAGGGGCAGCAAGCTAAGCACAGAGGCTAAGCAGGAGGTCAATGATGGGCCATAGAATTGGGCAATGGAGGGCAGGAGGAGTGGACTGGTACATCATGCTAAATGGAGGGCAGTGGCAGCACATCAGACCATGCATGGCAGGAGGGAGGAGGCTAGTCCATGGATTCAGACAACAGAGGATAGGGAGGAGGTGGATGGGGCAGCAAGCTAACTGTTCAGAGAAGGTGGGTATTAGGAACTTTATTGTTTTTAAAATGTGTGTCTGTGCGAACTACTTAAAATATGAACAAGTATGCAGCATAATCTCACTTTTATTCAGGAAGAAGAGGACGTTTGTGACTGTGACTCCGGGCTCACTTGGCAGAAACACCCCCTGACCCTCCACCCCCATCACAAAATGTAATGCCCGTGAAAAGGGTAGGTGGACGCAGTGTTATATAGAACATAGTCCTGAGAGTACGATTGAAAATGAAAACTAGATGTAGTATATGGTATAAACTATGCACCAAAAAGTGTGATATAAGATGAACCGGGCGTGAAATATAATATGCAATACATTGTGCGCAATGACAGGTTCATTGGAGAGCGCGAGATAGCACAGGCACTAGCACGTGCTATGCGATATGCGCCTTGAAGTGTAATATGGACAGGGCAGTGTTGTGTAACATAACTAGTCTCTAAAGTTGTAATATAAAATATGTGCTGGGGAGTGTAACGCTGCATATGCACTGTGACAAAGCTATGGATCCCAGATTGTAATATGTATGGCATAGCGCTGTGCGTTATAACATACACATCGAGGAAGGCACGTTAGATGGGGCAATATAACCCGTGCGAAGGCAAGTGTGGCATGACATATTCACGGGGTGGTGTTACAGTGCACATGGGCTAGAGAGTGTCATAGCATACGCACTAGCGGGTGGAATACAACACAGAGGTGTGAGGCAATCGGCGGGCACTGGTGGGTGTAACACAGCATTGGGCTCAGCCAGGAGCACGCTGTGACTCTCAAGTGAGGTTCGTCTCCTTTCCAGAGAGTAAAATAAAAAGTATTACACATCCGGCGGTGGATGTGTTTTTTATTAACCGTGAGGGGGGTTTCTTGCATAGTTTGGTTGAATTTTTGTCGAATCCCCTTTGAATGACTTGGTGTGCGTGTATATTAAAAGTGGCCGTCAATAGCTATCCATGTTTGTATAAATAAACGACAAGGGTGTCTACTTGGAGAGTACCCACCGGCGGGGGTGCCGGGATTAGGCACGGTAGGGCGTCAGACACGTCAGAGCTTCACTAGCGGTGTAAATACATTCCATGTGGATTCATTCTATGCATAGTTGCCTTTTAATGAATATCACGCAAATCGTCATGGTGATAGGTACATACGGTTTGTCCAGCATGTCCTAGGTGTTTCTATAAATATATATATTTTTAAAATAATAAAAAACAAAGGCCGGCCCCGGGGGATGGGGTCCCCTGAGCCATAAGTGGCCTGAGGAGGGGGGCAACGCAGCCCCCTCCTAAAGAATTCAAATTAAAAAAAGGCCATGACCCGGGGGTTGGGGTCCCCGGGGCCGATTAAGGCCTTGGGAGGGCCAAATTTATTTTTTTCAACAAAATAAATTAATGTGCAGGCTCTGGGGGATGGGGTCCCCAGGGCCAGTAAATTAGAAAAAGAAGGGGGGCCACACAGCCCTCCTTCTTAAAAAAATAAAATAAATAAAAGACCGACATCACGCTGGAGGCCACGCCCCCTCCTTGAAGCACTCTGCAAACGCGCCCCCTGGCCAGTTGTAAGTTGGGGAATTAATTCCCCTTTAATACTGAGGGTCCCTGAGGGCCAACTAGCCCAACAGGTATCTCCAGTGTGCGCCAGGGAGATGCGTTACAGACAGGTGTTCTGAGGCCACGCCCCTTTTTACACCTCTATGCAACGCAGCTCTGTGGAGGTACCTAGTGGGCTAGTTTGACCCTAGGGACCCTTAGGATTCAAGGGGACTTAATCTCTCAACTTATAACGGCCACAGGGCGCGTTTACACAGTGGTGAAGGGAGGGGACAGGGCCTGAGGTGACGTGTGCAAACACGCCCTGTGGCGCGTTTTAAGTTGGGGAAATAATTCCCTTTCAATCCTGAGGGACCCTGGGGGCCAACTAGCCCACCAGGTGCTTCCAGTAAGCGCCACTGAGCTGCGTTGCAGAGAGGTGGTCCAGGCCGTGCCACTTTTTACACCTCTCTGCAATGGCACTTACTGGACGTACCTAGTGGGCTATTTTGCCCCTAGGGATCCTCAGGATTCAAGGGGACTTAATCTCCCAACTTAAAAAACCGCCACGGGGCATGTTTACACAGTGGGGAAGGAAGGGGACGGGGCCTGAGTTAACGTGTGCAAACAAGCCCTGTGGCGCGTTTTAAGTTAGGGAAATAATTCCCCTTCAATCCTGTGGGCCCCTGGGGGCCAACTAGCCCACCAGGTGCTTCCAGTAAGCACCACTCCGCTGCGTTGCAGAGAGGTGGTCTAGGCTGTGCCCCTTTTTACATCTCTCTGCAACGCAGCTCTGTGGCGCTTACTGGAGGTACCTAGTGGTCTAGTTGGACCCTAGGGACCCTCAGGATTCAAGGGGACTTAATCTCCCAACTTAAAACGGCCACAGGGCGTGTTTACACAGTGGGGAAGTGAGGGGACGGGGCCTGAGGTGACGTGTGCAAACACGCCCTGTGGCGCATTTTAAGAGGTAGTTTTAATCCCCTGCCCTATTATATACTAGGGGCTTACAGAGGAGGTCATGCTGATCACAGGGGGACCCCAACGCATAGTGTTCCCTAGTGCACTTTTCTTCGTCTTTGAGGACTTCTGTTGCTTCTTTCTGCATTTCTTTTTTGTCTTTCTGTGCGTTTTTTCTTCTTTCTTCACATGTCCTATCTCTGTAGGCATGTAGGCATAGTTAGAAATTAGCATTTAAAAAACCTTTGAAATTCACTGAAAAAATCATAGGTTTCAGGCACGTTATAGTTAGGAATTAGCATTTAAAAAACCTTAGAAATTCACTGAAAAAACCATAGGTTTCAGGGGCGTTATAGTTAGCTGGACTTTTCACTCGTACAAAACCATTGAAATTCCCCCGTTATAGTTAGTTCAGCTAACTAACTCGCGCGCCCGCAATGCACTGCTGATGACGTCACATATTACATCACTCATGACATGGTCAGTGACATCACTCATGACATCACTGATGACATCTGAAATGACATCACTAATGACATCACTGATTACATCATCCTTGTGATAGAGTGGCAGACCTCCTCTTCCCCTAATATAACCTTTGATACACACATTCAAAAATAGAAACTACAATGTTCAAAACAATGGACATACCAATACCAGTTACAACAACCTATTCAGTAATTCTAAGATCCACATACACATCCACTCATTCACCAACAGTCCTATACAGTCACTCATACATGTACTCACTCATCATATGTACTCACACACCTATACATCCTGTTACACAACGTCACTCATCCATAGAGTTACTCACACACATAGTCACTCATGCTAATAAAGAATCAAACATCCATTTACTTGCATATACAGTTATACACACACCACCACCCTTACTTATACAGAAACTTACACATACTTGGGGCCTTATGTAGGTGGCCTGGCATTTACCACTTCATAAATACCGAATCATACCGATTCGGTATTTATGAAGTGGTAAATGCTATGTAGGTATTCATTCGGTAAAAATTACCGAATCGTAGAAATTCGGTAATTACCGAATCGGTATTCACCGATTCGGTAATGAGGCATACCTTCCCATTGATTGAATCAATGGGAAGGTATGCCTCATTACCGAATCGGTAAATACCGAATCGGTAATGGGGGAGCACAATCAAGGGTGGCAGGGTGTCACATTGACACCCTGTTGCACCCCTGATTCCTGCATGTGTACACATGTGGCACACATACATGCCCTAAGGGCATGTATGTCTGCCACATTGCACACTTCTAAGCGCTTGAAAATGCATTTACAGAGCCATTCTTCATTTACCACCAACTATTAGTTGGTGGTAAATACCGACTCCACACGACACCCACACACTCCCCCTACATATCATTACAGGATTCGGTATTTACCGAATCGGTAAAATTACCGATTCGGTAAAATTACCGATTCGTTAATTTTACCGATTCGGTAAATTACCGAATCCTGTAATGTGCCCCCTACATTGCAAAAGCCTAAATACCGGTCGGTAACAGTATAATTACCGAAAATCGGCCGTTACCGACCGGTATTGGGCTACCTACATGAGGCCCTAAGTCTTTTATACAATCACTTATAGAAACACATACTTATTCATACAGGAACTCTTTCAATCTCTCACTCTCACATATACTCACTTATATACACAAATAGTCACATATACTAGTTTAAAACATATGTAGTTACTTATAAAGACACTATTGAGACAGTCTATCACTCACTAACACACCCATGCACACACTCATCCACCCATACAGTCCTGCACACATGCTGTCTTCAACACATACAAACAGTGAGTCACTCATTCATGCACCTATGCACTACGTAATACCCCCCACCGAACCATACAGACACTCAGACACTCATACTGATACTCAAAAAACCAACTAATAACCTATATAGACACTCATGTAGCTACTCACCAACCCATGCAGCCACTTATACACAAAGTGAGAGACTGATACAGATATTTACACATTTAAACATTACTCACTAAGCCATGTATTGACTAAGATACACTTAATCAGTCAGTTATACAATCAATTTTTCAAAAACAAATCATCCATTTAGACACTTATATACCCATTTATTCTTCCATCGACCTTGAGATATACATATATAAAACATATGTAATTTTCAGAAAAACACACATTCACTGGATGATGTCATCAGTGATGTCATTTGAGATGTCATCAGTGATGTCATGAGTGATGTCACTGACCATGTCATGAGTGATGTGATATGTGACGTCATCAGCAGTGCATTGCGGGTGCGCGAGTTATAGTTAGCTGAACTAACTATAACGGGGGAATTTCAATGGTTTTGTACGAGTGAAAAGTCCAGCTAACTATAACGCCCCTGAAACCTATGTTTTTTTCAGTGAATATATATATATATATATATATAGATATAGATATAGATATAGATATATATAAAATCCAAACTCCAGTTCCCCAATAAAACCGGACATTGACACTGTAGACTCGGTCAAAGGTACCGCACTCTATTTATTTATTGCATGCTGTTACTCGTTTCGGCAGTTTCTCCTGCCTTGCTCACAAACTGAGCATCATTGCTCTCCTTTAGTTATTGAGAGTAATTGATCACATGATGCCACAGACATTGAAGACATACTTCAAAGACAAGAGGGTTACAGTGCAAACAATTGCCAAAGAATCATTACAATTCCTCCTATGTTTATTAAGGCAAACATAAACTTTTTTTAGTTTTTTAAAATTTTTGTTCTGATTCATTTTTTTCTTTTTATAATTTATATTGTTTGCTAAGTTTTTTTAAAGAAATTTTTCTTTAGCATTGCTGACATCAGTTCTATTTGTACCAAATGTTCTCGAAATCTTTTTTGTTCTCTCATGCTCAATTGCCATTCACATTCACTATGATTGAAAAAGTTCAAGTGCTTAAATGTCCACATTGCTCAATTATTGCACAAATAGATGACAATTCATATTTACAAAGTTGACAGCATACAGGAATACATCCCTCGATATTGCACTAACTCGTACTTGTTTGATAATAAAAGAGCTTCCAGGTGCCAACATTTGTATAAATTAGAACTCGTATCTGGAAATGGGTGCTATGTCAATATCACATTCTCCATAAAGTGCTTTGTGCAAGTGCATAACACAACATTCCTCGAATTTGATTTATAACCATGCTAAATGCCCATATCACTCATATTGACTTCAATCATCAAGTTTAAAGTGCAAGTGCCCAAACAGAGATAAAATATCACCATATTGCACATATTACCAAATTCATAATTTCACAAGTGTTAAAGCGCATGTGCCTATAAAAATAGAATACTATACAATTATACAGTATGTCTCCATATTTTAAATCTAAGGACCTTGTACAATGTGAAGAAAGGGGGGAAGGGAGACGGAGTGCCAGTACATTATTACTATAAACCGAATTCTGTTTCCATTGACTCAGATGTGCAAGTGCATATAGCTATTGATCATCCAACTCCCCTACCCATAAATAAGTTCTGAGACAACAAGTACATGTAATAAGTGAGTACCCTTTTCCTGTTTCATCTATATGTAAAACCTAATTTGATCTTCTACTGTGAATAACTGTCTCAGGGAGAGGTTGCCGCTATATGTGGACATGCATGTCTTCTTCTGAGTTGAGGCCATGCGGTATCTTCGTATTGAGCATAACTTTGCATCTTGACTCTAGCTGCCTAAGTTTTACTTCTCAGTTCCCCCCTCTCCTGTTCTTAGGGACTGAGTCAATTACGAAGTAAAAGAGCTCATAAATGTTTCCACAATGAACTCCATTACCATATCTTGCTACAGGATAGGGCCTGTCATTATTTTTCACAGCCCTTAGGTGCTGGAGGATTCTTACCTGCACCATATGGATCATGCTCCCCACATATACTTTGGGGCATGTGCATTGTAGGATGTAAACCACAAAATCGCTTCTACAATTGAAAACGCGAGGGATCTTCCAGGGCTTTTTGAGTAAGGGTGATTGAATTTTCTTCTGGTTTATGCCATGATGGCAGGCCTTACATTTCAATCATCTTGACAACCCCAGGTTGGCTTTTAACCACCCCTCCGTTTCCCTCACTTAGGGGCTGCCGACCACCAATTCTTGTCTCATTGACTTCGCTCTCCTGAATGTCAAGAGGGGTTTGTGTGAAACAATGCTGCTAATTGTAGGGTCATTTTTTACTGGATGCCAGTGTCCATTCATGCAATCTCTCACCTTTGCATGATAGGCATTGTATCCTGTAATCATTCTTATATCATCCTTACTTTTCAAATACATTTTTAGTTTCTCCTGCTGAATTTGGGAATAATAATGAATCTCTTGGGATCCCCTCCACCTTCTTTAGTGCATGGTTCAGGACCTAATCTTTGTATCCTCCGGGATGAATCTCTGAGATCATTTCAACTGAGCGTCTCTCACGAAGGACAGCTCACTACAGTTTCTCTTCATGCTAAGGTGTTCCGCATAAGGAATACTCTGTTTGAGTTTCTGGAGGTGGAAGGTTCCTGAGTGTAAAATGGAATTACCTGCAGTGGGTTTCCTATGGGTATGAGTATGTGTTCTCTGATTCTCCACGTACACTGCAAGATCAAGAAAACAGACCTGGGATTCACTCATGGTACTTGTAAATTGTAAGTTTAAGGAGTTTTCATGCAAAGCAGACATAAAGCTCATTGCTGTTTCTTTCCATCCTTTCCAAATGATGAACAAGTCATCTATAAATCTAGTCCAGATGACTATGTTCTCCCTCCACTCTACTTCATACTATACCCTGAGCACCTGATCCTCCCACCAGTCCATGTGAAGATTCGCATAGCTGTGGGCAAAGCAGGTGCCCATTGCTGTTCCCCTCACTTGTTTATATGTATCTTTCCCAAATAGGAAGAAGTTGCTCTAAAGGCGCAGCCTAGTCATTTCAAGTATCATCTCTGAGTGCTGAGATAAATTAATGGTTCTTGTGTCTAAAAAAATGTCTGATGGCCCTTAGTCCATCGTCATGGGAAATACTTGTATATAGCGAAGCTACATCAAGAGTTATAAAAAGATATGTGTCCTCCCAAGTCACATTGTGTATTTTCCTTAAAATGTCCCTGGTGTCCTGAATGTAGGGAGGAAGTTCCATAACAAAATCCTGTAAGAAGAAATCTATATAACGGGAAGTTGCCTCAAATAGGCTTTCTATTGCTGGGGTGTTAATCTGATCTTTGTGGATCTTCGGGATCAGATATAGTATTGGTATTCTACAATCATCAATTTTCAGATCCTGATACTCTTCCTGCGTTATAAGACCTATACCTCTCCATCTCGCTTGTTCTTTATGGTATTTGTTTTTAACATCCACCAGATTGCTCTGTGGGACTCTTTGGTAGCACTTGGTGTCTTTTAACTGTAGCTTGGCTTCATTGCCATCCATACTCTGGGCCATAAGACAACATTACCTCATTTGTCTGATTGAAGAACTCCAATATCCTTCCTAGATCTGATTTTTTCCAATACTTCCGAGTAATCTCTCTCTCTGTGTTTAGTACATTTCAAGAATTCCTCACTGGATGACATAGACAATGATTTTAAATCTATAACCACTAGATCAGAGAATTCATCAATTGAGTCCCTAGGTAGGTTAGGAACAAAAGTGGACCTAGGTTTAAAGGGCGTTGCCACTTTTCCATAGATGTCAAGTCCCACGAGGTCTGCAGTGCCCTTACATGATATTGATGGACTGATAATATCACCTCCCCTCTCCAATTGTTCCAAGTCATGTAACACATTCAGATCACCTACCACCAGATTCAAATTATCAGTCTCTGTGATAGGCTGCTCAACTCCTTTCAGGCTTGCTTGATTCTGAAAGAACTTTTTCAATTTCAAGTTTCTTTAGAATTTATAAAAGTCAATACGAGTTAGACCATAATTAAAGTTAGTTCCAGTACAAAATGAGAGACCAAAAGACAAAATTCCAAGTTCATGATCTGTCAGAGCCAAATCAGATGGGTTGATAACCATGGCTGTATGTTTATTCATTGAAGTTGCCTGGCTTCTTTGGTCTTGGCTCCTGAGCGGAGTTCCATGCCTCATCCTCCTTCCTTTTTGCTGCCTCGATTGCCCTTTCCTTTTCTTTGAGGTCTCGATCAGATATTTATTGTCCTGTCCAGACCTAAAGAACGCATCTGCTCAACTACAAAAGGTGGTTCTTGCTGATTTTCATTTTTACATTGCTGCTGGATACGTCCTCCTGCTCTGTGTCTAACTCGAAGCTAAACTCAGAGCTGGTCTCTGTCACTCTTCTCCTAGCCCGATCTTTCGCTCCAGGACCCGAATTCTCTGCCAATTTCTGTCGACGTAAATTATTAAATCGTCACGCAAACGTATAGATTTGGCCTCTGTGCTTGTCCACTCTATCGCTTGTGAATTTGGTTGCCTTTCTTTCTTTAATCACCTGTTCATGTTTTTTCAATTTGGCCTCTAACTCGTTATTGAATTTTGACACTGCATCAAGTTTAGCTAAATTACTGATCTGTTGTAGCAGTTCAATGTCATCCAGGATTTTATCTCTGTCCCGTTTAGCATATTTTATTAATATCCTCATCACATTGCGAAATGATTCTGCATGGTTGTTAGCCCACTCCTGCAGCATTTCGGGGTTTGGGTTTTCAAACGTGGGTGCAATCAATATCCGTAGACCTCAATGTACTCTCCCCACTTCTAGATATCTGTCCAAAGATTTACATCCACACCATTTGGAAACTTCCATTTTCCTCAATTTCTCCTATCAATGCATTTTAATTTGCACATTCATTTCTGGTGGTGCTGCATTTGTAATTCACAGCTCGATCGGATTCACTCGCACTCACTGCATTTTCATCAAATAGCACATCAGCTGCATCCTCCCTCTTTTTCAGCCCATTCTCCATTGCCACCGCTGCTTAGGTATAGTCTCTTTGCTCAGTTTTAGATATATATATATATATGTATATATAGAGAGATAGATAGATAGATAGATAGCTAGATAGATAGCTAGATAGATAGCTAGATAGATAGATAGATAGATAGATAGATAGATAGATAGATAGATAGATAGATAGATAGATAGATAGATAGATAGATAGATAGATAGATAGATAGATAGATAGATAGATAGATAGATAGATAGATAGATAGATAGATAGATAGATAGATAGATAGATAGATAGATAGATAGATAGATAGATAGATAGATAGATAGATAGATAGATAGATAGATAGATTGGTCGATCGATCGATCGATCTCAGGTACATTGTCAGCACATTCTATAGACCGTCATAGAGGCCATCTGCTTTTTAGAACATCATCCGAAATCTAAATATCTAAGATGGACAAATCTTCAGAATTTGTATGAATTGAGTCTTATGCAGTTCAATAATCCTGACATATGCTCTGCTTGCATTTATGAACGTGGTCTGTAATTTCAACTTTTACAACATTTCTCCCCTCAGGATCAGATTTTGACTGCAGTGTTAACTGAAGTGGACAATAGCCAGGACCCCCCACGTTGCCAATACCAGTGGTTTGATCTTCAGTCATGCACCATATATATAATATATAGATATATGATAGATATGTATATTGTCATGTACCATATACATAAAGGATGCACGCCTGCGTAGCACAGTACGTCAACAGTCCATAAACAAACCAGTGTGTCTGCCTGAGATTGTCTTCCAGAGCCTTGGAGGTCGATGCCCCGATACAAAAGCATGGCAATAAAGGTGTAGGACCTGCCGCTCCCTCCCAGTGCCTGAGCATATCCGTGTCCCGTTGCCTGACACATCACATTGCGAAATGATTCTGCATGGTTGTTAGCCCACTCCTGCAGCATTTCGGGGTTTGGGTTTTCAAACGTGGGTGCAATCAATATCCGTAGACCTCAATGTACTCTCCCCACTTCTAGATATCTGTCCAAAGATTTACATCCACACCATTTGGAAACTTCCATTTTCCTCAATTTCTCCTATCAATGCATTTTAATTTGCACATTCATTTCTGGTGGTGCTGCATTTGTAATTCACAGCTCGATCGGATTCACTCGCACTCACTGCATTTTCATCAAATAGCACATCAGCGGCATCCTCCCTGTTTTTCAGCCCATTCTCCATTGCCACCGCTGCTGAGGTATATTCTCTTTGCTCAGTTTTAGATATATATATATATATATATATATATATATATATGTATATATAGATAGATAGATAGATAGATAGATAGATAGATAGATAGATAGATAGATAGATAGATAGATAGATAGATAGATAGATAGATAGATAGATAGATAGATAGATAGATAGATAGATAGATAGATAGATAGATAGATAGATAGATACATAGATAGATAGATAGATAGATAGATAGATAGATAGATAGATAGATAGATAGATAGAATTGATAGATCGATTGGTCGATCGATCGATCGATCTCAGGTACATTGTCAGTCAGATCAACCATTGTTTGCCTACGAAAGGAGCAAGAATTTCATGGAGTTATTAAAACCAACACGCTCCCCACAGTGCTTTTCCGAATATAAGGGTACCATACCTTGCCACAATTGTGGTAACTGTAACAATATCATTACAGGCAACAACATACAGCCTCCAACCAAGGGCCATAACATAAAACTCTTTGTTTCAGCGACCTGCGATTCTAAAAACGTTGTTTACATGTTGAAGTGTCCATGTGGCCTGCCGTATATCGGTAAAACTGAAAGAAAGATGAAAACTCGACTAAATGAACACAAAAGTAATATTCGCAATAACAACCCCAAATCCACAGTAGCTGTACACTTCAATGAACATAAACACAATGTCAGTCAATTACGCTTCCTAGTGTGTGAGACAGTTCCATTAAGAGAAGGATGTGACAACAGAAAATTTCTGATCCAAAGAGAAATCTCTTGGATATACAAAATGAACTCCATGGTACCCCTTGGACTGAATGACCGCCTCGAACTCAGTTGCTTTATTTGACTTTGTATTGATGCCTGCGAGAATGTACAAATGTTTAAACATTTCACGCTTTATTTGAAAGACACTTAATTAATTAA
Source organism: Triturus cristatus (assembly GCF_964204655.1). Lineage (NCBI taxonomy): Eukaryota > Metazoa > Chordata > Amphibia > Caudata > Salamandridae > Triturus > Triturus cristatus. The sequence continues at coordinate 696,529,979 of NC_140586.1, forward strand.
TTTTTTAATGTTTTCAATGTCAAGCACTTTTATTCTTTCTTATTTTCTCTTATATTTTCTTGTTTTTTCAACCCATTCTTGTTCTTTCAACCTATTCCTCTTTATACGTTAGTCATTTCTTCCTCAATATATCTCTGGACCTTTTGTTGATTTTTTCTGACTTTCTATAGCTTTATTGTTCCTGACACAACTTCCTTCCAACTAATACTTGATACCATAAGCTGAATTCGCATTCAGTTTGTAGTTACTTTGCACCTAACTAATCTCACGTTATCTGCAAACACACATGTTTTTCCTTCGACTTATCTTTTACCGATGTTCATTACACTTACGGTTTGACACCGTCATAACTTTAAGCCCATTTTCCTTCTTTAAGATGGCCGCTATACTTCGAGTCCTCTTTTTCTGTTGACTATTTGCTTTCTATACTTAACACGGCTACACGCACAGTAAACATCCTTCCGGATCGGAGCATTTTGGAGATGTCCGTCTAACTAACGAGCCGAGGTAACTTCCCCAATTAATCAACCTTTCCGACCTTGGTGCTTGGTTTTATTTCACTCATTGTTGCCATTACCGTGTTCTATCACGGCGCACTCTCTACACGCGTCAAACTAAATACAGCGGTTAGTTTGGGTATAACTTCACACGTTTGGTGATTCTTCACAATTGCGTTTCTTTACTTTCTATTGCGCACTTTCTCTGTGTTGCCGTTACCGTGTTTTACTTCGGCGCACTATCTACACGCGTTAAACTGAATACAGCGGTTAGTTTGGATATAACGTTCACACGTTTGGTGATTCTTCACAATTGTGTTCCTTCACGTTCTATTGCGTACTTTCTCAGTGTTTGGTATCCCGGATGGAATATGTCACATATTCATTTGTATATGGTTTTAGGTCAAATACTGTGGTTCTCTTTTGTTTATTATTTGTTGAATTATGGAATCCCCTGAGGGGACATACTACATTATCTCCTATTTTTGTTATAGGATTCCTCCTGATGAAGGGTTCCAACCCAAAATGCATTGAGGATATCCGTTGGTACCGTTGTTGACACAACATGTGAAATCTGTAATACAGCATAAGAATTTTCTATCATGAATAAATGAACTTTGATTCAATTTTCGTTTGAGAAGACTTGGTAACTTTGTTACCCCACAGCGCTGTGCGCATAGAGGGACACCACCCCGGATGGGGCAGTGCAACTATCATTACTTACCGACCTTGGTTTAGGGGGCGCTCCTCTTGCAGCACGCCACTACCTGTTAAGATTTAATAACACTCAGAGAAAGAACTGGTGTGCCTGATATCTCAACTTCACATTGTCAGTCAGCACATTCTATAGACCGTCATAGAGGCCATCTGCTTTTTAGAACATCATCCGAAATCTAAATATCTAAGATGGACAAATCTTCAGAATTTGTATGAATTGAGTCTTATGCAGTTCAATAATCCTGACATATTGTCGTGGCCGACCCTGGGTATTCTCCTCGGGATGACGCTGAAGCTATAGGGGTTCCCCCTCCCATCCGTCCCCTGCCCAGATTTGTGTAAAGACCCTCGGGCGCAGGAGACAGATGGACGAGGGAAGGACGGGATGGAGACAGCCGAGAGGGATACCTGGAACGAGATAAGGAGAGAGGGGTTAGGGATGGTGTTGATTTCCCCTCGCACAGATGGTAGTCGTTTTCTGGATGCCCTCGGTTGTACCTGTCTCTTGGGCTGTCCTGAGAAGAGGGTGAGTCAGAGGTTGGGAATGGGAAGGAGAACCAGGTCCAGTTCACTCCACTGGTCCCGGCCTCGCCTGGGCGGTGCAAGGTTGTGTAGCTGATAGGTAGCTTCCGACTTCCAGTGTCACAAGAACCCCTATTGCGCTTCTACTTCCGGCCCGGGTATCCGTGGGGCCGAGGAGCGCTGTGTTCGAGGGTTCTTCAAGGAAGTTGAGGGTGTTCTCTGATTTCGCCGAAGACACCAGTTGCGCTTCTACTTCCAGCCCGGGTATCCGTGGGGCCGAGGAGCGCGGTGTGCGGTCAGCTCCACCAGGAACTATGTGGGGCAATGAATCACCTACGTAGGTATTGACGCTGTTACTCGGAAGCCCGGGTATCCGAGGGGAGGCAGGGCGCCGTGACCGTAGGTTCCTGAGTGAGGATATGACTGGAACACCACAAGCCGTAAGACCGGAAGGGTCGAGGGAACCTTCCCGGGGACCTCCCAATGTTTGGAGAACCCGGTCGGAGCGTTGCTTGTGGCTCCGGGGTTTTTGCGGGAGCGTAGAAGCGCCCAGCTGAACGGGGAGGAGAACGAGGAGCAGACCCAGCCGAACAGAACTCGCACCCTGGAGTTGCAGTCACTGCCGGCTTTGGGGCGTTTCTGGGTCCTCGCAGGAGGCGGGGAACACTCACCTATCTCTAGGTCGCTGTAGCAAGGATGGACTCAAGGCCCCGGAGGGGCAGTGTTTTCCGGAGTGCAACGCGCACTGACGGCGTCTGGTCGCTTCAGCCGAAGCGGACGCGGTGATCTTGCGGGCCGTTGAATTGTTCAGGACGAGCGGGAATCATTGGCACAGCCCCCTTGTGTGGAGTTGGTTTTATGGGCGGCCGCGCTAGCGATCAGGTGGTGCGCTTGGCCGCGGTGACTCTTGGGGGTTGTAGTTCCTCGGGACTCCTACCTCCGGCGTGAGCATGACACATATGCTCTGCTTGCATTTATGAACGTGGTCTGTAATTTCAACTTTTACAACATTTCTCCCCTCAGGATCAGATTTTGACTGCAGTGTTAACTGAAGTGGACAATAGCCAGGACCCCCCACGTTGCCAATACCAGTGGTTTGATCTTCTGTCATGCACCATATATATAATATATAGATATATGATAGATATGTATATTGTCAGGTACCATATACATAAAGGATGCACGCCTGCGTAGCACAGTACGTCAACAGTCCATAAACAAACCAGTGTGTCTGCCTCAGATTGTCTTCCAGAGCCTTGGAGGTCGATGCCCCGATACAAAAGCATGGCAATAAAGGTGTAGGACCCGCCGCTCCCTCCCAGTGCCTGAGCATATCCGTGTCCCGTTGCCTGACAGACCACCCAGACCACTTCCATCCCATGAATCTTAATGCTCCTTTACAAAATTGCGGTCACCGAAGCTGACACACTACCCCCCATGGTGGTCAGCGGGTTCACCGTGGTCACACAGTAGTATTTCCATGAACTTGATGCGGTGAATGTGCAAGGGTGCAGAGCCGGAGGGACACAGGAGTGTGATGAGGTGGTTTGGTGGCAAAGTTGCATACAAGCATCTGGGCCAAGTGGCATACAAGTAACTGCATTGAACTGGAGGCACATGTGAGTGTGAGCTCTATTGTTATTAATGCTGAGAACGTGCATCATCTATAGGTCCTTTGGTGCTACGCACCCAACGATTGTCCTAGCTGAAACTCAGCCCCTCTGTTGACGCTCGCCCAGTGGCCCAGCTCAGTGATTGCCATACAGCCTTTACATATGCTGTCAGTCCTATGGTCACAAGCAGCCAGGTGGAATATATTGATCACAAGTTTGGAGAACTATTTATGTGCCACAAAAGAGACTGATCCTGCAACTAAGAGGTCTACCCACATCATTTGGTGGATAAAGAAGTGGGCAAAATGTTTCTCACCCCTCAGATTTGGCCAAGCTAATTGCTATGATATTGACCTCGCTGAATCTACATTTAGCATACAAATGAACCCAGCCTGTTAACATTTTGTTTGAGGCAAGCAAAACTAACCTAATTGGACTGGTGAGCATATGAAAATGTGTTAAAGTAGATGAAGAACTGCATGCCCAATTCACTCAACATTGCCCCTTGTCTGATTTCCAAAAAGAGATTCTAAGGACAGCAGAGATGCCTCATGCCACCATGCTTGCTTATGCAAAGCTGCACACTAATGCCTGAAACCATCAAGGTGGAACTGAAGAGACCCATTAGAGAAACCCTTGCCATCTTGAAGAAATCCCTGAGTAAGAAGCAAGGCACGCTTTATGGATATTGTGGTAATCTGCAACACCAATGACCTCAATGTCCCAGTAAGGGCAAGACCTGTTCTGTAGTGGAAAACCAAACACTTTTTTGAACGTTTGCAGGTCAGTGAATCCAGTACAATTGATTACCGAAAGGACACCAGGAAAACCCAAGTTTAGGGTGAGGCAACTAAGCTCTGTATGAAACCCTGTCATCGACCTAGAACAGGTTAATCTGATCTCAACCAGTGACAACCTGGCCATTCCTCGGAAAAAGTCACAGCTGAGGTGTGTACTGTACATTCAAGGGCAGCCAATGGCCATTCTCATAGACACAAGAGTCACCGTGTGTGTTATGTAAAAAAACAGACTATAAAAAGTTGCACCCTCACCGGTTCTACGACCGACTTTGACACAAATATACATCTGTAGTAGCTCAACACCCATTGATTTGTCTGGAATCTTCAACACTAAGGTGGTACACCAAACATAGTCCATCTCGGCCGCTTTTTGTGACCAAGACCAAAGGCACCAGCCTTAGCTTCAGCTCCCCAGAATCCCTGAAGCTCACTGTTTTTGTGTTTGGAATGCAACAACAAGGCATTGCGTAGATGTTAGGTGAATTTGCAAATGTGTTTGTGGCATCAGCTGTCTCAAGGGGACGTCGGTGAAATTACATATTGAACCCACAGTCCAACCTGTGGCCCTTTGCCACTGAAAAATCCCACTCCATGTTTGATTACAAGTGAATCAAGAGTTAGAAAAATTGGAATCAGCAGGGATTATAGAAAAGGTTGAAGGAGCCACTCCATGCATCTCCCCCATCATTGTGGCGAGGAAGCCAAAACAATCCTGTGCTGTCCATACTTGTAATAACATATGGATGCCAAACAAAGCTATAAGTATGGAATGTACCAGCCACCCACAGTGGATGATACTGTTACAGATGTCAATGCAGCCAAATGAATCTCCAAAATAGATTGAATTCAGAAAGCTATCAAATCCATCTGAACAAAGAATCAAGATAAATAATGACATTTTCTACTCATTTCAATCATGCGTGTCCCCGAGGCACATCTGGGTGGTTTTTGGCTGGGGGCTTGAGAGAGGTCTGACGTGTTATACTTGTGTGACTCTATACTTAATTCTGTACTGCTCAACTATAACTCCAATGAATCCCCTCATGTACCTCTTGTAAGCGTTATCACATAACATGTAAAGCGCTCTGATACCTCTGGGTCTTGCTAGCGCTATGTAAAGCTCAAAATAATAATAATATTAATATAGGGCTGCAACACTATCAGCAACTGTATTTTGGCATTTCTAGTGCTGCAGAGGTTTTCAGAACTGCATTAAAGAAATGTTCCCTAGTGTGCAAGGGGTACTCATGTCAGCAATGACATTTTGGTCTACGCCCTTTCCATTCAACAGCACCAGGACGCCTAAAAACGCTGGTCGAAAGGACCCGAGACAATGAGCTAATTCTACATTAGGGGTAGTACAAGTTTCGTCCCAACAATACTGAGTTCTTTGGATACTGTTTCTCCGAGGAAGGTCCAAGATATACAATCAGCATTATTCTCGACCAATGTGTCTGAAGTTCGGAGTTTATTGGGCATGGTTTCCTACTGTGGCAGGTTTATACAAAACTTGACAGCTCTGACGAAACCCTTGAAAAACATGCTCAATACAAGTAACCTGTGGACGGGATAGGAAAACCAACAGCAGGCATTCACCAGCACCAAGTCTGTCCTTTTAGCAGATACTACCAGGGCCAGCTCTAGGGCGGTGCGACTGGTGGCACCACACCTGGCACTGACTTCAGAAGGCGCCGTGTTTTCAAGTATATGATGATTTTAAAGGCACCTGCTGCTGTGTTCATTGCCTCCAGCAACTTTCAGGCAGCAATAAAAATTGCAAGATAACTCTGGTGATTAATAGACCTGCTGGAGATAGAGATCTGAATTTTGTCTGGTGACAGTTTGACTCATCTCAAGTAGCCCAGGTAGGGGTATTATGCCTGCTGCAAAGCATGTGTACCATGTAAATCACAAAGTGGCTAGGTCAGAACTGCATGGTATGGTTTAGAGAGTTATGATTATTCCCCAGTCTTTCACTATCATAATGTTGTAAAAAGGGTTCATTTGGTTAGAAATTAATTCCTATTAGTAAGGAAAATCCCCAACCATGGTGTTGCATTTTAAATTCTGAGTGTGTGCTTCTCCAGACCAAGCACTCTTAAACTATACTGTCAACCACTATGAATTACATTTGACTCCTACACCTTGTAGTCAGAGACATTTTACAGCATGGGCAAAGTGAGCTCTGGTCCAGGGCCCCAGCATTTCAGAGGGCACCCTGATTTTGGATGAATTTTAAAGAATGATGATTTTCAATACTGTTTCCCTCTAATTTATTTTGAATGCAGGTGATGTATGGGAGTCTATTACAGACATTTTACAGAGAAATGGTGTGCTTAGGACTTACAACACCATGCAACATCCATAAACAAAGTTCATTTTATATCAAAAGAGAACCTCACATATGGGAAATGGGAAAGAGAACAGAGATTATTTGCAGTAATATTAGCGAGCTGCTGCTATATTACAATATTGAAAACACACATCACTCTTCCTGAATATTAGATGGGAAACAAGTTTAGAGTTTGGACCAGTGTGCCTGTGCAGTGTCAGTGAACTGGTCCAAGATGGCATGAAAGAGCTGAAATTCGATCATAAATTCGAATCTGTTCGAGTTTGGGCCCCCAAAATACAATTGGCCCAGGGCCCCCAAATTCTTAAGATGTCTCTCGAACGCATACGAACTTGCACAAGCAAAAACATATTTACATACACATTCACGTGTATATGAATATTTGCCCAACCAGTTGAACAAGAAGGTACTCACATTTTCATCCAAGCACACGCATTTTTACGTATACACGTACAGACATGAGCGTGCTGACGTTTCTTCCAGCAGCTGCTGTCTCTAGGGATTGTGGAGTTTGGGGATTTCGAAAGCTGCCCGCATTTGTAATTGAGCTATATTGATAGATTACAGGAGACATTCATGGTATGGCTCTGTAAAATGGTAAATAATTCATACTTTCAGCATCAAAGGGATGTGTACTGCTACTTCTCAGGGTGTTATAAAGGTGACCTTTAAATTGCAGAACATTTTGCAGGATACACATAATCGCATGTTAGCACCCTTTTTCACTACGCCTTCCTTTGCATCTCTAATGAGATGTAAAGTGGGCGTTCCTGACTTTCACTACATGTCAGAACATCCATAACGCTGCTTCGCACTATCAGCAAGGATGCCCTAGCATTTTAGCAGACGTTAGTTTTTGGAGAAAACTGCTGTTTTCTCCAAAAACTAACGTCTGCTAAAATCCTGACTTAGCCACCCCTAACATAGGGGGTGGATTCTGCTGATACGATCACAGGGTCGTATCAGCAAGGTTGTCGCCGTATTGCAGGGAACATCGCTGGAAAACCAGCGATGTTCCCTGCAAAACGGCGATTTCCCCGCTATCGCAGGAATTTTTATCGCCTTGGAGATACGCGTTGCTAATAACGTGATATCTCCGCGATAAAAACCTGCGATAGCGGACGTTAGGAAAAGGAGCGTTAAGCACGCTTTGCGATAGTTATCCTTAGTTTGTAAGGCTTAGTTTCAGGGCTGACAAGTTCACCATCTTCTGAGACTTAATGCAAACCGAGGGCTTTGCGTAGTGCAACCTTGAACCTTGACATTACAGCGAGAGATGATGGTGTGAGACGCACCACTCTCTTTATGGACAAGCCGAATTCTGCAGCTTATGAAGCACAGATGCGGACAATTAAGACCACTTCATTTCTAGAGTGACATGTATGCAAGAGTACATGCCATTCAGCTCGACTTGAATCTTTGACTGAAATGTATATTATGTCAGGAAAATGCTTCTTTGGTGTATAAGGCTTGCTATGAATCTCCGGGGTTACATTTCCACTGAGCGTTGCTGTTCACTCTGTTAGTGAATCTCCAGCAGCGTGGACTCAAAGAGCACCGGCACGATTAAGGTTTTGGAGCCCTAGTTTGCCTAAAACAAAGAACTATCATCTGCAGCTAAGAGCTTCCCACTTCCGGATCGTAAACATTTACAGGGTGTTTAAAGTGATGAGTGCTTATCCCAATATCTGTATGCTGAGCAACAAAGACATGAGAATATCATGTGTATTGTATGAATGGAGATGGTATATAGACACTCACACATAGAATATGCCACATTTGAATGGGGCGGCTACTATTATTTGTGAAAGATTAGTCTTTCACTGAATAATAAAACATATTAGATTAAATAAATGCACACATTCCAACAACCTTCAATTAATCTGGTCTGATGGCTACCGAGAGAAGTTCAAAGGATGGAAATGGCGGGAAGTCTACTGCTTTAGAGGAGTACTTTTTCTGTGACTGATGGCTAGCCACTCTGTTTTTCTACAACCTGTCTTTGAAGGGACATTTGTGAAGTGTGCCTATGACCTGTGTAGTGTGAGTGAGTTTGTGTGGAACTGAACTGGTGAGTCTTGGGGTCTATTGGACCCCCACAGGTGTTTGCCTCACAAGATAAAGCTCTAGTTTAGGCAGGGTTGTCAATGTCCATGTGGAACATTCCAGCCTACACATACACATTCTCCTGTCTACCGCCCCAAAGTCGGTGTATTGGGGGTGGTTGAGGTAGCCCACCATTGCTCTTTACGTGCAGCTCTCTCTTGCCAGAATGAAACCCACTCCTCCTCTTTTGTGGCTGTCTCCTGTGCCAATGGCTCTTCAGACAGGAGGCTAATCCACATCAAAACTTAGCCTGCCAAAACTCATTTTATTTTGGGCACTAGTGGGCATATTTACTAATGTCTTGTGGAACACAGGGCAGCAAGCAAAGTTGGTGCATTGCTTGAAATGGAGAGAGCAGAAATAGGCCATATGTACTAATGTATGGTACACTTCTGCTCCCTCCTAGCACTGGTGCACTGTGCTGCCTAGCGTCAATGCTTCCACCCTTGATGCAGACTGCATCATGTATAGAAAAAGGAAATAACAAGAAGAAAAAAAGATTTTTATCCTCGTTGTGCCATGCTCTGGGAGGCTCTGATACAATTCCAGGTTTACAAACCTTTTTAAAACTAGAATGATGTCAAATCCAAGGTCCACCCAATCAATAAGTCAATCAGTCAGTACTTGAAAAGTGCAGCTTATCACCCGTGAGGGTATCCAGGCGCTGGGTTGCTGGGCTTAGTCGAAAGGCCCGGTCTTAAGTCCCTTCTAAAGTCCGTGAGCTAAGGTGATGTTCGGAGGTGGAGGGCGTTCCAGGACTTGGCAGTGAGGTGGGGGAAGAAGAGCCTACACTGTGGCTACTGTGCGAGGGCGAGGGAGGTAGAACTGAGGTTTCTGGATGGTTGGTGGAAGTTCAGGCAGTGGTTCAGGTATGATGGTCCTTGGTCATGGAGGGCTTTGCAGGCTGGTGTAAGTATCTTGAATTGGCATATTTTCTGGACGGGAAGGCACTGCAGGTTCCTCAGGCATTGGGTGATGTGGGTCTGTTTGGGCAGGTTGAGGATCAGTCTGGCCGCTGAGTTCTGTATCGTCTGGAGCCTTCTCATGAGTTCAGTGGGGGTTCCTGCACACAGTGCCTTGCCATAGTTTAGGCAGCTGGTGATAAGGGCATGCATGCCTTATTTACTCGTGCTAATGGGGATTCAATTGAAGATTCCTCGGAGCATGCGGAGAGTGTGGAAACAAGTGTAGGAGACTGTGTTGATCTGTAATTTCATAATGAGTTTGCTGTTCAGGATGATGCAGAAAGTAAAGGCATGGTCTTTTGGTGTGGGAGTGGGTTCGAGTTTGGCAGAGCACCAGATGTCATCCCAGAAGGAAGTGTGGTTGCCAAAGATCAGTACTTCAGTCTTGTCAGTGTTGAGATTCAGACAGTTGCCCTTCATCCAGTCTACGACATTCATCATGCAGTTGTGGAAATTGGTCTAATTAGTGGTGGGGTCTGCTAAGAATAAGAGGATGAGCTGGGTATCGTCAACGTAGGATATGATGTTGACATCGCAGGTTCTGATGATGACGGCTAGAAGAATCATGTGGGTGTTGAAGAGAGTGGGGCTGATGGATGAACCTTGAGGGATGCCACAGATAGTGCTCTTGGGTTCCGAGGTGAAGGGAGGTAGGCGGACTCTGCATTCGTCCCATGAGGAATGATGTAGCCCATATGAGTGCATCTCCTTTGATCCCGATCTGGTTCAGTCTAGTGATGAGTGTGTGGCGGGATACAGTGTTGAAAGCTGTGGAGAGGTCGAGTAGGATCAGGGCCACTGACTCTCCCATGTCCGGTAGGGTGCGGATGGGCGGATGTCCTCCGTGGCAGTAATCAGGGTGGTCTTGGCGCAGTGGTTGGTGCAGAAACCGGATTGGGATGCATCTACCAGGTTGTTTCTCTCCAGGTGTTCAGTGAGCTGGCGGTTGATGGCCTTCTCCAGAACTTTGACGAGGAAGGAGAGCAGCAAGATGGGGCTGTAGCTCCCTCGAGACAGCAGAGGGTTTCTTGACGAGAGGTCTAATTTCTATGTGTTTCCATGCATCGGTAAAGGTGGCTATGGCAATGGCTGCACGGTGAGATGGTGGCTCATCTCCTTGAAGAGGCGATGGGGGCAAGGGACCGTTGGTGCTCCTAAGTGGATAGAGTTCATGACGACTGTGGTGTTCCGTGTGGTGAGCTGTTCCCATGCAGTGAGATGCTGGTTGGGGCACGCTTCCATTGGAGTGAGGAGGCTGAAGAGGTCAGTCGGTTGGGGCTCGAAGTTCCTGTAGAAGGTGGATATCTTGTTGTGGAAGTGATTCGATAGAGCGTTGCAGAGTTCTTGTGAAGAAGGAAGAGTTCTTGGTGGCTGTTTGGCAGGAGAACGCTCTGACGAGGGTGAAGAATTCCTTGGTATGATTTGTGCTTGCTTCAAAGCAGTCTGACCGGGTGTCCTTTTTCACATCTTTGAGTTATTGGTGGCATTTGTTGAGGGATGACTTGTAGGTGGCTCAGTCTGTAGCGTCTCTGCCTGTGTGCCATCTTCTCTCCAATTGTTTGCAGCTGTGTTACATTATACTATGTTCTGGTGTGTACCAGCTGGCTTGTTTGGTGGATCTGCAGGTTTTGGCTAGTTTGATGGGGGTCGACTAGGTTGGCGGCATTGCTGATCCAGGTGTTGAGGTATCTGACTGCTTGTTCCAGGTTAGTTGCGGAATCGGGTTGAGTGGTCTTGAGTGCATCCATCCATTGAGTCTGTGTCACATTGCTGCGGAAGTTGAAGAGGTTGGTGGTGGTGTGCGGTGATCCTGCGATAGTGAATTGGATGATAGAGTGGAGCTCCAGGTGAGTTCTGTGGCATGGCTGTATTTGACTCTGTTGCTGGACGTGAAGACATGGTTAAGTGTGTATCCTGCTCTGTGTGTGGGGTCTGTCACCAGCTGGGTGAGACCGATGTTGTCCATTAATTCCAGGAGGTTGGTGGAGTTAATCAATCAATCAATCAATCAATCATGAAATTTGTAACGCGCGCTACTCACCCGGGAGGGTCTCAAGGCGCTAGGGGGAAGGGGTCTGCTACTGTTCGAACAGCCAGGTCTTGAGCTGTTTTCTGAAGGCGAGGTGGTCCTGGGTCAGCCGCAGGTGGATGGGCAGGGAGTTCCATGTCTTGGCCGCCAGGTAGGAGAAGGATCTTCCTCCAGTGGTGGCTCTCTGGATGCGAGGTACGGCGGCGAGGGCGAGGTGCGCGGATCGTAGCTGGTGGGTGGGCGTGTAGAAGGTCAGGCGGTCGTTGAGGTACTCGGGGCCCAGTTCGTGGAGGGATTTGTGTGCCTGGGTGAGGAGTCTGAACGTGATCCTCTTGTTGACGGGGAGCCAGTGTAGGTCTCTCAGGTGGCTCGAGATGTGGCTGCGTCGGGGGACGTCCAGGATGAGTCGGGCGGAGCCGTTCTGGATATGTTGTAGTCTTTTCTGAAGCTTGGCTGTGGTTCCGGCGTAGAGGGTGTTTCCGTAGTCTAGTCGGCTGTTGACGAGGGCCTGGGTGACCGTCTTCCTGGTTTTGGTCGGGATCGACCGGAAGATTTTGCGGAGCATGCGGAGGGTGTGGAAGCATGATGAGGAGACGGCGTTGACTTGTCTGGTCATCGATAGGGAGGAGTCCAGGATGAAGCCCAGGTTGCGTGCGTGGTCTGTTGGCTTGGGTGCAGTGCCTAGGGCAGGGGGCCACCAGGAGTCGTCCCATGCGGAGGGTGATGGTCCAAGGATGAGGACTTCTGTCTTGTCTGTGTTCAGTTTCAGGCGGCTGATGTTCATCCATTCGGCGACGTCCTTCATCCCTTTGTGTAGGCTGGCTCTGGTGGTGTCGGGGTCTCTGGTGAGGGAGAGGATGAGCTGGGTGTCGTCGGCGTAGGAGATGATGTTGAGGTTGTGTTGGCGTGCGATGGCAGCGAGGGGTTGACTTTGAAGAGGGTGGGGCTGAGTGACGATCCCTGCGGAACGCCCCAGATGAATACGGTGGCCTCAGAACAGAAGGGGGGGAGGCGAACTCTCTGTGTTCTGCCGGCGAGGTATGAGGTGATCCATTCCAGAGCCTTTCCTTGGATGCCGGTGTCGTTGAGGCGTTGGACTAGGGTGCGGTGGCAGACAGTGTCAAATGCTGCGGAGAGGTCTAGGAGGATGAGTGCCGCTGTTTCTCCGTTGTCAAGCAGGGCTCGGATGTCATCAGTGGCTGCGATGAGGGTGGTCTCGGTGCTGTGGTTGGCTCTGAATCCGGACTGCGATGGGTCAAGGGATCCGTTCATCTTGAGGAAGGCGGTCAGTTGTTTGTTGACGACTTTCTCGATGACTTTGGCAGGGAAAGGAAGGAGCGAGATGGGGCGGAAGTTCTTGAGGTCGGTCGGGTCCACTGTTGGTTTTTTCAGCAGGGCGCTGAGCTCGGCATGCTTCCAGCTCTCCGGGAAGGTGGCTGTGTCGAAGGAGGTGTTGATGATGTCCCGGAGGTGGGGTGCGATGGTGGAGTCTGCCTTGTTGAAGACATGGTGGGGGCATGGGTCGGTCGGAGATCCGGAGTGAATGGTGTTCATCGTGCGGGCCGTGTCTTCGGTGGTCACTTCGGTCCATGTCTGGAGGGCGGCGGCGAGGTGCGTCGGTCCCACCGATGGATGCGGGGGTGGTGCGCCGAAACTGTTGTGGATGTCGGCAATCTTGCGGTGGAAGTACGAGGCGAGGGAGTCGCAGAGGTCCTGTGAAGGAGTGATGTTGTTGTTTCCGGTGCTGGGGTTGGAGAACTCCTTGACGATGTTGAAGAGTTCCTTGCTGTCATGGGCGTTGTTGTCCAGTCGTTCCTTCAGAGATTTCTTCTTGGTGGAGCGGATGAGCTGGTGGTGTCTGCGGGTGGTGTGTTTGAGGGTGGTCATGTTGTCGGCGGTCTTGTCGAGGAGCCAGGCCTTCTCGAGGGTGTGGCAGGCCTTCTTGGAGTCCTTGAGTTCGTTGGTGAACCAGGGGGTCTTCTTGCTTCTGGGCCTGGTGAGTGGGTTCTTCAGTGGGGCGAGGTCATCGGCACAGGTGGTCAGCCATTGCGTGAGGTTGCGGGCTGCTGTGTTGGGGTCCGTTGTGTTGACAGGTGGGTTCTGGCTGAGGGACGTAGTTAGCTGGTCGGCGGTGATCTTGCTCCAGTTTCTGTGGGGAGCCTGCTTCGGGTGGTGGTGGGTTGTGTTCTTTCTGAAGCTGAAGTGGACGCAGCTGTGGTCAGTCCAGTGAAGTCCGGTGGTGTGGCTGTAGGTGATGTGCTTGCTGGATGAGAAGACGGGATCAAGCGTGTGGCCGGCGTAGTGGGTGGGGGTGTTGACCAGTTGCTGGAGTCCGAGGTTGGCGAGGTTGTCCAGCAGGGCGGTAGTGTTGCGGTCCTTGTTGTTCTCCAGGTGGAAGTTGAGGTCCCCGAGGAGGATGTAGTCGGTGGAGGGGAGGGCGTGTGGGCTGATGAAGTCCGTGATGTCTTCGCAGAATTGTGTGCGTGGTCCCGGGGGTCTGTAGATGAGGGTGCCTCTGAGGGTAGTCTTGGGGTCAGTGTGAATCTGGAAGTGCAGGTGCTCGGCGGCGTTGAATGCGTCGATGGAGTCAGTCGAGATGTGAATGGTGCTTTTGTGTACGATGGCGATACCTCCTCCGGTCTGGTTGACGCGGTCCTTCCTGATGATCTTGTAGCCGTCCGGGATAGCGATGGCGATGTCCGGGGCTGAGGAGGCGTTCATCCAGGTTTCCGTGAGGAAGGCGACGTCTGGAGATGCGGTGTCGAGGAGGTTCCAGAGTTCCACGGCGTGTCTGTGGACGGAGCGGGTGTTGAGCAGGATGCACTTGAGGTGGTTGCTGCTGTCCGTCTTGGTGGGCGCGGTGCAGGTTCGGAGGCAGGAGAAGTTGCAGGATCGGCAGACGAAGGGTCCATGGGTGCGTCGCGGGGATGCTCGGTAGCATCCGGGGGTTCGGCCGGTGTTGAGTGCGTTGAGTGTGGCCTCATCGTATGTCCTGCGGGGGGGCTGGCGGGCGCGGGGGCCAGGGGGTCTGGCACTGGGCGCTGTCCAAGCGCGGACGGGCGCAGACGGGCTTACCTTTGGCGCACCTTCGGCGCTCAATCGGCGCTCCCACTGCGCGCGTCCGCTGCGCGGTCGCTCAGGGGGCGTCATAAGTAAGGAGCCGGGAGGGAGGAGCAGCTGGGAGGCGGGAGCGGGGGGGCCAATGGGCAAGGAGGGGAGGCGGGACAGCGGGGGCAGCGGCGAAAAAAGAAAAGAAAACTTCAGCGGGGCAGCGGCGGCGGAGAGCAGGCGGAAAATGGGGGCAGCAGCAGGCAGGGAGCAGGAGGCGGCACTTACAGGAAGGCAGAGGGCAGCGGCGGTGAAAATGAGGTAAGCGTCGTCAGCAGCAGGCAGGCGCCAGGAAGCAGCAGGCAGGCGGCTGCAGAGCAGAGGGAGGGGAGCGACCGGCTGTGGGGGCACAGGGGGTCACACTGACCAGCCCACCGCGGATACCTTAAGTAAGGAGCCGGGAGGGAGGAGCAGCTGGGAGGCGGGAGCGGGGTGGCCAATGGGCAAGGAGGGGAGGCGGGACAGCGGGTGCAGCGGCGAGAAAAGAAAAGAAAACTTCACTGGGGCAGCGGCGGCGGAGAGCAGGCGGAAAATGGGGGCAGCAGCAGGCAGGGAGCAGGAGGCGGCACTTACAGGAAGGCGGAGGGCAGCGGCGGTGAAAATGAGGTAAGCGTCGTCAGCAGCAGGCAGGTGCCAGGAAGCAGCAGGCAGGCGGCGGCAGAGCAGAGGGAGGGGAGCGACCGGCTGTGGGGGCACAGGGAGGTCACACTGACCAGGCCACCGCGGACACCTTAAGTAAGGAGCCGGGAGGGAGGAGCAGCTGGGAGGCGGGAGCGGGGTGGCCAATGGGCAAGGAGGGGAGGCGGGACAGCGGGGGCAGCGGCAGCGGCGAGAAAAGAAAAGAAAACTTCACCGGGGCAGCGGCGGCGGAGAGCAGGCAGAAAATGGGGCAACAGCAGGCAGGGAGCAGGAGGCAGCACTTACAGGAAGGCGGAGGGCAGCGGCGGTGAAAATGAGGTAAGCGTCGTCAGCAGCAGGCAGGCGCCAGGAAGCAGCAGGCAGGCGGCGGCAAAGCAGAGGGAGGGGAGCGACCGGCTGTGGGGACACAGTTAGTGTCTGTGGGGTCGTCCAGGAGGAAGTTGAGGTCTCCGAGGAAGATGTAGTGCTTGGACTCGATGGCAAGTGGGGCGATGAAGTCTGTGATGGTGTTACAGAGGCCGGTGCGTGGTTCTGGAAGGCAAGGGTGCCCTTGATGGCTGTTTTCTAGTCAGTGTGAAGTTGGAAATTGAGGTGTTTCATGATCAGTGTGGTGTCATCTTTGGTGGTGGTGCAGCACATTGTTTCTTTGTGGATGATTGCAATGCCCCCTCCATGTATACTGGTGCGGTACTGGCGTGTCATCTTCTTGCCGTTGGTCATTTCAGTGGCGATATCGGTGCAGAGGAGGGGTTGAGCCAGGTCTCTGTGATGAAGGCCATGTCGGAGTGAGGGTGGAGATGGTGTCCCAGACTTCGGTGGCATGTTTGTAGAGAGATCTGGCTTTGATCAGGAGGCATCAGAGTCGCTATGGGGTGGGCTCGGTTAGCAGAGTCGGAGTGGCACAGGTTTTTGTGTGGGTGAGAGGTCTTAAGTTGCAGGTGAAGAGACAACGGTGTCAGGTGAATGGTCCTGCTGCAGAACAAGGAGCTACGGGGCAGCAGTTGTTTCCTGCATCCATGGTCCAGGGCTCGGAGATCTGCAGTGAAGTATGTGTGGGTGCCCGCAGGGCCAAGGTCCCTAATGCTGGGTGTGGTCCAGGTACGGACAGGCACAGACAGGTTGCCTTTGGTGTGCCTTCTGCATGTCAGTGGCATGCCCGCACTGCAGCCTCTATTATGTAGGTCCTGGGAGGGAAAGGGGTGCTGGGGAGGCGGGCAGCGGATGGTGGGAAGCAGGAACTGCGCCGAGCGGGCTGAAGAATGGCTAAACTATGCTACAATAATACTAAGAAACTGGCTACCAATTCCGGCTGACAGGGACTAACCAGAACAGAGCATGAGCAGCCCTAGCAGCAGTACAGAGGGAGGAGGCACATGGAGGAAAGCAGCACTAACAAGCAGCGAGGGAGAGCTGGTGAGGACCTGCTCAATAGGGTCGGGCTGAGGCACCCATGGAAAATCTCCCAGTTTGAAAAGTAACATAACGCAGTGCAAGCAACGGCATTGTATTTCTTTACAAAGCACGCAAGGTGGCGCAAATTGCCCCTTGCGTGGCTTTGCAAGTCCCGGAAATTAATTTGTGTTGCCTTGTGATGACTTGCTTTATGTAAGGACAACGTGAGTCCTTAATAAATCTGGGGTCAGTTTTGGAGTCACCTTTGGGACTTTCAGAATCTGCAGCCCTTCTGTTTTCCTCTTTCAAACCCTGCCTCCCTTCTGATTGGCTTTGGTCATCTGAAGAGGTAGGTACTCGTGCTCTATGCCTGTACTTTGTTTATTTTCATGGACCCGACTCCCAGGAGGCATGTACAATTGTAGAAGAAAGGCTGCTGTGTCAGAAATGAAACTTGTAATTGGTTGTCATTCTCAGAGATTATTTCAGGAAAGGAACCTCTGAGTGGTTACAATTCTGCTTCCAGACAGGTTCTAAGTTCTGGAAGCCTGCACACTCACTGCATGACCAGAGGAGAGAAAGGAACACTTATCTTTCATCACAAATAGCTGGGCCGTGCCTGCCAGGAGAAGTGATCTGATCTAAAAAGAAGAAAGCACAAGACCTAACTGACTGGAAGCACCATCAAAATGACAGCTTGGAGAACCACGACAGCCCAAGAGACAAAAGGTTGCCCCAGTCCACCTGCCCAGGGAAAATGAGATCTAATTTCCGCTCAAGTAGTTGCTCCAGTCCCTCCAGGAGTCAAGAAAAATAAACCTGCTCTATTTCTGGCCCTCTCATGCCTGTAGGACTTTGTATGTAACATTTTTGACTACAGAAATACTGACCTACATGTATATGAGCTCTAAATTATAGATTACAACTAAAGCAAGCAAAGCATGCACAGCAAAGTAGAGTTTTGCTAGTCTAACTTCACATCTACTTACCTTAATGACATAGTGCAAGTCAATATCTTTGAGTCAATATATTTGCAGGTCGATATTGTGAAGCCAATATCTGTGCAGGTGGATATTTAAAACTTGGTACCACACTTGTTTCTACCTTTTTCTGCTGCTCCAGTGGTACCCAGAGACAATTTGTCTATATTCTCTGGCAAGCAAGAACCATTTGAACCATCGTTTTTGTTTTTATTGTTCTGGAGCTATCACTATTAAACAGTGGCGGTGCGTCCATTGGGGGCGTTGCCCCACTAAGCTGGACAGCCCCAACGCCTCCAATGGACGCACCGCCACGGCAGCTTCTGTTGCTGTATTTGAGTATTTCGCAGCCGAGATTGCAGTCTGTGGGTGTGACGTGTGTGTGGGGGCGGGGCTGCCGCTGACGTGGATAGCGGCGCGCAGCAGTCCAGAGGCAGCAGACAGCAGTGGGCAATGGTGCGTATGTCATGTTTGGGCACTATTCTGCAATCCTGGCCCGAACATGCGCAGACGTGTGTGTGTGGCACTTAGAAATTTGAGTAGTACAGTGGTGAAATACTGACCTACATGTATATGAGCTTTAAATTATAGATTACAACTAAAGCAAGCAAAGCATGCACAGCAAAGTGCAGTTTTGCTAGTCTAACTTCACATCTACTTACCTTAATGACATAGTGCAAGTCAATATCTTTGAGTCAATATATTTGCAGGTCGATATTGTGAAGCCAATATGTGTGCAGGTGGATATTTAAAACTTGGTACCACACTTGTTTCTACCCTTTTCTGCTGCTCCAGTGGTACCCAGAGACAATTTGTCTATATTCTCTGGCAAGCAAGAACCATTTGAACCATCGTTCTTGTTTTTATTGTTCTGGAGCTATCACTATTAAACAGTGGCGGTGCGTCCATTGGGGGCGTTGGGGCGTTGCCCCACTAAGCTGGACAGCCCCAACGCCTCCAATGGACGCACCGCCACGGCAGCTTCTGTTGTTGTATTTGAGTATTTTGCAGCCGAGATTGCAGTCTGTGGGTGTGACGTGTGTGTGGGGGCGGGGCTGCCGCTGATGTGGATAGCGGCGCGCAGCAGTCCAGAGGCAGCAGACAGCAGTGGGCAATGGTGCGCATGTCATGTTTTGGGCACTATTCTGCAATCCTGGCCCGAACATGCGCAGACGTGTGTGTGTGGCACTTAGAAATTTTGAGTAGTACAGTGGTGACTGGAACCCGAGGGTGCTTCTCCTAACGCAGGCCCCCGGGTCTCATTATGGGCAAGGACTAACCCTGCTCTTAAGCCAATCCTGGCGCTACTGGCACAGTGGCGCTGGTAATGCAGCGCCAGGATTGGCTGAGTCTATTCACCGCGTATGGTATGGCCAATCACACTGCGGCAATGTGAAGCCATGGCATGCAGTAGTAATTGGCCATTTCAGTCTCTACGCTGTTCGGCGCACCATGTCACCGCGCGCCAGTGCCTGCTGCCTACCACACGAGTCGACACACACGAGACGACACGACCACGAGGTGCGAGGAGTCACGATCGGAGTCACGAGTCAGAGCGAACACGACGACGAGCAGACGGCCAGCAGCGAGTCAGTCAGTTTTGACTCTACTAGTATGTATGTGCCGATTTGGTATTTCTTATATGTATGTGCCGATTTGATATTTCTTATATGTATGTGCCGGTTTGGTATTTCTTATATGTCGATGATGTATGATGAGCGAGGCGTCAGTGAACATCAGTGCGCCTTACAGAGAACTTTGTATGGCAGCAACAGAAGGTCTCGGACAAGTGGTGATGCAGGCCAGTATGAAGGGCCGCTGAAACCAGAGTGCATAAAACAGGGAGTGAATTTACGACAGAATATTAAACCGTTCCGATTCTGAACAAAGGGATAAAGCGACACAATACTGTAATAAAATAAAACTGACGCGATTCGCCCAAAATCATACTGACTGGGTGCCAGATTGGAAGCTAAGCCTCGAAGCACATGTAACCCATTAATAATAAAAGGGATCTTGTCATGCGCAAACATAGCCCAATGGGCGTCAAGGCGCCTAATTCCAAATCCAGCTCATAGCAAAGTTCCTGCAGCTCAACCTGTGTAAGCTCTAGAGAAGCACCAGGTTTTTAGGGCCTTTTTAAACAGAGCTAAAGAAGGCAGAGTCTTCAGCTCTATCGGCAGGCTGTTCCAAAGTTGTGGAGCAACAACTGAGAAAGCCCTGGCTCCCCATCTGGCGAGCTTAAAACGAGGGACAACAAGTTGAAGCAGCCCTGAAGAACGCAGACTTCTTGAAGGGCAGTAACGAGTAAGCAAGGAGCTGATAGTGCCTTTAGATTCATCCTCCATTGCTCTGTATGTCAGACACAGAATTTTAAAGTTAATTCTGTGCTGAATAGGCAGCCAATGAAGGTCTCTCCTCGCAGCAGTAGCAGAAGAAGACCTGGAGAGATCCAGGACAAAACGTGCAGCAGCATTCTGCACGATTTGCAGTCGATGTATAAGGCCCTTGTTGGCTTCCATGTAAAGAGAGTTGCAATAATCCAACCTGGAGCCAACAAGGGCGACTGCAATCTGCTTGCGAGCTTGAAGTGACAGATAGCTGCGAATTCTATTGAGTGTCCTGATCACGCCCCAGCAGGTCGAGACAGTCCGATTCACCTGTAGGGACATTGAGAGTGAGGTGTCGAACATTACACCCAGATTTCTGGCAGATTGAGATGGAGTCGGGCAGATACCCAGAGAGGAAGGCCACCACTCACTTGACCAAACCTCTTGGTTCTTCCCGAAAATCAAAACCTCAGTCTTATCGCCATTTAGCTTCAGGGAGTTTGCAACCATCCAGTCTGCAACATGTTGCATGCAAGACCGGAAGCCAAAGGCAGATGTTATGACAGAGGATTGAGTCAGCGAAACCATGATCTGGGTGTCGTCGGCATATGATACCACCTCCATCCCCTGCGATCTTACTAGTCTAGCAAGGGGGGCCACGTAGATATTAAACAGGGTGGGACTTAATGCCGACCCCTGTGGCACCCCACATTGCAAAGACTTTGCAGGGGAGAGGTGGTTGCCGAGCATTACTCTTTGTTCCCTATCAAGGAGAAAGGAATTGAGGAGACTCAATGCCGAACCAGTGACACCTGCCTCTCTAAGCCGGGATGTTAAAATGGCAGGGGACAGAGTGTCAAAAGCGGCTGTGAGGTCCAGTAGCACAAGAACAGTTGTTTGTCCAGCGTCCACCTTGCGTCGGATGCTATCGACTACAAAGGTGAGAGCGGATTCTGTGCTGTGGTGTTTTCGAAAACCATGCTGGGTAATGTCAAGACACTCAGAGACTTCAAGAAAAGAGGATAAGTGGCGATTCAGGTGGGCTTCCAAAATTTTTGCGGGTGCAGGGAGCAGAGAGATCGGCCTGAAATTTTTCAGGAGGCCTGGATCGAGTGAAGGCTTCTTTAGGAGCGGCTTCACAATGGCCTTCTTCCATATTGATGGAAAGATGCCTTGAACAATTGCCTTATTCATCACCTCAAGTAAGGGAGGGAGAAGACTGTTCCTACACTCTTTTAATTTTTTGAGCGGCAGTGGATCAAGAGGAGAGGAGGATTTGATCTTATCCAAGAGGCCGTTGAGACCCTCCAAAGACATCAAAGGAAATGCAGAAAGAAGGCTAGGGGGTACTAAAGGAGGACTGAAAGGGACTGATAGAAGATTTTCCGGCAGGGCAAGACGTTGTGCTTCCAAAGAGGTATGAATATCTAAGATCTTAGTATGGAAGAAGTCTGCAATATCGTCACAGAGACGCTGAGAACTGACTACGGGGTCTGGAAGTTGGAGGGAGCACAACGAGTCGGCAATTTTAAAGAGCTCCCTAGAGGAAGTGAGTGAGCTGGTAAGGCTGGAGAAGTATTTCTGCTTCTCCATAATCACTTTCTGCTTGTACTCACGAAGAGCAGACTTATGGGCCTCCCTGTCCATGGGATCCCAAGATTTCCTCCATCTTCTCTCGCTGCTTCTACAGCCCTGTCGTAGTCCTCTGAGATGGTCCGAGAACCATGGTGCTGATGGTTTGCGCCGGGCTACATATCGCAGGGATGCAGGAGCAAGTTTTTCCACTGCATTGGTGATGGAATCCTGCAGATCATGTGCTGCCTCAGCCGCATCCTTTAGTGAAAGAGCCTCTGGTGTGGAAACAAAGGGGGCCAGAACCTCATTCGAGAGATTTCTAAAGTTTCTTCTAGAAACAAAAGGGGTAGTCCCTTTCCTAATCCCATAAGAAAGAGAAAAGGCAAGCTGCAGAGGGACAGCAAGGTGATCAGTCCAGACCAGGGGTAGGGGTAAGCCACTGGAAAGTCTTGTATCATTGGAGAACACCCCGTCAAGGATATGGCCAGCTATATGGGTGGCATTAGTAACAAGCTGGGTAAAATCACAGGATGCAAGAGATTCGACCAGTGATATGGTATCCTTAGAGTGAACCTCATCAAGATGGAAATTGAGGTCACCTAGAATAGTAAAGGAGGGCTTTCCAAAATATGGTTCGAGGATTTTCAATAAATCCAGGGCAAAGTTAGCTCTATACCCAGGCGGCCTATAGATCAGTATGCCCGTGAAAGAGACTGAGGGGGCACAAATGATACAAAAATATAGAGCTTCAAAACAGTCTTGGGGCGAAGACAGTGGCTTAATCGTGCATTCATCTTTATGTTTAAGTGTTCGAGCCCATCGTCTCGCACTCACCATAGTATTATCATCAGCCCCTATTACTTCTAACATTTAAGTTAATTCATTCTTCAGCCCACCTCTCTTGGTTACCAAATACTAGGGAGTGAATTCAACGATTTAACATATTCTAACGAGAAGACTAGTCTGCAAAGAATCTAACACTTGGACGTGATTCAATGATAATTCATCACCAAATACGCTCGTAAAACTGACGGGTGAAGACTGAAGGATGAACTTGGAACACACCTCAAAAAGGAAATGGAAATAAAAGCGTCCAGTTATGAAAAAGCAACTGTGCGAGAAAGTTCTGGCAGTGGCGAAGAAAGATCACTTTATACGAGGCTAACGCCCCCGCCCCCATCCTGGAGGAGTGCTTCGACTATTATGGCGGCCCTGTTGGACATCGCCGCTTTAAAGGGCTCTTTCAGGGCGCTTTACAGCCATTCCCATTTGTCATTACAAAGGGTCATCGACAGCTTGTTGGCGGACTAGACGGACTCTCCCCGCCACACTTATAGGAGCCACGCGCGTGGAGGCAGGGGAATTTTTGGGCGTTTTAAAACTGAATGCAGTAGCTTTAGTATGAAACAAAAAGGAAATATTTATAGAAATGTTGCCTGCTATTGGCCAGACTGTGTTTGCTAATGTGATTTATGCAGGTGGAGGCAATGGGGGAAATAAAGCATGACACGTCCCCGACTCTCACAGAGCTCACTTGCTACCCAGCCCTCTAGCCCACGGCCACTAACCGCCAGCAACT
The DNA here is from genome assembly GCF_964204655.1 of Triturus cristatus. NCBI lineage: Eukaryota > Metazoa > Chordata > Amphibia > Caudata > Salamandridae > Triturus > Triturus cristatus. The sequence continues at coordinate 696,553,184 of NC_140586.1, forward strand.
GTGCACGAATTTGCAGTGTCTTAGAATCCCTGTCATTGAGAATTACAGAGAACACCAGTGAGGTGCCTGTTCTCCTCACCACTGAAATGTAAATCGGTGGAAAATTCAGGCGATTTGATAAAAATGCAATCTTGCAAGAATACGGGGACCTAGCGAGAGGGTCAAAGTTCCTGGTGATGCTCAAACACATTCCTCGAGGGATTGGAAAATGTAGAGATCTATTATAGCGGTTGTGGAAATTTAGCCTGCAAACTGAACATTATCTGCGCCATCTTGCCTCTCCCCAGCGCCACGCACAGCGAATGCACGGCCGCCATCTTAGGCACTCCACTCTCTCATTGTCACTCGCCAGCGCATTCCCGTGACGCTGCAAGCATCCCCCGCGTGCCGGCCACCCCCGCTCTCTCATACAGGCCATAAACCCTCTCCTTCTGCGCGACCCTGCTACGGAACCACTTCCGACCGACAACCCATACATGGTCATGCCTCTCCTTTGATAACCCCCTTCCTCTGCGCCCCATTGTCCGAACTGGTCCCAGGCCATCACCTAGCCCTGCGGATGCAGTTTATTGCCCCTACTGTAAGGGAAACACCCCACATCAAAGGGATTACAGTAGATCAAAGCCCCTACTCCCTGAGACCCGACCGGTCACACACACCCCCCAGGAATTGGCGGAATACCCTGCTGCACAATAGCCATCTCCTACTGTGGGTGGGGTGAGAACTTCTACTGTATCTATGTGTGGGATCGGATCTGAACCGGGGCTTCAGGGGATATTCCCCCATACATCAAGGGAATCTCAAGAATGTACTATGTGTAATAAAGCAATAAACCAGTGTATAAGAGACCAGGTCTCAGAGATGCAGCTAGAGCACCTCGTGACGATACCTTGCTGTCTGATCTGATGTGTTCTGCTCCGACGGAATAAAACTTTGTTTCCTGCCTTCCAGTCTCCGGCGCCTGCCTCTTTCATTGGTAAATTATCGAGTGGTATAAGAGGCGATTACCGCCGGGCAAATACTTGAAAGGTTATCGACTGAAACTGCCGCTACCATTTAACAATTGGCGCCCAACGTTGGGCCCATCAGCGACACGTGGATCCAGTGGGAGAGGTCCCGACGACAGAGTGAACGACTGCAACGATCGGGAGAGCTCCTGCCCAATAGACCCTCGTCTGGCAGCCGATCATCCGAACTTCACTGGTTCCGAGCAGACCTCTCTCGAGTGATCTACGGTCCTGACTGGGAACCATCAGGAGTGCCGCGGCAAATACGGAGAGTAGAGGACGATCGGGCGCTGGAGGCGGAAGACGAGAAACTGTCCACGCGGTCCGGGTAAGGTCGTGATACACGACAAAATGCGAAATAATTGATTGATTGTTTAAAGCTTTGGAAATACTAGTATTGCTCATTGATTGTGCTCATTGATTGTTCTCTTTGAGATATTCGCTGTCTACAAACGGGGAGGAGTAGAAATACTCTCTCTCTCTCTCCCTTTGCAGATAGTGAAGGGTAGGTAACGCAGACTTTTGTCCCCGTTGAAACCCGTCATGCCTATCTTTATCTCGCATTGATTGATTGATTGATTGATTGTCCGAACACTAGTTGTTCGATATTGGTTCTTTGGAGGTATTCTCTGCTTACAAATAACGAAGAATAGAGATATTCTGTCTAGTCTTTGCAAGCAGTGAAAAGATAGGTAGTGCTGACTTTTGTCCCCGTTGAAACCCGTCATGCCTATCTTCGCCCCAGTGATTGGTAGTTGGTTCAGCCCGGAACGCTTATTAGAGGTGAACCATCCGGCTCCACTGGAGGGCACCCCTAATAAGGACATGTTCACTAAATATGGACTAGTCGCCGTAGCTTATACCAAGCTATGGCATAAATATACAAAGAAGGACCCCGAGAGTCAGTGGCCACTGATGGGATCCTTCGACGACCATAAGATAGAAGCGCTAGAAATAGCTCTGCGTAGCAATAAGACGACGCCTACTATGCTTGACAGTATCGGCATGTGGCACAAAGAAGCAACGCAACGGAAAAAGAGGGAAGAAGTAAAATCAGAAAACGAATTACGAAAGGCAGATCACCTTGCCGCTAGAAAGTTAGAAGAAGACATAAAGGAGAGAAGGGAAACTAAACTAAGACAGGAGCCCGAAACCTCAGGCCAGTACGCTGTTAGGACCCCTTCATTGCTCTACCCTGAGTTGTCCTCCAAGCAGCGAACGAATGACGAATTACTGTTAGGTCCCCCGATCATTTACATGCCCCCTCCGTATGCACCCTCCCAATCAGTAGTGCAACACCCACAACCCCCGAACACGAGCGAAAGCAGTACAGGGGCCTCGGCCCTCACGGCCTCCGCGCCGGCTGAGCCTCTTGTGCCGAACCCAACGTCGACTACAACGCTAGACGACCATGAGATAGGAAAGAAAGAGTCCACCAGAATGAATCGATTAACTAAGGATGAACGAGCAGGAATTGACAAGATAGTAGGGACGCTGGTGGAGCGAAAAGAAAGTGAGGAGTATATAACAGACGTGTATAACTCGTATGCCGACAGCCGCAGACGACACTTCGTCGTACGGCTCTGTTATCACGCCCTGAATGCATATGAGGATAGGTACCACGATAAAGGTCCCGAAGGCTTAGCGGCCCTATATAGGAAGGTAGACATTGGGGAAGAAAGAGAGGGCGATGTAACGAACCTCTTCACTCGTACACTCGAGGTCTACCGACACCTGAAAGAACATGGACAAACCACCAAAACAGAAACCCCCATAGCAACTAAACCCCAGGGAGGAAGGGCTGATGCCATGATGCCCATCAAAGAAGCTGCCCCCTACTGGGCCCCCCACGGGGTCAGGGAACACACGACGACATCAACCACCAAGATGCGAAGGGAAGGGTTGTATATAACTGGGTCTATCAGCCGTGGGACCGGCAAGATATTTTGACTTTTAGAAAGACTCTACCCGACTTAAGAAAGAAACCAACTGCCTTCTACACGGAATTGGGTACAGCCTTAGGCTCAACGATAATGACGTTAGCAGATATCGACTTGTTCTTTGGGCTATGCCTGCCGGCTGATGTGTGGAAACAAATCCGGAGAGTTGACCACGCTGAGCCGTTCGGATATACCTGGGTACAACTCGATACCATAGATAAACAGCGAGAACCAGGACAGAAACCCCCGAAAGCCATCTTAGAGCTCCCAGACAAGATTGTACAAAAGCTGAAGACTCTAATCCCAGAAAGAAAGGTAGACTGGTCGATAGTGACGGCTTGCCGTCAGAAACCCCAGGAAGATGTGTCTGAATACTTCTCCCGATTCGAGACTGTGTTTTCCGATTACAGTGGCCAAGACATGACCACCGCAACCGGACACCACCTCTTTGTCCAGAATTATGTAAAGGGTCTGTCGCCAGAAGTTTCCCAGAAACTACAGACCAGCGAGAGTAGTTGGGCAGCCTCCAAACCCGCAGCAATTCTCCAGATGGCCCAATACTACGAAAACCAGAAGAACGAGAATGATAGGGCGTCAGAGAAGAAGAAAAAGGAATTAAAGGAGAGGGTAATGATAGCACAGTTGCAAGGGGTGACCATGGGAAGGGAACCCCCGAAAGAGAATTACCAACCAACCGCCCCTAGAAAGCTACCCCCTAGAGATCATACCCCTACACCCTACAAGGGACGGAGAGACTTAGATGGGAATCAATGTGCGTTCTGTAGGGGGTTCGGACACTGGAAATCCCAGTGCCCGGTCCTTCTGGAAATGAACAAGAATAGGGACCCCAGAGACACAGCATATGACCCCAGAAATAGAGGACAGGGACGAGGGCACACGAACAACACCATCAACGACAGGCCAGGCAGACCAAACACCTTTGATCGCCCCCGCCAAAACCAGTGTCAGCAGTCCGACTATGAGAGCACTCATGACTTCGCATAGGACCGCCAGGGGCAAGGGAGGGATCCAGTCGAACTCCGTGTTGACCAGCAAGGTCCTTACGTCACCGCTAAGGTCTTGGGCACAAAATCTCCATTCCTGGTAGATACTGGGGCGACACGTAGTGCGTTATCTAAACGACTGATTCCTAGGGCACCCTTGTCTGGCTCACACGTAACCTCAATAGGCTTTGACGGAACGCCCTCCACTAACCCCTTATCAGCACCAATCTCCTTTGACTTAGAAGATAACACCACTGACACGACCTTTCTGCTCTCCTCCAACACCCCGATGCTATTATGGGACTTGATTTGCTAAAACATTTTCGAGCCACCATCAGATGCTCCCCAGACGGAGTTCGAGTCATCCTACACGATAACCCAGATCTGTCCAGACCCTGTCACACACGGCGTATGCTCTCTATAACCGATGCTGATATGTCCCTACTCGACACATTACCTTCACATCTATGGGCTAAAACCGACTCAGATGTAGGGCGCATGGTGATCGACCCGGTACACATAACCGTCCGACCGGACGCAGTGCTCCCAAAGCTTCCACAGTATCGGATATCACCCGAAGGCGAGAAGGCATTGGTGGAAATCATCGAGTCCCTGGTCGAGGCAGGAGTGGTAGAAGAAGTAGTCAATAATGTTTGCAACAGCCCTATCCTACCCATTGTAAAGAAGCAAGGCGAGGGGGATGAGAAAGCCTACCGTTTCATTGTTGACTTGCGAGAGGTTAACAAAATAGTCATACCCCAGTACCCCGTAGTCTCAGACATCACCACCATCCTCACCCTGATTCCATCCACTGCCACCATCTTTACTGTTATTGACCTCAAGAACGCATTCTTTTCCATCCCCATCCACCCAGACAGCCGCTACCTGTTCGGCTTCACTTTAAAAGCCCGTTCGTACAGATTCTGCAGGGCACCCCAAGGCTACACTGAGAGTCCCAGTATTTACAGCCAAGCCCTCAAGAGGCAACTGGATGCAGTCCAACTACCCGATGGAGTGGTGTTGATACAGTATGTCGATGACATTCTTTTGGCGGCCGACACCACTCCTCTTGCCGTCACAGCCACCATTCACCTCCTCCGCTTCCTTGCGGAGAACGGTCACAAGGTCTCCAGAAAGAAATTGCAATTCTGCCAGCCCCAGGTAACGTATCTAGGCCACCTACTATCCAAAGACGGGAGGAAACTTACCCCTGACCGAATTCAAACCATCCTAGAAACCCCTGTTCCCAAAACTCAGAAGCAAGTACGATCCCTAGTGGGCCTCACCTCCTTTTGTCGACAGTGGTTGCCAAACTTCAGTCTTACCATAAAGCCTCTGCTTTCCCTGCTGGCTAAGGATGCCCCCTTCCCCCTCCCCTGGACACCTGAATGTCAATCCTCCTTCAAAGAATTACGAAACGCCCTCTGCTCGTCCCCAGTCCTAGGAACCCCAGACTACACCAAACCTTTCTCCCTCTACACCCACGAAAGGGAGGGATGTGCGTTGTCTGTCCTAACCCAGTCCATAGGCCCTAAGCAACGCCCTTGTGCCTACTTCTCTGCCACTCTTGACCCCGTAGCCAGAGCTTTGCCCGCCTGCCTTCGAGCAGTAGCCGCCGCTGCTGTCTCTATCCGACAAAGTGAGGGGATCGTGCTCTCGAACCCCCTCACGGTATTGGTACCCCATGCTGTTGACACCCTCCTGAACCAAACCAAGACTCAACACCTGACTAGCGCACGACTGACTGGTTATGAACTGACTCTGCTTGCACCCCACATCACATTGAAACGATGCACCACTCTGAATCCAGCTACACTACTGCCTCTCCCTGACGCTGACCCCAATGCATCCCCTATACATGATTGCGTGACCCTCACCGACGAACAAACCAAGAGTAGGGTTGACCTCCGGGATACTGCCTTCCCGGACCCTGACGGAGAACTGTGGGTGGATGGCTCATGCATCAAGCTCCCCGATGGCACCACCTCAGCTGCCTATGCAGTCACCACAGCCCGAACAGTTGTTGAGACAGCCCGCATCACACAGCGATCCGCACAGGCGGCGGAACTAATTGCTCTTACACGAGCCTGCATCCTGGCAGCAGGGACAACCGCAAACATTTACACAGACAGTCAGTACGCCTTCGGGGTAGTTCACCACTTTGGGCTCTTATGGAAAGAGAGGGGATTCTTGACTTCTCATGGCACACCCATCCTGCATGGAGATCTAGTCTCTGCCCTGACCGAAGCAGTCCTCCTCCCCACACGGTTAGCTGTGATCAAATGCCAGGCACACAAGAAGGTGACAGACATTATAGGACAGGGAAATGCACTGGCTGACATTACTGCCCGAACCACAGCCGAGAATAGGTCCACGACCCGTATGTACGTGACCAGGTCACAAACTGAGAAATGGAAGGATGCTAGGGAAACAATTAGGGATATCCAACTAGCCAGCACACCACACGAGTTAACTGAATGGGCCCGGGTGGGATTGAAGGACGATGACGGTTGCTGGCGAACCAAAGACTTGAACAAATGGTTGTTACCAGATTCATACTTGATCCCCATGCTGACCATGGCACACTCCCCCGCACACATAGGGTCTGCCCCCATGATCGAACTCATCTCCAAAGTCTGGCACAACGACAGAATACCAGACTCAGCCAAACGTCTGGTCCAACATTGCCTAGTATGCCTCCAACACAACCCTGGGAAAGGAACTGCTGTACCCCGGGGAGGGTTTGGGGTCCCCAATCACCCCTTTGAAGTCCTACAAATGGACTATGTCCAGCTAGAAAGGTGCCAAGGTTTAAAGTATGTACTTGTCGTTGTGTGTGCCTTCAGCAAGTGGGTGGAAGCCTACCCAACCCATGACAACACCGCTATGACTACCGCAAAAGTACTACTGAAGGAATTCTTCCCCCGATACGGCCTTTGTCGAATTTTGTGGAGCGACAACGGCCCCCACTTCGTAGCCGAAGTTATCCAACTCATCTTAAAAGGGTTGGGTATAAAACAGAAATTCCATGCGGTCTTCCACCCCCAATCTGCAGGCCTGGTTGAGCGACACAATGCCACATTGAAGCTTAAGATAGCAAAAATAGTCGCCACCACAGGACTAAGATGGCCAGACGCTCTCCCACTAGCATTGCTATCAATGCGTTCCACCCCCACCAAACACCACTTAACCCCCTACGAGGTCGTCTTTGGGCGGCCCATGAACCTTTGGACTGCACCAAAACCAACATCTATCCACGACGTCCCGGACGTCCTCATGTCTGACTATTTGTATAACCTAACTAAGACGTTGTCTGTTATCCATCAGCAGGTGCTGCACGCAATTCCCGATGTTTCCAGGGGCCCCGGGCACGACATCCAACCTGGTGACTTCGTCTTAGTGCGTAACTTCCAGCGCACCAAGAGTCTGGAGCCCCGGTGGACGGGCCCCCTGCAAGTCCTGATCACCACCCGAACAGCTCTTCGAGTGGAGGGGAAACGCAATTGGCTGCATGCACACCACTGCAAGAAGGTATCACCGACCCTGACAACCACGGACAACATCACCGCCCAAGAGGAACTTCTGGACAAAGACCGACCATCCCTGAGCCGCTGCCCGGATACAGAGACACTTGAATTGATTGAATATCCAGATCCCACTGTGCCATCCAAAGAAGGGTATAACTTGCGACGAAAGGAGAGAACTTCGGCTAAGCAGACCACAGGCTAAGTGGAAATCTCAGAACGGTAGCCTAGTCACCTCAAAGGCCACCGGGAGAGAAACTAAAACAAAGTCTGTGGTTCTGCCCGCTACCGAGTCTCTTGAAGGTGATGGAAGCGCCCGACATGAAGATGATGGAAGCAACCGGACGTCCGAAGATCCACTACAAAAACCCAAAGACTGACCGAATGCACAGCTTTAAGACAATAGCACTTTTCATTTCCCTTCTCTTTTGCCTTCTCCTCGTGGTCACCTTCTGGATCATGGAGGAGAGCACACCCGCTCATAAGACATTGCTGACCACCGTTCAACCTACCACCACGAAAGAACACCGTCTGATCTCACTTTCACCCCAACTCCGAGAAAGGCGTAAGGAGTTCTGGAATAACTCTTTTGTGCAGTTGCTCCACCAACACAATCTTGCCACCAACGCCACTAACTGCTGGATCTGTGGATTGCTGCCCCATGCCACTGGGCACTCAATCCCTTTCATCCCTTCACCTTTTTCTGTCCATGGTTCCTGCCTCGCCTGGCTGATCCTCCTGCAGGAGAGCTACAAGGACAATGCCACTTCCGGCAGAACCATGTCACACTTCTACCATGGGTTCTGGCTGAACAAAACTGGTAGAACCTCCGCCCTCTTCTGCCCTCTGAGATCGAACACTTCCTTTCACATGGACATCCCCGCCAAAGAACGAGTTGAAATGCAAGTGTTCAACAATCCAGCCAGACCCACCTTCTCTTACCTCCGAAAACGGACAGCCGCCACCCTAACAGTGGCCCTGTCCGTCATCAACATCACTGGATCTGTATGCCTCGAAGGCCTGGGGGCGCAGCTGGTGGGCCACAGCTCCTGCCTCATCACCCGAACATTGGACTCAGTTGACCCACCCTCCTTTGTTGCCTCCCCGAATATGTACTTCGTCTGTGGTACTAAGGCCTACACCTGGCTCCCGAAAGGTTGGGGAGGCACCTGCTACATCGCCTTCGTCCTTCCCCCGACATATGTGGCTCCAGCAAACCATCACCGACAGAAACGTGCCAAAGACATTGTACAAGCCGACTCCACCGGAGCACAGTTCATGGACGCAGTAAAGGGTCTTGTTCCGCTCTGGGGTCCGATGGCAAACAGCCGTGCCATCCGCCACTTAACCCAGGCAGTCGAAACAGCAATGAACATTACAGCTGGCGCCCTCGCCAACAACACCGCTGAGCTTCAGGCCGTCCGCCTGGTGGCTCTTCAGAACCGCCTTGTTCTAGATGTGGTTCTGGCTGATCGTGGAGGAGCATGCCGCATCATTGGGTCCAGCTGTTGTACCTACGTACCAGACAACTCACCCTCAGTCTACAAAGCAATTGAACACCTCCACAGACTGTGAACAGAGGTCCATCAAGAGCAAGAAGAATGGTCGCTGGGGAGTTGGTTTTGGGACGCTATTAAAAGTTGGGGATGGAGGCTGTTTTCATTTATACTAATACCGATTGTGATACTATGTGGATGTTGCTTGGGGATTCAGTGTCTGCCACCTTTATGTTCGCTTTTTATGAACTGCATCTGCCCTAAGACTTTGAACTTTGAAACAGAGCGGATGAAAGCCCTTTATGAGGTGGAGGTCCGCAGTATTATGGGGATAAATCCGAACTAGACAAGCTGGCGAGATATGTTAAAAGGGAGGACTGTGGAAATTTAGCCTGCAAACTGAACATTATCTGCGCCATCTTGCCTCTCCCCAGCGCCACGCACAGCGAATGCACGGCCGCCATCTTAGGCACTCCACTCTCTCATTGTCACTCGCCAGCGCGTTCCCCTGACGCTGCAAGCATCCCCCGCGCGCCGGCCACCCCCGCTCTCTCATACAGGCCATAAACCCTCTCCTTCTGCGCGACCCTGCTACGGAACCACTTCCGACCGACAACCCATACATGGTCATGCCTCTCCTTTGATAACCCCCTTCCTCTGCGCCCCATTGTCCGAACTGGTCCCAGGCCATCACCTAGCCCTGCGGATGCAGTTTATTGCCCCTACTGTAAGGGAAACACCCCACATCAAAGGGATTACAGTAGATCAAAGCCCCTACTCCCTGAGACCCGACCGGTCACACACACCCCCCAGGAATTGGCGGAATACCCTGCTGCGCAATAGCCATCTCCTACTGTGGGTGGGGTGAGAACTTCTACTGTATCTATGTGTGGGATCGGATCTGAACCGGGGCTTCAGGGGATATTCCCCCATACATCAAGGGAATCTCAAGAATGTACTATGTGTAATAAAGCAATAAACCAGTGTATAAGAGACCAGGTCTCAGAGATGCAGCTAGAGCACCTCGTGACGATACCTTGCTGTCTGATCTGATGTGTTCTGCTCCGATGGAATAAAACTTTGTTTCCTGCCTTCCAGTCTCCGGCGCCTGCCTCTTTCATTGGTAAATTATCGAGTGGTATAAGAGGCGATTACCGCCGGGCAAATACTTGAAAGGTTATCGACTGAAACTGCCGCTACCATTTAACACGGTGGCAGAGAAAGAACAGAGTGCCAACTAGTCAAACAAGCCCCAAGGCGACTGGACACGTGGGTGATCTGCTACAGACCCCTCATCTTTACAACGTTAAGGGGGAGAGCGGGTAACTTGAGCTGTTGATTTCCGGTCCTCGGCACGGCACTTAATTGTCAGGCCGGCTTTAGTGGCAATCCACTAGTGAATAAGCAGCTACCTATGTTATATGACATGATCTCTTTATTACTGTAATAACTGCACTTTCTTCATTGCTTTATTAACCTTTCTGCTTTCTCATATTTGCTTGAAAATGCACCATTTTTCCACTCTTTTTTCAAAATTTTCTCGGGGGGAGAACCCCCCCGAACCACCCTTAGGGTTCGGGTTCGCTCGCTTCGCTCGCTCGCTCGCTATGCTGAAGTATGACAAACATTTTACGCCCCACCACTTTCAAATGTCACTGTCCGCCACTGCTATTAAATATAAGCTAAATGAGTTTCAAGTGGTTAGAGGTGTTCTTAGTGACAGCAGTAGATCCCTTTGACTAGTGGCTTAGTGGACTACCCTGCCACAGAAAAATCTTGACTGCGATCACTAGAAATAGAGAAACTGGCCCCTACACACAAAAAACTATCAATGCACCTATAGTGGGAACTCGCTGACTATTCTGCCACCTGTCCTCTTACCAAAAAATGACGCCCATTTGGGCTCTTTACAAGGCTTTGCACTTCAAAACTACACTTTCCCCCCCAATTAGACACTATTGAGGGGCTACAGTATGACACAGAAGTACCTAAGACTTTTTTATGGGCAAGCACTTATTTTATGGATGGTAAGTTTTTAGGTGCAAAGCATTGTTTCATATTTTAAGTGCCATGCCGGTAAATCCATGCGCTGGAATTGGTAGGGTTGGCACCATTTACACATAAGATAATGGGTGTACAGGTAGCTATATCAAAGGGAAAGCCTCTATTCCAATATCCTTGCCTACATCGGGTCAATCACTCCCCTTCTTTTTCTAAAGGACGCAAATGCATCAGAGAGAAACCTGAGTAGACCCAAAGCATCCCCCCTAGAATGAATGTGCCGTAGACCTCAATGTTGGCCAGATATCTAGCATCTAGTACAATGGAGAAATAATACATTTGCAGTTGTAGAATAGGCTCAGAAGGTACTAGGACCTTCCGGTTTTCTTTGTACACCTTAATTTTAAGTATTGTTCTTTACCTAACTCATATTAAAGTCCTTTTTTTAATAAAGTAAAGCACACACTGAACATTGAAATTATTGAGTGTTATATTATCATTGTTCATTTGTAAAGCGCAACGTTCACCTGGCAGGCATCTTGGCGCTATTAGAGTTCATCCAAAAGATCAAGGACTGGAATAACTGGTACAGACTCCACCCTTAGTTTATTTAGACTAGAGCCAAGTTTTTACATCCTTCCCAAAACTAAGTAGATCTCTGTTTCTTCTAAGGGAGATGGGCAGCTTATTCCAGGCTTGTGCTACCTTAACCTGGAAAGCTCCCCCTCCTACCCTGGTTTTCCTAAACCTGGGTACATGTGTTACGTTAGATGAGGATGACCTCAGCCTCATTGCCGGTTTATAGTAGGTAAATGTATCCTGTAGGAGTCTGGGGCCAGATCCATTTAAGGCCTTATGGACTATGCACATTGCCTTAAAAATTAATCTCTATTTCACTGGGAGCCAGTCTAGTTCTTTTAATGTTAATTTTGCTGAATCAAACCACAATTTATTGAGGGCTAATTTAGCTGCCAGTAGCTGTGTTCTACTGAGTCCCAATAAGAGGGCATTACAGTAATCAATCCTGCTTAAAATTGTACACTGCACTATCAGCTTTCTTGTTGGCTGTGGATGCAAGGGGACAATTTTCCTCAGGTTTCTCATAAGACCATGTTATGTTCCATATAGGTACCCCAATATAGGCTCAGGTGATCACCTAACCTTTCCCCTATATTCTCCATACCATTACACCACATAACGGTTCTTGGGACTGACCTTTTACCTAGTTACCATACTGCTTACAGGACGTAGGGTTTTCCTTGAATACTAGCCTCATCCATTATGCATGAGGATTCTTGGAAACTCAGCAGGAATACCATGTCCTGCATAATAACTATGTACAATGGTAATTCCTTCCGTCATCCTAAGTCTGACATGACACAGCAAGGTAGAACCCCTGAGGGTACCACTTTGGGTATATAAACACCATATCTTGCTGAGGTAGTCAAATGAGAAAAGGACTTCCATGTTGACACACTGACGCGAGACTCTGAGGTTTCTTCACAAAGACCCCCCAGCACACAGTGCTCTAACATTCCTTGCGGTGTGTCCATCTTGAGACCAAGACAATGTCCCACAGTCTCTCACTTCAGGTAATGGGGTTGACCTTATCCTAGAGGGATTCTTGGCTTTTACACCTACATACATGCTAGGTACACTTAGGTACATCTAGTTAGTATTTTATATACTTGCCTATATTCATTATTTTAGCAAGATGGTAGAAATCTACCATACTTTTACTCTATTAGTGTTTCTAATTATTTATATCTGTTTCTGTATAATGGTTTTTTCAGCACACCTATTTTACACTAGAATGATGCTGGCTCAATAAATGCTTATTGAAAAAGTCCCCACCGTTTATTCTGTGTATCTCGCTGGGACAAAGTAAGCATGAGTGACTGAGCAAAATGTATTACACTGTTTCGATGATCCTGAGGGATTAGGGTTGTCATGTTCGATAGTTGCCAAGAACTATTCTCCCCTTGGTAAGAAGGGTTTCTAGTGGCACTGTGAGCTAGCTGGCATTCAGGCTAAGATACCCCTTGGGGGTGACTAGAATAAGTCCGGACACCAATCCTACAGTTTATGCTGTCTAAACGCACAAGTCCTATATAGGTTTATAGGAACTACATGACACCATGGCAGGTAGCCACAGACCTGAGTTTCCATCGAGAGTTTCATATATATCTGCACTCCTAAGTTTCACACCGATTTAGCCCTTATTAAGTCCACTGCTTTTGTCCCTGGCCAGAAGTTATCTGGAAGTTGGCAGGGAACTTTGTTGGGGGGACAGCAAAAGAACTCTGTTTTGCTATAGTAAAAGTATTGTTCCTGAGCCAGTTTGCCATTTCTAATAGGCAACCGTGGAAATCATTCAACTGGTTCGAGTCATCATTGTGCAGAGAAATTATTAATTGGGTGTTGTCTGCGTAGTTTATGAAAGATAGCTCGAAAGATTTAATTAAAGTTAGTAGGGGGTGTAGTCACACACTAAGTAAGATGAAACTTAGAGGAGACCCTTTTGACACTCCGTGTATAAGCTCTTTGAACTGTGATCTGAAAGGGGAGAGAGAGAAACCTTGCCATCTCCCTGATAGATAGGATTCAATCCACTTTAGGAAACTTCCTTCCACCTCAATCTCATTTATCAATAGGATAGTACCCTGGAACACACATGTATATGTGTTTTTTTAATAACAAAGAGAGCAATATGTTTGTCCTGAGAAAGATATAAAGTGAAGTAACACCATCGAAACACGTCGACGCACCACCTGCACAATTCACATTGCTGGCGAGATCAGTTGATACTAAACGGGAGTTAATGTACTGGGTCTCAGTTGGCCTTTTTTTTTTACGAATGTGTAACTTTGTAGGACAATGTGTATTGTCTCTCTTTTAATAGTTGAGGAACTGGCATTATGAATATGTTTTTGATGCTTTTATTAACACAACGGGTATAATCGTGCATGAAATGTTTTATTGTAGTCAATTGTATTAATTGTTTTGAGAAGATTGCACCGTATATGTGCTTATTGCTTTTCATTGTACTAAATAACAAACATATTTTGAGAATATAAGATTTTAATAAACAATTGCACTAATTTCTACTCCTGACGTATTATGGATTTAATGTCTGTGTCTTGTTTATAGTTATATGTGCATGTCTGAGTGTATGAGGTGTTGTCGGTAGAAGTGAATAAGAACCGAGGTAAAAATCTTTTTCACTTGTTAATAGTACCCTATTCCCTTGGTTATACTAAGGGGTCCCTCTCTTTATTTTTTGATATATAGTCACACCATCACCTTTCCCAGAAACTGCGTTAGAGCCAGATGTACGACCCTTTTATTCAGCGCCTCGCAATTTGTGACACATTGCGAGTCGCAAATTGCGAGGCGCTAAATGAAATGTACAACAGTGTGTTTGCACTGTTTTGCGATTCACAATGGGGTCGCAAATTGCGAGGCTCATTAATATTAATGAGCCTCTAGAAATTTGTGAGCCCATTGTGAATGCCAGCCCTCCCAGGGATGGTGGCGTGCTGGACTCATCAGACCACCATGTCTGGGACTGCTTTTTAATAAAGCAGCTGTTTTTTTTAAAATGCAGCCTGTTTTCCTTACAGGAAATCGGGATGCATTGAAAATAGAGAAATTAAACTTTTCAGTTTCATTTTTTAAGGGCAGGCAGTGGTCTCTGGGACCACTGCCTGCTCTTAAAAATATTTTCCCACATACTCACAAAGGGAAAGGGGTCCACTTGGGACCCCTACCCTTTGTGGTTTACCACCTACTTAAAGTAGGTGGTAAACTGTGAGGGTTTTGCGGCCGCAAAACATTAGTACATAGCATGTTGACTCGCTATTAGGAAGGGGTGCCCCTTCCTAATAGCGGTAGTCGCAAATGCTATTAAATAGCATTTGTAAATGCTATTACCCTTTTTTGTGGCGGCAAACGTGAGGCTCTCCCGTTTGCGGTCAGACCGAGCTTGTGTGGGTGCAGACATGAAGAATAAAGGCAGAATCTATAGTGCAAAATTGAACACATGAAAAGCATGTAGCAAGGTATTGAAAAAAAGATATTAGAATCAGTTTAATGTAAATCAGATTAGAAAAATGCTGTCTATCGTGTAATGACCTATAGCATACCAAACAATGTTGCTATAAATATTTCCTTTCTGCTTCTCATTGTTCATGTTAATAAAGAACAGATCAGAAAAAAATCAGTTCTCGGTTTCATTGTTCAAACCGACCTGTAATTATGCTCTGTGGTCTGTCTTTAATCTTGGCTGCTGGCCCTGGCAGCAGGCAGTATGATGTCACAAGTAAACTGTAATCATTTATTACAGCTGAGTAGCTCCTCACGTAATTATCACATGTGACTAGAGGGATCACAGCTTGACTGTAATAAGGACAGTTCATGTAGGGCTTTGTACGGGGTTGTAGCTCTCGTACATTACACCATTCTTGGGCAGGAGCAGAGGAGCACCGCATAAACTGGGCAGATTGTGTGGGCCTCTTGGTAGTTGGAATGTGACTGGTCACTGTAAGGTTTGGCCAGTTTAAATCAGGGATAAGTAGAGGTGAGCTGGTTGGGCCAGGGACCCTGCCTGAAAATCTACTTTCACTATTCTTGTACATATGAGCAGCTTGGTCCAATTAGGGTATTTATAACTTCTATTTGAATCTTGTGCTTCAAGTGTATTGATTATCTCAGCCACCTTATTTACCACACTCATGCCTGGAAAAAACAAACCCCAGCTAATAATACTATAGATAATTATCTTATCCAAGTTGTGGCTAAAATTAACAGCGACAGGAGATCCTCACTGGGATTAGATTCATCCAACCAATTTCAAATGGCCGATAAAGAGTATGGGGATTCCTCGGCTTTACATAATAGTAGTACATCTTGTGTGGCTCATGACCCTCTTTACGATACAAACCCCATTTTGCCTAGTGGCGTAGTTGTTCTTACTGAAGCCAACAGTGGTAGCGAAGGGGTGTCAGTGACATCCACTAATATTGAGTCCCCTTTTTCTACTGCCCCTGTTCCAGCTCCGAGGGTTACTAGGGGTAAAAGTAAGGTTATCCCAAAACGAGGGGGTCTAAGATCTGGCAGAAACAAAATTGCAACCCCTTCGAGGAAAATATCAGAGGACGAGGAGGAGGAGGTTGATCTGCTCAGTGAAGCTCACGTAACCCTTTCTAACGCTCAATTTACTAAACTATGGAGCATGATGGACACAAAAATTAAAGGTATAGTTAAACCCCTGGTTAGTAAAATTGATAAATTAACCGCTGAGGTTAATAGACTAGGTGGTTTACTAGAGAATACTTTGGTGAAGACAGGAAATATTACTGAAGTTGCTGTATCTAGGGTAGAGCCAGTAATGAGTAAAACATCACTTGTTGAGAATAGTGGATCTGACTCTAATCCTGTACCACTGTCTAATGTACCTAGTGGTGCCCTTGTAGATATACCCCCTGTCTCTGCCACTAATAATGCTAACATGGGGAAAGGGTCTTTCGAGCTTGTAGTTGAAGCCTCTCCATTAGTTCTTGTCCTTGCAAATGTCCCCCCTTTGGCTTCTGGGGAGGTCGAATCTGCCCCTTCTTTATTAAATAAATCTTTATCGTGGCTTACTAACAACATGGTAATATCGCCTTGGGGGAAGCAACAATTATCTGTAGAACTTGTTAATGCCAGAAGGGTTGAGTGGATTGGTAACAGCGTTAAGAGGTTCAGAGGGGATTGTGTTGTTCTTAACTTCACTGACCCCGAGGTTTTATCAAACATCTTGCCTAACATCTTGCCTCCACAGCGAAGGTCAACTTCAATTGTACCATTGACCCTGGACTTTTTTTATCCTCGGAAAGGAAGAGGTCCGAATCCTAGTATTCTAAGAACTAAATGGAATGTTGTGACCAATAGGAGTAGTAATGATGCTGGATTTCGCGAATGGGGTCTATGTGTGGAAAATAGATTTTCTGCCCTGTCAAACCTGGATGCTTGTGATTGACAACCATTTCACCATTCATCTGAGTCACGCTCTATTGATGAGCTAGGTCAACGAGTAGGTACTCGTCCTGAGACTGTTAACATGGGGGCCATAGCTGATTCAATTACCGAAAATGTAAAATACAATGGTTTAAACGATACTGTGATGAACGGGCTTGACTCTAGCCCCAAACCTGTAATAGCACATGATATTGGGAACTTATTATCCTGGAATGTGGCCGGGCTATGTTCCAAGCTGGATTGTGGTGATTGGTTTAGGTTTGTTAGCAAGTTTGACGTTTGTATTTTTCAGGAAACATGGGCTTGTGACCCCGTTTTTGCTTTGGGGTACCTAAATTTTCACGTACCAGCTTCCAAGGGCCCTAAAGGGCGTCCGATGGGGGGCCTTACTATATGGGTCAAACAATCTTTAAAGGTCGTTGTAAAAAATGTGGAGACTGATCAAAAAGATATTCAGCTCATTAGACTTACGAGTAATTTATCCTTATCCATCGATATTTATAATATTTATGCCAGAGGTGGAAATGTAGGAAAATCTGAGGTTCTTCTTACCCTGTATAATCTCCTTGAGACA
The DNA here is from genome assembly GCF_964204655.1 of Triturus cristatus. Lineage (NCBI taxonomy): Eukaryota > Metazoa > Chordata > Amphibia > Caudata > Salamandridae > Triturus > Triturus cristatus. Next base: position 696,570,748 of record NC_140586.1, read on the forward strand.
CATTCTAGTGGGAAAAACATAATAATTGCAGGGGATTTAAACCGTACGTTTGAACCTCTAGACACAGGCGAAGCCTTTTTAGGTGCAGAGGAAGACAAACAATGGGACATCCCCTTACTAGATACTATCCCAGTAACTCGTTGGACTGAGGATATTCTGGGTTTGAATGCAATGTGCCTTGAACAAGGGTTAAGAGCTTTGAATGGAAGGACAAAGTCAGATAGAGTACCAGCTATGACCTTTAACAATGGGAGAAGCAAAAGTCGTATCGACTATATTATTTGTAGCCTTTCCCTTTGGCCAACTGTTAGAGATATGGTTGTAACAGAAATGCTAGAGAGTGACCATAATCCGCTATGTGTTACTCACAAATGGTGGTCGTCTGAATCCAATGCTTCTATTCCTCTGGATGATTCCCTACCCCCGCTTATTATACCAACAAATGATATGCGTAGGTTAAGATGGACAAGTGTTAGGACCGACCAGCAAGCTATAGAAAATATAGGAGTTGCGACCGATAAGGCCATTATGGCCCTAGACGATGAAGCAGGGATCACTTCAGGTCAAGTCAACACTATTGAAGTTCATGAGTCTCTTTTCCAAGAAATCAAAAGCTACTTTCTGAAACCAGTGAATTCTAAGATGACACGTGTTCATAGAGCAGCTTGCAAGGTGGCCCGAATTTCTTTGGGAGTTGCAATCAAGAGCAAAAACCTGGGGGCCATCCGCTCTGCCAGAAAGTTATACAAAATTTGTATTGCCAAGGCGAAAAAAGATTGGGACGAAGCCCATTGGGACAAGTTGAAGTGTGCTAGTGATCGAAAAGATTCTAGATTATTTTGGCATATTGTCAAATGGGGGCAAGAAAGGCCTGAAGAGGCTTGTAATAACAACGTCCCACAGGACGCCTGGATAAATTTTTTTAGTGATCAGTATGCTATCAGGGATCAGATTGTAAATAACACCTGCCCTATCTATACAACTTCTGAGGACAATGTCTTCACGAAGGGTGAAATTCTGTTGGCCCTCAGAACCGTACATAGTGGACGTGCTCCTGGCATTGATGGAGTCCCAGCGGACGTTTTCTTAAATGACACTGGGAGGTGGTGTAAATATATTCACTTGTTAATAAACCACATAGCTAGGGGTGCAGCTATCCCGGTATCATGGCGGGGTGCTGTTATTATCCCTGTGTACAAAAGGGTGATCGTTCCCAGCCTTGTAACTACCGCCCAATTAGCCTAATCGATACAGTGCAAAAAATCGTTGGGCGAGTGATTGTTAATCGATTGCTCGATTGGGCGGAAGAATTTAATATTCTATCTCCCTTTCAGGCTGGGTTTCGCAGGGCCACTAGTACTGTGGACCAAGTTTTTCGGTTCCAGCTGATCCAGTGGAGGACTGTGGTGCTAGGTGGGGGCAGTCTTTATGCGGCTTTTGTCGATTTGCGGGCTGCCTTCGACCTGGTACCAAGGGCGAAACTGTGGGAAGTACTTGTGGCCCTAGGGGTCCCAGGAGTCTTGTTGACTCTGATCATGAGATTACATGAAGGCACCTATGCTAAAATCCAATGGGGTGGATACGGTAAAGACACAGCCAAATTTCCTGTTGAGCGTGGGGTTCGGCAAGGGTGCTCAATGGCACCAACTTTGTTCACCCTTTTTATTAATGGCATTGTCCCCCGCATTCAATCACAGGCAGTGGATGCTCCCTCTTTTGCAGGTGTAAAAGTTCTGATTTTAATGTTCGCCGATGACACGTTAATTTTATCTAAAACTCCAAGTGGACTGCAAAAAGCATTGGACATTTTCGATAAGTTTTGTGGGGATCACGGACTGGAGGTGAATGCGTCTAAAACAAAACTCATGGTTTTTAATCCGTATCGAAATTTTAAACCTAACATTACCATGAGTGGACGCACTCTTGAGGTTGTATCATCATTTACATACCTGGGGATCCCCATTTCTAATGATAATAGGTGGAACCAGCATTTAAATATTGCAATTCTAAGGCATAAGCAATTAGCTGGAACCATCATAAAGGAGCATAGGAAATCATTGACTAAACCGATCAAACCACCCCTGATTATATATGAGGCAAAAGCAATCGGGTCAGCATTATATGGGGCTGAGTTATGGGGGCATGAAAATCTACAGGAGTTACAAATCTCAGAGAACAAATTTTTTAGGAAACTAACGGGTACTCCACAGAGTAGTCCGTTATTGCCTCTGAGATACGAGCTCGGCAGGAAAGAAATCTCGGAAATGGGCAAACTACGACCAATTTTATATTGGCGTAGATTATGGACCACACCTGAGCTCACTCACTATGCGGCCGGGTTCACTGACGTTATTAAAGCAGATTGCTTTAATAGAATTAGATGGTTCAAATTATTAAAACTTGCACTATCTGAATTAGGCCTAAATGCACTATGGTCCGACCCAGCTGGGGCATCATTTCCTAATAAGACAACCCTAAAAAATATTTTTGGGGAAAATGTTGCTAATAAGAGTTTGCTCAGTATCAACTATGGGTCCATGACTGCTAGTTTTCTTGAGGTTAAACTGTACCCCATGTATGAACTGTATTGGGATTATATATCCAAACCTTTGGATAGGAAACTGCTTTTTCAACTAAGGGCGGGCTCTCTTCCTCTTCGTAACCTAACATCTAAGTGGAGGGAAGGAGGCCCTGCTATATGCCCAGCTTGTGGGGAAGGTAATGAAACACTTGGACATTTTTTGTTCTCCTGCAAACCATACTCTACTCCAAGGCGTGTTTGGTTGGCACCTATGTGTAGGAACCTGGGTACTAAAAGTAGTATGGTGGCTTTGCGCATGGTTAGATCGACTACTTTAACTTGGATTATAATTGCCACCGCTAAGTATCTGGGGTGGGCATGGATAATCAGCAGAGATTGCTAGTTCGGTGACTACTCTCTGCCTAGACGCTCAGAGACTGCTAGAGTACTGTCTATTCTCTGTTTAGTGTATTTTATCGTGTCATCTGGAAAAAAATTTAAACGATTCTTTTTTAGTATAAAGATTTTACAAATTATACTCAATTGTATCATCAACATCATGAACTTTACACCTGTGAAATGAAATTCTAAATGGTTCTTTTTTTAGTATAAAGATTTTATAAACTGTACTTAATTGCATTAACAACATTAATGAATTTTACTCCTGTGATTATGTATATATTTTTTTTTTTTTTTCTGAAAATAATTTGTATTCTTTTTAGAAATGTGCGTATGTCAATATGACATCTCAGATTTAATTGTTTTTTATTATATGTTTGTATGTTTGCTTTTATGAGTAATACTCGAATAAAGCACTTTTGACTTGACTTGACTTGGTAAACTTTTCACAATCATTTGTCCTTCTGCTGAACATCCTAATGATTTGTAAAAGAAGGGGCTCTGTTGTAAAGTTGATTTGTAGAGCTAGAGAATACAATAGGGCCTGGCGAGGACTGCGTGTCCTGGACGCTCTGTCTCTCACAGCAAGTCATGTTTCATTCTTTCCATTGAACAGAAAATATATCTTTTTTTATTTTTGTCTGCAGGGCACACATCATGTCAAACAGCAAGAAGTGGAGCTCGTTTTCGACATCTTCCCACCAGCGACTTGAACTGTGCTGCTGTTGTCTGTGATGTCACTCGGACCTTCTTGGAGGAAAATGGTGCTTTGGGTGAGGTCAGCCATCAGGAATGACATTTGTTCTTTAATTCCATTTTATTTGGTTCTCTTCAGATTGTGTAATGAGGTCTCCAGGGACACAGTGACACGTGCAGCAGAGGCAACAACATGAGTTGTTATTGTAGCTCAGAAAGAAGCCCGTAGCAACCAGGAAGGATTGTACTGTTATTTCCTTTTGATGATGTTGGTTGTGTATCACAGAGAAAGCAGCGGCCTTAAAGTGAGCGCCAGTGTGAGTCCCAGCGATGACAAGGCCTTGCTGCTGTCACATCCCACATGTGTCCTAATCCAACAGTAAACATCTAATATACATTTTATTTGACTTATTTGATTTTAACTCACACGTGTGAGTTATCTGTAGTTTTACAAAAGAAGTAGCAGCTCGGAATCACTTAACACAAAGAAAAAAATAATATCTTCCAAATGTCTCCGACCATCACCCATTGCTGCACGTTTTTACAACAAAAGTGTGAACCATAGAGGGGTGTGTACATTTCACGCAAGCTTGGACGTGCGTCCCTGAATGCAAACATTCCTACTTGAGATATCTGCTGACAGTGGGGCCTGAATTACAGCCACACTCTCCTATCCAGGAGGACTTGGTGTTGTTATTCATGATAATTTATTGTTAAAAAAAGGACTAAATCGAACCAGGTGCTCTCAGTGTTGCCAAAGAAATGAGTTTGACACACACTCTCCTGTCAGAGGACGCCTGTGCCAGATCTGGGAGTGATGTATTGCTGTGGTCATTAAAAATGGCCCCAGCAGAGAAGCACTTTTCATAAGGATGCAGTTCTGCTTTGGGAAATAATAAACAGATTGGCCAGTGGTGTCAGGAAAAGTACAGCATGCGAAAGGGGAGATTTGAGAAAAGATCTGAGGCAAGCCGTGTATTATGAAAGATGTGAGCGCGCTACACGGCCTCCATCTTGGATTAGGGCCAAGCCAAAGTGAAAAAAGTATATCCCGACCATCTTGATTATTGAGTTTAGGTACAGTTTTGTCTTTTACGGTTCTGCACATATCTTGAGAATGAGTACAGGTGGTGCAAGGGTGCGGGTGCACCAGGACTGTGCACCACACGATGTCCACGATTAATGGAGAGGAAATAGTATTCCATCCCATTCATCAAGTCAACAGTCTTTGAAGGCTGAAACAAGCAACAACGAACTCCTCTGAGGAAGATTGGCCCTGGCTACCAGGGCACTACTTAACAACAGTACCAACACATCTGCCTGGTTACTACCAATTTTCTGTTCCTGGATCCTATAAGGGAAAACAGAAGTCTACTTCCAAGTTCTGTTCCTAGAACCCATAATTGGGAAAACAGCAGTCTAGTCGCCATTAGAAAATCAACTTTATTAAAATATCCTCCTGGAACTTACCACAATGGGGACAACTCCAAAAACAACATGATGTATTCCTACACATCTCCAAAATTGACATTATTTGCCTTCAAGAAATTTTACATTTAGAAACACCATCATTCCCAGGATACAAAACCTTCCCTAACCTAAGGCATTAGTGATGGGCAAATCAGCTGGTGGTTTAACAGCCTTTGTTTCCCAAAAACTACATATGAAAACTTCAAAAGATACTGAGACTTCCTGCATTTTAGCTAAACCTACTACACTTCTGGCAACTATTTATACTGAATATCTGTCTCCACAATCGATCCAAGAAAAAGCGTACCAATGTAACTACATTAATAGCTCTCCAATCTACCCTAAATGGATATGCCATCATAATAAAAGGAAATTCTGTTTAAAATTAATGCATGCTAAAACAGTAAACTCATGGCCCCAAAAAGAAGATCTAACATGGAACATCCACGAACAATCAATATTTCCTTAACGAAAAAATCCAATGGTGGTATTTGACTACTTGTGCCATATGAGAATGTGAGTGCTTAGTAGCCCATTTCCCTCTGACTTTCCGATAAGCTGGACCCAAAAGAAACACTGTTGTAGAGTATTCAGCCACTTCAATAGAAATGGAGGATCATATTCCAACATTCCAAATCCAATATTGATTAAAACAACCATCATCCTAAATCAAGGACTCTATTGTTAAGTGCATACATAACACCATGTAACAGGGCCACCGGAAATATAGAAAATCTTTGCAAAATAAGCAGGATAAAATGGATCCCATGATCAATTTGAAATTATTATGCTTGAGATCTTGTAAGCGTTTTCAAGAACACAGCAGTCAACACTGCCCTGCATGGCATAAATGTGGAGACATCTAATATATTTGATATTAAGAGCACTGGAAACAGAAACTGATAAGCACCCCATAAACAATAACAGGCCACATGATTTATGGTTTACCTCAGATCTTAGGCAAATGAAACAGACATTGGCAAAGCCAATAGGTCTGGCTTTAAAAGAATGTTGTATGCTAATGTGAAGCATTACAATAAAATACCACGGAAATGGATATGTATTTGTGTGGAGGCAAATAACTTTAGAATAATGTTGGTGTGGGTTAAAAGGTCAGGTGACAGTTAATGCCTGCCCTCCTCTCTCTGTGCTGCAGCTAGAGATAAACACCCTAAATGATCTAATTATTTTAGACACTTTATTAGCATTACAGTAATGTAATGTGTGCCCCTGACATTTGAAGCCCATTCAACTGGATAAATAAATAAAATCATAACAGCTGTGTGGAGGCCAAGAACTTTTTGTGGAAGCACACAACCTCTGCCCAATTAAAACATGTACTCCTAGCTTCCAACATGTGGGCAGAGCCAAAGCCCCTCTCTAGTAATGCTCACATAATTGTCTGGGGACAGCCAGACCATAAAAAGTATTAACTACATACCTCAGATTAGCAAAACTCAATTGAAACAATGAGATCTTTATCCAAATACTTAAACAGTAACAATGCCAATGTTAGAAAATAGAGCTGCAAATGAACAAAATAGTTGTCCTTATGTAAAGACATGACGTATACAAAAAAGTGATGGATGGAGTTCTTGAATTAATCTCAGTCACTGTATTACTTGGGCCACATGCCAAACCATTGTTATCTTGCAACGTGTGCCACCTCAGTTTGGATACAGTCATATGCGAACCAGTCTTGTTTCTGCTTCAGTAGGAACAGTCTTGCCCAACATACCAGGCAAAACACAAGCTGCAAACATAATATATACTAACAAAGGCCTCAAATAGGGCTGCGTACTGGCACTTCTGTTATTTAATTTGTATGTGGCGGAAATCATACCAGCTCTAAGAAATTCACAAGCCTGTCACCCTTAAATTAAATTGACTTTCATTGTCTACAATGCAATATGTTGTAATCATTTAAAGTTGCATGCATGTGCCTGCCTGTTCTATCTCCATGGTAGCATTCTACTTGGGACGGTTGTTATCTGGGGAACCGGCAGGCTGGCAGCACGAGTTGGTGGCTCTACCTTTTAAGCAAATAAAGACTCATTAATTTACCAGTGTGTCTCCTTTCAACACTGGCGACGAGGATGGGATAAGAGAACGCATCTGGCATGCTTCCTTATCCCATCCTCATCGCCAAATTGTTGTAGATGAATCTCAGGACACTTCTAGTTAGTTACATGTAGGTTTATTGTAGACACAGCTGAGCGCACACCTCGCCAGCTGACCAGACCATCAATTGACAAAAGTAGAACACTCTGGTACAAGTTAGAACACACATAGGTATTCTGTGAGGCTAAGGAGGTAAGAACAAAAAGGAAGGGCTAATGACCACTGTCAGCCATGTTACATGAAAAACTAATTTACAACACAGAAAAAGCCTGAACAACAGTACTCTTGTATAGAGAGGGAGGCTTTGTCCATAGTGTGGGCTATTAAGCACTTTAGGTTTTATCTGTGGGGTATCCCTTTTTAGTAAGATCTGACCATCGCCCTTTAGTACAGGTGTTCTCCTGCATGGAGAGACTCACTCCAAGACTTAAGCATTGGAGCGAAGGTCTGGATGAGTACAATTTTTCTGTAGAATATCTCCCTGGTGCAGCGAACATGGCAGCAGATTGTCTGTCAAGATTGCCTATTGAATACTCTGAGAATGCACTTGACAGCGATACAGTCAGTGTTAGTTGGGTCAGATTTGTGATCCTTTTGGTGGACTACTCGTCCAAATGGGTCTCCACTAGGTGTGTAAGCTCAGTAAGCACGAGAGTAGTTATTGATTTTCTCAAAGACGAATTTGCTATTGAAGGGAATCCCAAGTGCCTTGTCACAGATAATGGCCTGTAGTTTGTTTCTCAAGAAATGCATGAGTTTTTGAATGACTATGGCATCGTGCACCAGAGAACTGCTCTCTATTCGCCTCAAGCCAATGGATTGGCGGAGCGCATGAATAGAGTGGTTAAAGCATGTGTGCAGAGAGCTGTTGTGACGGGACTTCCTCTTAAAGGGATCTTGAGGGACACATGGTGGGATCATCGCACTACGGTAAACTCTGTTTTGCAAAAGTCCCCATTTCAGATGTTGCGAGGGAGAGTTGCATTATCCAAACTCAATCCAGGTTGGCTACCTCTTGTTGAGGGTCCTGTATTGAGTGAGGAGGAGGTGAGTGATAAGATTAGGTCTTATCAAAACATGTGTAAGCAGAAGTTTGATTTTAAAAAATCAACCGAGTATGTGTAATGGAAGGTTGGAGAGTGGGTGCTCGTCAAGAGACCACGTTGGCACAGGAAGGGTGTCACTGATTACATGGGGCCATTTGTTATTACTGCTGTACACAAGAATGTAGTCACTGTGCATAATGGTGGTAAGAGGAGCATTTCTCGGTTGGTGAAGTTCCAAGGTGACAAATCTATGTTTCCATCATGCCCGGATGTTTCACCTGCCTCAGACTTGCCCTCCACATGTGATTTTTCACCTCATCCTTCTAGATCTCACCGTCTTCCAAAAAGGTATGAAGATTATGAAATGTTCTAGTTCTTAAATTAGTTCTTGGTTATTCCTGAGCAGTTTCACATTAACTTGTAATGCCTTGTACAAATTTTATATCCTGTTTTTATGGTTTGTATTGAATTCACAGACTTCTTCTTTTCTCCCTTGTTTCTTCTTCTCTCTTTTCCTTTTCTCATTTGTTACCTCTGTAAACGGGATGTGTTTTAATCATTTAAAGTTGCATGCATGTGCCTGCCTGTTCTATCTCCATGGTAGCATTCTACTTGGGACGGTTGTTATCTGGAGAACCGGCAGGCTGGCAGCAGGAGTTGGTGGCTCTACCTTTTAAGCAAATAAAGACTCATTAACTTACCAGTGTGTCTCCTTTCAACACAATACACAGACAACCAACACAACAGGGAAAATCATGCAGTGCTGCTTTTGTGAATACAAAAAACAGAGAGTTTGGACCTCGTCATATGCAGTTGTCTAGCTTTTATATGCAAACAGAGGAACTTTCTAGAACCTACCCTACATCGTCTAAAGCTAAGTATTTCTTGCAGCAATGCAGTTAATAGATAGTGGCTTAACACTATATAAAACAAGCATTAGAAATGCAATAGGTCTCGCATGTTTTTGAGTGAGAGCTATTGGCCTTGTAAATGGCAGTGTTTTTTATCCTTGTTTTATGGAGTGGATGTATGTGGTTTGAGTAGAAATATGTGGGTTGGATTTGAATTGTTAGTTGTGTAATTGTGTGGCATGGATTTGTGGAGTGTAATATGTGGCATGGTGTGCACTGGAATTATGTGAATCGTAATTATGTGATGTAGAGTGCAGTGGTGTAGAATAAAGTTGTGTATTGTGGTACAGAGTGGCGCTACACGTAATACAATGGAGTACAGTGGAGAGGCACAGATTGTCAAACAGTGGCTTAGAGTGGTGCAGTATAGAGTTTATTGGCGTAGAGTAGAGTGAAGTGGTTTAGAGTGAAATGGTAAAGATTAGAGTGCTTGGATGTGGTGCTCTGTCAGACTGCACGTGCATTGTCGGGATGGCACGGGGTGGAACCAACTGCATGTGCATTGTCAGTATGGTCGGGCTCCACTGGGTATGGCCGAATGCCATCCCAGTGTGCTGCAACGCCAGGTTACTGCGGAGCAGGGTTCGTGTGAGGTGACAGTGAATTTAAAAACTTCCAATTGAGTCAAAAAAGTGAATTTATTGGTTTTGCTAATTGGAAATATTAAAAAAGAGTGAAGGTCAAACAAATAGAAGACCGGTATCACTCAGTGGCGGTCAACATGTTTCTGCCTAAATGAATGTTCAACAGGCTTTCGTCAGGACCAGAGTGGGAGTGCAGAGTCCCGGTGGTGTGAGCTCGCTAAGGTTCACCCTACGGTGGACTACTGTGTGAAAAATATATACAGTGAACTGTCCGCCAAGAGTTATCGTGGTGGAGAAGAACGAGTTTATTCTGGAATTAAAAAGACACACAAACAAAAGACAAAACATGAAAGGATTGTAAATGTTGATGGTCAACTCGTAATCAAACGCTGTAGAATCAAGCGGAAAACTGGGTGCTCAAATGAAGAAGTGCCATTAACGTATACCTCAGGTGCAAGAATGGTGAAAACAGTGCACCTAAAAGTATTCGGATACAGGTGTCAGGTAAGTAAATTAAGACTTAGCCTGAATAACGTGTCTAATAATGTATATCGGAACACACGTGGAAGTTATACTCCGTGTGAGTTTCTAGAATCACATATGGGCGGGGGCACGGCAAAACGTGCCCCTGTGTAAGTCATAAACATAGACTTATACTGCAAGGAGAATGGAGAATCATTCTTACAAAGAGGCATATCCATTTGAAGCCTCAGGGATCCCGGGAGGGGGGTGGGAGCAATATGGCACACCCTGCAGGAGGAAAAGAAGAAAATGACAACCACGAGCAAAAAACTCTTGGACCGCTTACCGTAAGAAACGGGAGGGAAAAAGGAAGTTATTCACGCCCTCGCTGCTCGGGTGCGGACTGTTCACTGTATATATTTTTCACACAGTAGTCCACGGTAGGGTGAACCTTAGCACGCTCACACCACCGGGACTCTGCACTCCCACTCTGGTCCTGACGAAAGCCTGTTGAACATTAATTTAGGCAGAAACATGTTGACCGCCACTGAGTGATACCGGTCTTCTATTTTTTTGACCTTCACTCTTTTTTTAATATTTCCAATTAGCAAAACCAATAAATTCACTTTTTTGACTCAATTGGAAGTTTTTAAATTCACTGTCACCTCACACGAACCCCGCTCCGCAGTAACCTGGCGTTGCAGCACACTGGGATGGCATTCGGCCATACCCAGTGGAGCCCGATGATGAAGCATGTCACCAACCAGGTTGGCGAGTGAGGGCTTTATACAAAACCTGTATTATCTTTGTAGGTTCTTGTTCCTCTCAACAACATATATGTTTGTTTGGAGCCTGTAGACCTATGCTCTTTTGATGCAAAGTAGCCCTGTTTATATCACACTGACTTTGTTGTTTTTGAGTTCATTCCCTTCAGGGGAGTAGTCGTGTTGTTCCCTTCCTCTTTCGTTGTTTACGTATACATTGTCAGTATGGCTCAGAGTGAAACTGACTGCTCGTGCATTGTCGGAATGGCACGGGTTGGGACCAACTGAACGTGCATTGTGAGTATGGCACTGAGTGCAACTGACTACACGGGCATTGTTAGTATGGCACCGGAGTGGAACCAACTGCAGGTGGAGAGTCAGGATGGCGCCTGGGTGCAATTGCCTGCACATCTGTTCTCATGTTAGCAGCATGGTGCAATTGCCTGCACGTATGTTCTCGTGCTGGCAGCATGGTGCGATCGACAGCAAATATACTAACAGAATGGCAACAGGGTGCAATTGGCTGTAACTGAATTGGCGAGCAACAGACTTCACATGTATTACCAGGATAGTAACAAGATGCACTTGGCAGCACGCAAATAGTCAGGGGTGTGAGCTGGGTGCAGTTCGCTGTACGTGTGTTGCCAGGGCGGCACCACAGTACTAGTGTCTAAATATAAATTATGCCATCAGGGAGATATTGACTGCACGTATATACTGTCAGGATGGCATTAGGGTACAGTTGCATGCACGTCTATGATCAGATTTGCAACAAGAAAATATTAACTGCACACACATTATCAGGATGGCATCAGGTCGCTATTGACTGCATACACAGTGCCAGCCTGGCACCGCCGAGATATTTACAGCACATACATTGAGTGTAAGAGTTACCCGCAGTAATTTAAGGCCACTGCTCTGCGCTGCATATCATACACGAGAACCACACTGGCACTTTGATTTATGAGTGTTTTTATTTATGATGCCTGGCTCTGACGCCATCCTAAACGTAGTCCAGAAGGCAGCGTGGAATAACCGCCTAAAAAGACAGGGCCTTTGCGATGTCAGACCTCAGATCGAAAGGCACTTTAAAAATCACCCTCACCTAAGCCGGTTTGGGGAAAGGAAATGTCGGGGGGGGGTGGAGTGGGGCGAACGGGGGCAGCCGGAGTAACAAACGTTCTGCTGCATTCATTACAAGCTGCAGCTGAGAGGTAGTGCAGACCGGAAGTCCAAGACAGAAAGACGAAGATTGAATGTGCCATGTAAAGTTTAGGGCCAGGGACAGCCAATGTACTGTGACACTATTGACCGAGAAAGTAGGACGCTCGCCGCGCTGCAACGGGAAGCCACGCTAACATCTACATCTCAGACGTTACACAAATCCGAGGCACTCATCCTGGAGGATGAAAGGCTGCGCCGGCACCACCTCAACACGAACTTTCTCTCCTGCAGGTTACACTCACATATCCCTGCAGCAGGAGCTGAACCCACTACACTGCCTTGCTGTGACTGCAGGCTGAGGCAGTCAAATTACACGATCTGTGCAGCAGGCTTGTATAGGCCCTGAATGTCAAACTGGCTGGCCAATAGCCACAGGAGACAGAATTTACGAAGGACAAACACAGAAGCCAATGAAACATATATATGCGGAGAGTGAGGGCAGCTTGTCTCTCATACTCTACTACTGCATGCCTTGCAGAGCGAGCAGCGCATGCACGCTGTCCCAAAGCTCGACCTAAAAAACGAGAAAAACAATACAAACCAAGGGGCATATTATCAACGGCCAGCGATAATTATCGCTGGCCGTACTTAGCGATAGAAATATTATTGCTGAATATTATCGCCAAGATAACGCTATGGCGATAATATTTCAGCGATAGCGGTGTTTTCAATGGAACATCGCTGGTTTTCCAGCGACGTACCATTGAAAACAGCGATAACATTGCTGATAGGACCCTGTGGTCCTATCAGCATAATCCATCTCCCATTAAAAGTATGCCTTAGTCAGGAATTTAACAGACGTTAAATTCCTGAGTTAAGGCTGAGGTAGCGCGATTCTTTTTATCGCTGCACCTCCTTGTTAATATCGCGAAGCTGCCTTCACGATATTAACATGTGTTGTTTTCACAGCCCCGCCTTCTTTGCATCTCATTAGCGATGCGAGGCGAGGCTGTGAAAAAACGTGCTCTACATCAAGGAAACACGCGCTAGCGTGTTCTTGATGATATTGCGATATAATTATCGCCGCTTTTCGCCCAAAAACGGACGCTAAAGCGGCGATAATTATATTGCCAGCCCTTGCTAATATGCCCCCAAGACAACTCTGAAGGTTTTTGTTCTAAATCCCAAATAAAGGGTTAAGTTCACATTATTGCAAAAATTGCACAAATCATTTTATAACAATTATGTACGACATATTAGAACTTTTGCACAATTTGATTGATTTTATAAGCATCATCATCTATTTAATTATTTCAATAGTACACATATGTTGTATATATTGGTTCGGTTTTAATTGACTGTCAATAAAGATGTATTCATTCATTCTAATAACGTGATCACATTATGTTATTTATCTACTTTGTCTCTGTTCTGGGCTCATTTCAGCACCGAGGTTTTCGACCTAGCTTTTGTACCCTTGTTTGGAAGGTGTAAATTCCCGTGCTGCCATTTTCTTGGATTTAGCAGCTCGTTTCTCGGGACATGAGCTTAGATCGAGCCGAGAGTGGAAACAACAATATTTGAAGACGGGTCTTATTCATATCCTGCCAGGAATAAAACCAGTATAGAATAGATTGACTTCAAACATGAGTGATGGTAAATCTCAGGCTCTTTTCGAGTGCCAGGGATCTTCCTGGCTTAAAGTCGGGTTCTAGAGTGGCCCCACATTCAGTGTGCATAATTGGCTCTGGGCACCATTTCAGGTTTCCTTCTTGGGTTTTTTTTGCGCGAGTGCATACATGATTGATTGAGGCCGAGGTGTTTCATATTCAGTACTAGAGATGTCAATGCAGATGCGTCATGAGATGTTTCATGTTCAATGAAAATTTACAAAATTCAGGTTGTAGTTGATTAGTTTGTGTAAGGTTTCCTTTTAATGCTTCCACTCTCAATAATTATTTTCGCAGGCAATTTTACAGTGGGCGATGGAATTTGTAGTTTCTCTGCTAAGTCTGTACTTCTTCCTCTTGTAAGAGATTCCATGCGGTGGCTAGACTACAGTGAAGAGGGCTGTTTCACCTCATTTGCGTGTGCGTGTGTGTGTACGCGCATGTGTGCATGCACATGTGTGTTTGTTTTGTGTGTGTAACGCTAGTGTTAACTGCACTTTATGGATCGTTCAGAGTTGTTCTGTGTGCACATTGTGTTCACATTGTGTGCCCATGTGTGTACTGTGCTTGTGTGCAGGGCATTACAGTAGTCAAGGGGGCATATTCACAAGGACTGAACTCCGATTTATCACCACCTTAACGCAACAAAAGTGGAGATAGATTTAACACCCCATTCACAAGCCGGTGCAAACTGCTGACATCACCAGTATTCCTGCGATAACTGCCCCAAAATTTACCTCCACGGGGGACGCCACCAACTAACCTTAATGAGATGCAGAGTAGGCGTTCCCGTGCAAAAACACACAAAAAACCACAACACCACTTTCACAACGAACTGCCAGATCTGCCATGCAAACCAAAAACAGGCGATAAGCTGCGGTAGCAGCAGGGAATTAACACTTGCCTTTTGCTGGTGTTAATCAGGACGACTACCTGCAGCATAAAAGGGAGCCCAGCCAAGAGCCACACCGGAAGACCCACACTCATGCAACTCAAGAAACTGCCAAAGAGGAAGCAGCACAACCACATTCAACATGACACACAACATGCCAACCAACCAGACACTACAACACAACTCCATTGGGAATCCGGCTTTGCCATGCCCACATGGCAATGTCTGAAATGGGGTGGCAGAGTGGGCCAAAGAACGGTGATGGATCAAACTCGGATCTGTTGACTGGGTGTGAGTGTTTGATTGGTTCTGATGCTCCGTCCATCACCACCCCCTTTTGTACCGCTTTGTTCGCCATAAGTTGGCAGGTTATGCTCAGACGTGAGTCCCTTGCTCACTTTGCCACTGGATTCAAGCAAGCCTGGCTGAAGACGGCTGAAATGCCAGAAACCGGTCCTAGGAAGCTTGTTTCCGGTCCAGGGAAGGCATGGCTTGGCAGTTCGGGCTGGACTGTTCCCATGAGGCACAGGGTCAGACTGATTTGCATATGGCAATGTCTGAACTGGGGTGGCAGAGTGGGCCAAAGAACGGTGATGGATCAAACTCGGATTTGTTGACTGGGTGTGAGTGTTTGATTGGTTCTGATGCTCCGTCCATCACCACCCCCTTTTGTACCGCTTTGTTCGCCATAAGTTGGCAGGGTATGCTCAGACGTGAGTCCCTTGCTCACTTTGCCACTGGATTCAAGCAAGCCTGGCTGAAGACGGCTGAAATGCCAGAAACCGGTCGTAGGAAGCTTGTTTCCGGTCCAGGGAAGGCATGGCTTGGCAGTTCGGGCTGGACTGTTCCCATGAGGCACAGGGTCAGACTGATTTGCATATGGCAATGTCTGAACTGGGGTGGCAGAGTGGGCCAAAGAACGGTGATGGATCAAACTCGGATCTGTTGACTGGGTGTGAGTGTTTGATTGGTTCTGATGCTCCGTCCATCACCACCCCCTTTTGTACCGCTTTGTTCGCCATAAGTTGGCAGGGTATGCTCAGACGTGAGTCCCTTGCTCACTTTGCCACTGGATTCAAGCAAGCCTGGCTGAAGACGGCTGAAATGCCAGAAACCGGTCCTAGGAAGCTTGTTTCCGGTCCAGGGAAGGCATGGCTTGGCAGTTCGGGCTGGACTGTTCCCATGAGGCACAGGGTCAGACTGATTTGCATATGGCAATGTCTGAACTGGGGTGGCAGAGTGGGCCAAAGAACGGTGATGGATCAAACTCGGATCTGTTGACTGGGTGTGAGGGTTTGATTGGTTCTGATGCTCCGTCCATCACCACCCCCTTTTGTACCGCTTTGATCGCCATAAGTTGGCAGGGTATGCTCAGACGTGAGTCCCTTGCTCACTTTGCCACTGGATTCAAGCAAGCCTGGCTGAAGACTGCTGAAATGCCAGAAACCGGTCCTAGGAAGCTTGTTTCTGGTCCAGGGAAGGCATGGCTTGGCAGTTCGGGCTGGACTGTTCCCATGAGGCACAGGGTCAGACTGATTTGCATATGGCAATGTCTGAACTGGGGTGGCAGAGTGGGCCAAAGAACGGTGATGGATCAAACTCGGATCTGTTGACTGGGTGTGAGTGTTTGATTGGTTCTGATGCTCCGTCCATCACCACCCCCTTTTGTACCGCTTTGTTCGCCATAAGTTGGCAGGGTATGCTCAGACGTGAGTCCCTTGCTCACTTTGCCACTGGATTCAAGCAAGCCTGGCTGAAGACGGCTGAAATGCCAGAAACCGGTCCTAGGAAGCTTGTTTCCGGTCCAGGGAAGGCATGGCTTGGTAGTTCGGGCTGGACTGTTCCCATGAGGCCCAGGGTCAGACTGATTTGCATATGGCAATGTCTGAACTGGGGTGGCAGAGTGGGCCAAAGAACGGTGATGGATCAAACTCGGATCTGTTGACTGGGTGTGAGTGTTTGATTGGTTCTGATGCTCCGTCCATCACCACCCCCTTTTGTACCGCTTTGTTCGCCATAAGTTGGCAGGGTATGCTCAGACGTGAGTCCCTTGCTCACTTTGCCACTGGATTCAAGCAAGCCTGGCTGAAGACGGCTGAAATGCCAGAAACCGGTCCTAGGAAGCTTGTTTCCGGTCCAGGGAAGGCATGGCTTGGCAGTTCGGGCTGGACTGTTCCCATGAGGCACAGGGTCAGACTGATTTGCATATGGCAATGTCTGAACTGGGGTGGCAGAGTGGGCCAAAGAACGGTGATGGATCAAACTCGGATCTGTTGACTGGGTGTGAGTGTTTGATTGGTTCTGATGCTTCGTCCATCACCACCCCCTTTTGTACCGCTTTGTTCGCCATAAGTTGGCAGGGTATGCTCAGACGTGAGTCCCTTGCTCACTTTGCCACTGGATTCAAGCACGCCTGGCTGAAGACGGCTGAAATGCCAGAAACCGGTCCTAGGAAGCTTGTTTCCGGTCCAGGGAAGGCATGGCTTGGCAGTTCGGGCTGGACTGTTCCCATGAGGCACAGGGTCAGACTGATTTGCATATGGCAATGTCTGAACTGGGGTGGCAGAGTGGGCCAAAGAACGGTGATGGATCAAACTCGGATCTGTTGACTGGGTGTGAGTGTTTGATTGGTTCTGATGCTCCGTCCATCACCACCCCCTTTTGTACCGCTTTGTTCGCCATAAGTTGGCAGGGTATGCTCAGACGTGAGTCCCTTGCTCACTTTGCCACTGGATTCAAGCAAGCCTGGCTGAAGACGGCTGAAATGCCAGAAACCGGTCCTAGGAAGCTTGTTTCCGGTCCAGGGAAGGCATGGCTTGGCAGTTCGGGCTGGACTGTTCCCATGAGGCACAGGGTCAGACTGATTTGCATATGGCAATGTCTGAACTGGGGTGGCAGAGTGGGCCAAAGAACGGTGATGGATCAAACTCGGATCTGTTGACTGGGTGTGAGTGTTTGATTGGTTCTGATGCTCCGTCCATCACCACCCCCTTTTGTACCGCTTTGTTCGCCATAAGTTGGCAGGGTATGCTCAGACGTGAGTCCCTTGCTCACTTTGCCACTGGATTCAAGCAAGCCTGGCTGAAGACGGCTGAAATGCCAGAAACCGGTCCTAGGAAGCTTGTTTCCGGTCCAGGGAAGGCATGGCTTGGCAGTTCGGGCTGGACTGTTCCCATGAGGCACAGGGTCAGACTGATTTGCATATGGCAATGTCTGAACTGGGGTGGCAGAGTGGGCCAAAGAACGGTGATGGATCAAACTCGGATCTGTTGACTGGGTGTGAGTGTTTGATTGGTTCTGATGCTCCGTCCATCACCACCCCCTTTTGTACCACAACCCAGCCACGGCACGGCACCACAGACGCACAATAGCAGGATGTGACGAGAGGCATGGAGTAGGTATGTGCGAGAGTGGAAAGTAACCAAGCAATGTGAACCTACCCAATGCCAGGTATGGCGTGGTGGTGCCAGACAGACCATAGAGTGCAAATCACGGAAATGGCCATGTGGAGAACAACTGCTGGTGCATGGAGTGTATTTGCCAGTGGACGCTACCAAGTCCCCACAGGCTGTGGGGTAGAACGCGAAAATGTCACACGTTACGTCCCCCCTGCATGCGCGTGCATAGTGGCTTTGACCTGCGTACACCAGGCCTGCGTAGAGGTGTGAACAAAAAGCCCGTTGCACTGGTAGTGGTTCTCATACGGAACAGACATCGCGCCTACCAGTCCTGCGCCGAGTGCGGCGGGGCCTGCGTCACTGTGCACCTGCTAAATCCCTGGGACGCTGGACCCGGACCCGTCATGCCTGCCCCAGCGCACCAACGAGTCTCCGCTCACCTGCCTACACTGTGGCGTGTGTCAAAGAGGGCCCACCATGTGCTGGTGCAAGCTCCAAGCACCAGTTCCGTGACCTCTGCAGCCTCCGCAGACCATCGCTGGCCCCCCGACGCTGGCCCACATTACTCCTTCCTCATTCACATACTACACCAGCGTTCTCTTCAGCCCAGTAGGTCCCACATGTGAAACTGTGTCCTTAGTCCTGATTGGCAGTGACCCAAAAGCCGGGGCAGTGAGGCGTCTTGCAACAAGTGGTGCCACTAACCCTGTTCAACGCAAGCCGGTGACACGTGGTGCCACTATGCCTGTTCAACGCAAGCCGGCAACACGTGGTGCCACTAACCCTGATCAATGCAAGTCCTCATCCCGTGGTGCCACTGAACCTGAACTACGCAGGCCGGTGGGGCCATCCAACCTATGCCGGCGACACTCAGTGAATGGCCTGTGCTGACTACTGCCTCAGGCCTACACTGCGGTCCAGTAGGTCACACATGTGGAACTGTGTGTTGGGTAAGATGTGGAGGAATCCACACCATTGGACACGCCTCATCGCAGTTGTAATCCCCTAACAGCACTGGTGCCACTAACTCTGTGCGCAATGAGTCATGGGCACCATCTGGTTGGACCTTGGTGGCGTCAGAGCCCATGGCCAGGTGGTTTTCTGCATCTTCATCTGGCTGGACCGGACTTGGTGTCAGAAATGTGTCTGTCCTATTCATCTCCACCATATTGACTGTTTCAGCGTGGGCCTGCCATCTGCATCCTGCCCTGGGGGTACACCTTCCACTGTCCATCGCGACACTCTTGTCAACTCGTGAACCTGCTCTGCACCCATGGCCCTGCCCCAGCATCCCGCAACTCAGAAGCCTGTAGCGACAGGCCCGTGCAGGACGCTGTGCATCAATGGCTACTAACTCTATGCAGCACAAATCATAGGGCCTTTATGGTTAAATGGTTGTGTCCTTTATGATGTACACTGTTGTCGATGATGGGCACGGGCCATGCAACATCACAGTGTGCTGTCTTCTGTGGATGTTGCCATGTCACCTCAGTGTTGGCAGTGACCCTGGACATATAGCCCCGCACCTACCCTCCTGCATGCACAAGCTGTGTGTGCTGGTTCGACAGGGGGGGCAGGGTGCGGCCTGGACCTGGCCCTGGGCAGGAAGTGCGGTAAGTGTTTCTCTGTTTTGGGGTGTTGTCGCCACCAGGGCCACAGTACTCAATGTTGCAATGTGGCATGGACCAGGAGGGCGGGCCCGCAGGTACGGGGACATGTAGGAGCGCAAGAACACTCGGGGTCTTGGCACATGCAAGCCAGGTGTTATGTGTATCAGTCTTGCGGATGCATGAGTCTGTTGCCTGGCCTCATTCGCAGCGCAATCCCATCCAGCCATGTGCTGAACACCTGCGTCCGCCCTGTCCGCACCATTGGCCTACACACAAGTGGGTGCACACCTTCGAAGGCCAGCGTCGCGGTGTTGTTGGCATGGCGCTGGACTTGCGAGGACAGGCATTAGAATGGTGTCCCGTAGGAGTGCACGTGATGCAACCATGCAGCGCACACAAGTGTGGAGGCTCGTGGCAGGGAGGAGCAGCTGTGTGGCAACGTGACACACAGTGAGTCCGCTCATGTGCATCGTGCTGGGCATATCATCCATGATTCCCAGGGTCGCAGACGTCCCACCACACCCACGACCAGCCTCTGTACATCTCCTGTATGCATGCAGCTGGTGAAGTTACTGTAGGGATGAAAGGTCCTTTGTCTGTACTATCAGGCGGTAGCACATCTGCAGCTCCGAGCAGGAACTTGCATGTGCCCAGCACCCTCTGACAGATGCAATAGCATTTGCTTGCGACTCCCACACTACGCACTGCCCGATGTGAGACCAACGTGTACACATCCCACAAGCAGTAGTCCTTGGTCGTAGTTGGTGTGCGTGAAATGGCCTTCACACGTACTCCCACCCCACCCAAGGCCTGTACCCGTTGAACAGAGACACTGCTGATTGCACCGAGCTGTGCCATTTCATCCACAGGACTGTCGCAGGGCAAGCCAATGCCGCTTCAAGCAGAGCCACTGACGCAATGGCAGACCATCCCGGACACATGCTCGACTACAGTCACATGGAGCTGTACCGTGCACGTCTGCTGCATGTACTGGGGGCACTGTCGTTGGCAGTGCTGTGGATCAGTTGTAGGCTGAGCTTATGTCTTGCGCACGTCACCTGCGTACAGCCTGTGTTGCATTGTCGCTTCTGCATATTCGAGTGGTCCATGGATGTCTGCCTCTCCAACGTAATGGTAGCTGACCTGGATTGCTACATGTGTGTGCACCCCCTGCTGGCCCACGACCATGAGTGTCACCAGGATGACTGCTTATGGCATGCATGGATGTTTGGCATGCAGGCTGGAGACTGGACCTGGGAGATTGCACAAGTCGTCGTGTGCAGTGAACACATTGAGCCACTACCCGATTTGGCTTTGGTGCACAATGGGTCCGGTGGTTGGTGTCAGCACATCTGTCTGGGTCCGCTATTGGACGAGGGACAAGGTACCTGCAGCCACAACTGGATGTGAGCCATTGCACGTGTCCCGACACATGGTTGCATGTTGTGGATATGGTCAAATGTCCCAAGAAGACAGTGGACATGGCTGCATTGGCCAGGACTCATGTTCCAGGCGTGGACAACCAACGCAGGTTGGCACTGACTTGTGTTGATGAGGGACTCCCCCGAGGTGGACATGGGCCCTTTCCTATGTTCCTCATTCAGACATGCTGATGCATTTGTCTGCATATTGTGGCACTTTTCTTGGCCGTACTGACTCACACTTGTTGATAAAGTTACAGCACTTTCACTTGTCTCCAGCTGTGTTGTATCTTGATTTGTATGGCAATGTGTGTGTCACGGACTCTCTGGCTTCCTGCCATACGTGCATTGCTACCCCTTCAGGACTGTGTGTATGTACTTGTACATTATCGTGTCCCTGTTTCATGCTTTGCCTGATGCGTATGGCCGTTTACTTGCCACAGGCAGTTGCACTTGTGTCCTGTGTTTGGTTGTGCAGAAGTTGGTGATTGTACCACATTGTGTTCGATGTTGGGGTGCTCTGCTTCCTATGTGTGAGTGCTGCATTGTGTGTGAGATGTCCCTTCAGCTCTGATTTGGATCACCCTTCTCCCTTTCAGGCGGTGTTGTTTTCACTTCTGTGCTTGTTCAGTGGTGTGACATTGCCGGGTTGTGTGACTTGTGCTCCTGGATGGTGTTGTTACTCTTGGGCATGGTTTGTCTTCAGTTGTGCTGTGCTTAGTGGTGGATGTGTCCATCTCCCCCCGTCCCCCCAGTCCCTGCTGGTTTCTCTCCCTGTTGCTGTTTTGTCTGTTGTTTTGTGCAGATTCCGGTCCCTGAGTCCTACCACCATCTCCAGACTGATGTGGTGGACACCATTTCCTCCATGTCATCCAGCTCCTGGTGCGGCGCTGGACTCCCACCTCCGGTTTCCATTGCTGCCTTCTTGTTGTTGGCGTGTTTCTGCTTGTTTGTGCCTTTCGCATCATTGCTGGTGTTCTGGTTTTCTGCCATTATCCTCCTCCGCTCTCAGGCTGCATTCATCTTGTCCAAGATGGCCTGCCATGTACAATGATTTGTTGCCAATGGGTTTGGTGGGGTTATCTGCTGGCTCGGGTTGCGTCCATTGTGGTTGGCTGTTGTTTTCGGTTTGGTTTGTCTTAATCTTTTCAGGCTTTTGTTGTGCTTATTCCCGCCTGCCGCGTGTTTCGCGGTGCTGGGGGTGCTTATCCCTGCTTTCCTCATCGCGACTGGGCTCATCGCACGTTTTCTGGTGTTGGGGTTTGTGTTTTTATTTCCGTCGGGGTGGTTGTATCGCAGACATTGGCCATGTTTTCGGCAGACTATCGCGTGCTACCGCCGTGTTGTGATGTCCACGTTGACACAGGGTTATTTTACCGCGATGGGCTGCGATGTGTAAAGTTGCGTTAGCATTTTTTGGTGTTGTTTATCACACGTTCTTGTGAATATACCCCAAGGTGTACTAGGCCTACATAACGGGTTTCACATTGAAAAGTCCTAGTTTCTGTGTCACTGGATTAGTGGTTGGCAAAAGGATATTGAAGGTGTGGGTGCTCAAGCGGAAGAGTTTATCCTCTATAGTAATTCATAACTGGTTGCAAGTATATGCTTTTGCCACGCAGATTCCTTTACTACGCATGCCTTTACAATGATTTCCATTGTAAAGGCAGTAAAGGCATACACGTGGTAAGGTGAGTCAGTGCTCTAAACCTGGAGTAAATAGGCGAGGGGTGGGAGGTGTTGGAGACTTCCTGTCCGGATTTCCAGTTTCTTTCCTTCCTGCCTGCAGCTTGGTGAGTAGTTTTTTGAGCAGGGTTGGGGTCGGGGTATTTTTCAGGGCTGGTGGCTGGGTTTTAGGGCTCATTGCGGAGGGCGGGTGTTTTTTTAGGGCTGGGGTTGGGGTAATTTTTACAGCTAGGAGCTGGTTTTAGGGCACAGGGCGGGGGGTTGGGGTGTTTCAAAGGCTGCAGTTTGAGTAGTTTTAAGGGCTGGGTTTTAGGGCTCAAGCAGGTGGCTGGGATGTAACGAAATTCGTTGTAAAGGCATACATGGTAAAAGCATGCACAGTAAAAACGCGTTCACGGTAAAGACTGTGTTGTTAAGACATGCAAAGTAATTTAATCCGTTGTTACGTCATACAACCCATGAGTTTGCATAAAAAAGGAACTAGAAAGAGAGGAGATGGAGTAATCTCCAAATGGGAGGTACTTTGGCATCCTCAATTTTAACATGCTCACGTGTAAACTGTGCCAAGGATTTTGCCTGGCATGGCTCAGAATGAACTAAAAGGGCTCTCTGTCGGGGAAGACACCAACCAGCAAAACATGGTCCTTGCATTTGAGATTAACACACTAAAAGAGGAAAGATTTTTTTCTACTTCAATATACTTGCTATACGTTTCTACTATCTGACCATTATTGTATGCTTTTATCTCAGTAAAATGATTGTACTAATTACATTGTGTTCCAGAACAGATGGACAGTCAACACAGGAAAAGTGGGAAGTAATATTAGGAGTGAATCATGTCAGAACAATGTCCCAATTTGTACGAAGGTAGGATCCTTCTTCGTGGTAACCAGCACTTTTTGGCCTAGTGCTATGCTGTTTCTGACTAGTCTGACTGGGATCTTGCTAACCAGCACCCCCGTCTCTGTGCTTTCTCCCCTAAATTGGTATGGTAAGTACTTAGGCACATCTCAGATTGGACACTGGTGTACCCTTATCAGTCCCTAGTATATGGTACTAAGGTACCCAGGGCATAGGTATACCAGGGGTCCCTCATGGACAGAAGCATGCAATATGCAACCCATGGGGGATCACTCAAACTGTAACTACAGTCACTAGCACCACTTATGAAAGATATAGGTTTCTCTTTATCTAAGGCCACTGCACTTAAAACCTGTAAGTCACCCATAAAGCAGGCCTTTCAACCTTGAAGGCAGGGTGCTCGGTTCTAAGTGTGAGGGTGCCTCTGCATGAGCAGGACAGTCCTACAGGCTTCAGAGTCCAGAGTACAATACATAGAGTGGCCATGCGTCATTACGCAATGACCAGCTCTAAACTGGCGGTACCGAACCCTGTCATGTTTGGTATCAAACACATTGGAATCATATCCCCACACCATAAATGGTGTGGGAGGTCATACCCCCACACCATAAATGGTGTGGGAGGTATGATTCCATGCACTGTAAAGCTCCTCCGGGAGGCCGTCAGTGATCCCGGTACCAGTTTTCTAGACCTGGACAGCACAGCATTGCTGCTGCCGACCAGAGACACGATTCTGCCCTCATGCTGCTGAGCCAAGCACAAGCACGGGAAGGCAAAACAATAGGTATCCTGTCACAGGGAGGTGTGACCATCTCCCTGATAGGGTTTCGTGTATTGGGGCCGGGTGGGAGTGCTTGCCAGCGCCACTTAGTCTGCTTGAAGGGCACATTCGGTGCCCTTCTTGCATAGTCCAGTTCAAACCAGCTCAGGGAGCTGTTGGCTCCTGCTCTGGCGCGAAACTAAGGACATGGGAATATACTCCCCACTGTCTGACCCCTCCCCTGGGAGGGAACCCTGAATCATCCTAACCCTTTCCTTAGGATTCTTAAGGGCATACATGAGGGTGGGACCTTAGATTCGTTGTGGGACAAGATTCATTTCAAGACACCACTTCTTTCTTGACCATCTGGGCACTCTGGACTTCGCTGGATTTCGCTCTGGGAATCAAGGCTGCAACTGGGAAGACTCCTGCTGCTCCTGATCTTGTCACCCTGCTTGTCTGCTGCAACGTCCGTGCCTGTGCTCCATACAGAAACCTTCCAAGGCCCGTGGGCATCCAAGACACCTGAACGAATCTCCCTTGAACTTCCCTGCATCTGCAGGCACAGCAACCAAGCTGACTGGTCTGCTGATCCTGGGCTCCCGCAGACTCCGAAAGGCTCAGCAACACAGGTGGTGGTTCTTCACATCCCTTGGGTCCTGCCCTGTCCTCTCATCAAGTTTGAGGCCAGTATCCCTCGTTGGAGCTGCAGAAACCAACCGAACCCCAGTGCTCTGCGTCGACTTGCAGTTGCAAAGGCTTTTTGGCTTCCTTCCACCAAGATCTACCGGCTCCAAGTAGCCCCCACCTCAAGCATCTCCTGTGACCAAGATCTTTGTCCTCACTGCATCACTTGCATCGTGGGCCTGCATCTTTGTTGAGCTACTCGAGGTCCTCTTGCGACTCCAGTGCCTCTGGCCTATGGGTCCTCCTGAGGGCCTCCTTTGATTTCTGTGGGATCCCCTGAGTGCTCAGGGCCTGCCCAGACTCCCCTGCTTGTGGTGAGTCACCTGGACCTTGCTGGTCCCAACACTGTACCTTCTTCAATTTCCACATTGGTTTTCAGTTGCAATGGCTTGTTGGTGCCTCCGACGGACACCAACCCCTCAACTCTCGACATCCGACATGGGATAGCTTGTTCACGGATCCTGGTCTTCCACAGCGTCACCTGGTCCGCACAGCTGCCGTTTCAAGGTCACCGTCAGCTCTCCTGCAACACCTGACTTTTGTTGGAATTCGTCGTCCTGGCCTCCTGGTCACGTCCAAGTGGCATAGACTCTGTCCCCCCTGCTTGCAGGTGCTTCTCATCCTGAATCTACTTTTGGGTTCCACCAGACACTTTCACCTACTCCAGCAGCAGCATCTTCCAGAAGTCCTCCCTTGAGTTCGATGGTGGTTTCTGACGCCACTTCACACTTATGCATCTGGCTTTCCTGGTGTAGGTATCCTGGTTCCTGGGTTATCCACGGGTGGGGTCGTTCTCCAACCTTCTGTCTTCCAAAGGGTTTCTTCAGGGTCCACTGAGAAGGGTCCTTCTTTTTTAGGTCTCGCTTGACCCAGCGCATGCACTGGTCTGGCGAGACTTATTGAGAGGGCTCCAAAAAGTGCTACCAGGCCAGCCTAGAGCTACAGTGCATGTGCGTGGGCGCGCGCGCCATGCTTGACGGCAATTACTCTCACTTTCGCGGATGCACGGCCGCTTTGATGTTTGATTTCGATCACTTTCACTTTTGGCCGATAGGTCTCGCTTTTGGGACCTTATAAGTATTTAGTTATGCAACTGTTTCATGGCTAAACATGAAACAGTTGCATAACTAAATACTTATAAGGTCCCAAAGGCGAGACCTATTGGCTATGCCAATGCTTGTTTAAATCGCAACAGCGACTTACCCATTGGCTTGTATTGAGCCCGCGGTTGTGTTCTCACTCTGCACACGGCCTTCAAGGGGTTCCTGGTTACTTATCTCGGGTCGTTTTTTGGGTCCCCAGCACTTCTACATCTTCTGGGTATGGTCTTGACACGAGTCATGGTTCACCTAACACTATTTTAGTATATGGTTTGGTCTCCCCCCTTGCGACCACTGTGTATTTGTACTACTTACCTGTTTCTATTGAAAAGTATTGTGTGCATTGTGTATATCTCCAGCTAGGAGATATCTATATGTGTTAGTGAGTGTCTTATCATAAATAAAATACATTATAATTTCACTGTTTGGTTCTTTTTTACTTAATCTATACATATAGGATTATGTGCTCATAAAGCAAGCACCTTTACACTCCTTTTGGACTAAGCCTGAAGGCTGCTCTCCACAGCTACCACTTAGGGAGCTTTCTAAGGTTGTCTAAGACCACTAAAATCACCATTAGGGTTGTCTGGATTGGTGCAGGGTGCCCACTTACATATGTATGCACCATATACCAAGTCAGCTTCTCACACAATGTGTGTAAAAACAGAATAAAATTAGCAAAATAACCAAAAACAACCTATCAAACATTTGCCTCCAAGGTAACAAAACGTTTGCCGTTTCTTTGGGCACCACAACCTTTGGAAATACATTTTCCATGGACCTGCACCAATCTATGCCGATTCTTCACCTCTCCAAAGTAGAAGGTATATGTATCCTGTATGTAACCATCCCTGACTAAAGAAAATCAAGTTCACCAAAATGTCCCAATGTGTCCATGCGAGGGAGGAACATCATTGTCACCCGGGTGTAGATACCTGCAAATACACCAAGTTCCAACAGGGGTGACTCATGGTTGTAAATGGAAATCATTGCATGCTTGTTACTCAGTGATCCAAAATATAATAATACAATATATAATCAGATAAGATGACAGCTATTGAATAAAATATGGTGATGGGTGTCACAATACTTAAGTGAAAACATCTTCTAAAAGATGTATTTAACATTTGCATGTGACCCTTGCAAAAACCAGTTTGTGGATTACGTTATTTTGAAACCATTCCTTCCATGTTCTGTACTAAAGGTTTTTATGATTAAAGATATTGACTACGTTTTCAAAGAATGTATTAAGCTGTAGATTCTCTTGCTGTTCTTCCTCCTTTCTCTTTAACCTATCATTATATGCCTCCTCACCAATTTTTCTCCCTGATTCTAACTTTTGTTCTTCAATCAGAGACTCCCAAATAAACCCCATTTTCAAATGAGTGTTCATGGATGCGTCAAGGAAGACTGCTCCTGGCAACTATGGTGCCTCCCTGCACAAAATAGCATACAAGTCTTCTCTGTCTTTGTTGGTTTTTCTCATTATTCTTATTTCACTAAGAGCTTTTAACATGTTCACTCTTTAGATTGAGAACTATATATATATATATATATATATATACATATATATATATATATATATATATTTGTATTTTGACAAAGAGCACTGTCGCGGTTTAAACGCGTTACCTGTGTGCTGTAGCCACAATAAAGCTCTCTTTTATGTGTGCCTGAGCGTTCTGGAGTCTGTTCTTATGTTCTTATGTGTGAGCAGGCACGTTGAGGTGTCGTACTTTAATATTCGGGACCGCGTAGGGGACGGGGCCCTACCCCTGTCTATCTTGGTATTAGCGAACCGCAAATGGTAAATGCGGCATGTACGAGTGCTTTATATACCGTTCTAGCTATGAATGCACTGTGTACACGTTATTCTGCTTCACTACGCGGGTTCCATTTTGGAAACAGTGGCCATCTTGTCATTGCCCTCACATAGGCTATAATGGAGTAAATACGGGCCTCACAGTACATGGGCTTTCCCTTTGACTTCTCTGTGACCTGGGCAGCTGGCTCTGCTGCCCTGGGTCAAACCGGTCTCACGAGCTCCCCTTCCTCCGTCCACCTGTGATTAGCATCAGGGCTTGACCCGTCATAAAACCCTTTCATTCTACACAATCCTCCGGCTAATCTCTTCCACACCTGCTTGTTCCTGCTTTATGACTTGTTTCCCAAAACAGGAGATGCTCATGTTTATTGGGGGGTCTCTTTACATCAAACGTGGGATCTGAACCTTACTGTGTAAATCATTGTGGGCTGGCCAAACTGGAATGTGGGATGGTCATCATGACTCTGCTTTTTTGTTTGTAATGTATACCTTTATATGGCCATATCGTAAACCAAGGAATGTGTGCCTGGAGCATGATATTTTGTACTTAAGGAGAAGTCCGTTCCTATGATTAGCAGCAGTCTCCTGAGAACATACACGCTGTTGTACTTCTAGGATACCTGTCATTGGTCTGCAGCCAATAAACGATTCTTTGACTTCACCCAGAAGACTCTGTGTTTCTGTAGGTCCGGAACAGGGTGAAACCCAGAAGTCATAGGGTGTGTGTCCCTGCACCGCTGGGTCTAAAATACCCAGTACTTCAGTTTGGCGCCCAACTCGGGACGATTTCAGCGGTACCAGTCCAAGCCAGAGGTTCGTGAGGAGCTTCGTGTGGAAATTCCGGAGGAAGGCCGCCACTTCATCGACCCCTGCATGTCGACGTGGTCCGAAAGTCTTTTCTGCGAGGTTCTCCGCGTCCCGACGGCTACGAAGGACTGCTGCCCTGATTAATCGACCTGTTTTGGACCCTTGACGAGTTTTGAGAGAGCGAAACAATCGAGAGAGTCTTCTGGTGACGCCATCGATCAGCAATATTCAGTTAAGTATAAGTGGAGCGTCTCCCATTTGTTTTGGTATCCTTCGGGATCATTTGAATTGGTAATTTGGAGTTTGCAAACGCCAAAACCAGAGGACTCGTGTATTCACGAGGCTATCGTAATCGATAATCCTTTGACGTTTGGATCTAGACTAGTGAGCGAAGATGCCTGGTTCTGGACTATTTGGTAGATTATTCTGTTTGGGTTGTGGAAAAGATTTCCAGCTAGAGGAATCATGTCCGGTTCCTCCGGTTGGAACTCCAACTTATGAGCTCTATGTGAAACATGGCGTAGGCCCCATTGCATATAACAAAGTGTGGATCCACTACACCAGGAAAGATGGTGTTTTAAAATGGCCCCAAAATGGTAGTTTTGATACCGATATTTTAGATAATCTGGAAATTAAATTGTTTAAGAAGAAAGCCCGGCCGGCGATGTTTGACTCTTTCCGCTTATGGCGAAAGGAAGCCAAACAGAAGGAAATTAAGTTAGCGAAAAAGAATAAAAGAGAGAGAGGTATGTCAGTAATGCAAGCAGCTGTACAATTTAAAGACAATGAAGAGGAGCAAATGAATGAGCAATTGCACAGGCAGCGTAAGTTAGGGATTGACAAATGTTACCCAGCTTTGCCACATTCTAAGCAGGATGAGTCAGAAGAAAAGGAGAAAGATCCCTTGATGTCACATTTGTTGAGTTCGCCACCCCCGTATGCTCAAACTGCCACGGCGCCTCCCCAGCTTGTAAATATGCCGCCTCCAGTGCATATACTGCAAGCCTTGCCGCAACCGCCAGTTGCTTTGCAGCCAGTTCCTATTCCTGTAGCGCAGCCCTCTCAAGCGCCGCCAGTTGTGCTTCCAACTGCCCCCGCACTTCCTGCGACTTTGCCTAATCCAGTAACTGCCTCCCCTAACACTCTTCCTTCCACCACTCCAGTACCTGTCTCTACATCCTCTTTTCTTCCCTCTGTTTTTCCCCCTGTTCTCGCCTCAGCTTCTCCTTCAGCGCGACAGCGCTTAGCTAATGTGGTTACTACATTAATGTCTCCTCTCTTTGGGTCATCTGGTGCAACTCCTGGTGTACAGCGTAAGCAGTTGCGCAGCCAATTGCCTAACCCCGATGAGAAAAAGGTAATAGATCACATGGCGCGTAGATGGATCGTTTTTCCTTCACTTTATGATGTGGAATCAGTTGTCAACACTTTCCATCAATGGGATGCCCCTAAACAGAGATATGTGTTCGAGAAAATGTGCGAAATTCTCTGTGAAGAATTGGAGGATAGTGGTAAAAATCCGAACCCGCAGGAGTTGTGTAGAGTGAGGTTCGATTTTGGAACTGGTATAATTGTGGACCGCGAAGTAGATAAAGCAGTTGCGGTTGTATTGTCCTTAAGGAATGACGATTGCCAACAGTCATTGTTTGAACAAGAGGTCCTTGTGGGGAAAAAGGCAAAAGCGCGACAATACCCTATGAGAGAAGTTCCCCCGGTATGGAAGGAAGCGGTTGCAGCTGTCGGTGGTAACCCCGCTGTGGCAGCGCATTTCCAGCGTGTTTGGGTGCATGTTCCATGGAAGCGCTCTGAAGTGTTAGCGCTTAAGCAGTCCTTACCTGATCCCCGTAAGAACCCAGCAGGTTATTATAAAGAGTTGTCACAGACGGCAGGGTCATGCATTATGAATCTGGCCGATATAGACATGTTGTTTGGCAATGTTGTTCCACAGCCTCTATGGGGATCAATTCGTAATGTAGATCACAATGCAGAACTAGGGGATACATGGGCCAACATTGTTGCTGCTGATGCTAGACAAACTGGTGGTGCGAAACCAGAACCTTTAGTAGCCGAATTGCCTGGTAGAATCATCACGTATATGAAGACAATAATGCCTGCGATGCGCGTAAATTGGGACAAGTTATCTGCATGCAAGCAGAAGAAAGATGAGACAGTGTCAGACTTCTTTACTAGGTTTGAAGAAACGTTTATTGACCACAGTGGGCAGGATATGAGTACTGAGGGTGGCCAACGGTTATTTGTGGATAAGTTTGTGCAGAATCTACTTCCTGACCTGTGTAAAAAGTTAAAAGATTCAGAGAGTTCCTGGGCTGTTTCTTCTTCAGCGCAAATACTGGCTACTGCACAGTATTATGAAAATAGAGATAAGGACGAGAAAGATAGAACAGAAAAGAAAACGAAGGAATTAAAGACAAAGGTCCTTTTACAGCAGGCCTATCCGCCACGTGGAGGTCAGAATAATTATAGGCAACCCCAAGGTGTCTATCACCAACCCCAACAGTTTCAGAACAATCAGCAAATGAATGGGTATTATCAACCACGTGTCCCTGTAGGTCCCAACCAATGTTCATACTGCAAAGAGGAAGGTCATTATAAATATAGTTGCCCTAAATTAATGCAGCGGAACAGTAATGCGTATGGCGCAAGAGGTAGGGGTGGTCAGCAAGCTCCTAGAGGCAGAGGGCGTGGAAATGCTCCCCAGAACGCGCGTCCTCTGCCGCCTCAAAATACCATCAATAGTTTTGATCAGCAAGCTAACGCGACTAGTAATACGGCCCAGTATTATAATAATGATTATTATGCAGAGGACGGTGATGCAGAGAATAATGATTACTAGGACAGCCATAGACAAAGAGAGGGAGTTGTTTCAGTGCCAGTGGATCAGAGTGGACCGTATGTTGAGGTGACTACAGCAAATGTAACGGAGCCTTTTCTGCTAGACACTGGTGCTGCAAAGAGTTCAATCATGCATTCAAAACTCCCTGGCGCACCTTTGTCTGGCGAGATAAATGTTTCAGTAGGTTTTTCTGGCGCCCCAGTAAGGAACCCGATTTCTAGTCCCATGTCACTTTCTGTTGGACCTTGCAAGCTGAAAGCACCCCTGATCCTAACAACGGGTTGTGGTGAGAATTTGCTGGGATTAGATTTGTTGAAAAGATTGCACGCTACACTGTATTGTTCTCCTTCAGGAGTACAACTTACATTAGGCAAGAAAGTGATTTCCCCGATGTACTTGTCTAAAAATACAATGCCGCCTGAATTGTCATCCCTTCCGGATGCCCTTTGGGCTACTGGTCCCAATGATGTGGGCCTCTTGGAGATACCGCCATACGTGGTGACTTTAAAGGCTAATGTCAGACTGCCACGTATTCCCCAGTACAAAATCTCTAATGAAGGCCAGAAAGCATTGTTAGACATTGTCAGCGACCTGATTAATAAAGGTGTGATTGAAGAGACAAGAGGCAACGTTTGCAATAGTCCGATTTTACCTGTCTTAAAACGAACGGATCCTTCACAGCCACCTGTTTACAGATTTGTGATTGATCTTAGAGAGGTTAATAAGATTGTTGTGCCACAGTTTCCAGTTGTCCCTGATATAACTGCCTTGTTAACGATGATTCCAGCCTCTGCTGTATGGTTTTCAGTGATCGATTTAAAGAATGCTTTCTTTAGCATCCCAATTGCAGAAGAGAGCAGAGACATTTTTGGTTTTAGTCTGGGAGGCCGAAGCTTCCGCTTCAAACGCGCTCCCCAGGGCTACTGTGAGAGTCCATCCATATACAGTCAAGCTTTGAAAGCGCAGCTTGATGCACTTGTTTTACCTAGTGGCGCTATCCTGATTCAGTACGTGGACGATTTACTAATCGCTGCGGATACTGAGAAGATCTGTAAAGAAGCCACATTGTCACTGTTGCGCCATTTATCCGCTTTCCATCACAAAGTGTCTCTCTCTAAGCTGCAATATTGTCGACAAGAAGTGACCTACTTAGGTCATCTCTTGTCAAAGGAGGGAAGGAAACTGACCCCAGAAAGAATTCAAGCCATTGCACAGTTGAGTGTGCCAAAGACACAGAGAGAAGTGCGTGCTTTCTTGGGCATCACTTCATACTGTAGGCATTGGATCCCTAGTTTTTCTTTGTTGGCAAAACCTTTATTAGCCTTAACATGCAAAGACACGCAGAATCCTATCCCATGGTCTGAAGAGTGCCAGAAAAGTTTCGTGGAATTGCGTAATGCATTATGTTCAGCACCTGTGTTGGGTACCCCCGACTACAGCAAGCCTTTTACATTGTATGTTCATGAGAAAGATGGGTGTGCATTATCAGTGTTAACACAGCCTTTTGGCGACAGACCGCGCCCATGCGCATATTTTTCATCAACCTTGGACCCTGTAGCGAGGGCATTGCCAAGCTGTCTGAGAGCGACAGCTGCTGCAGCGATGTCTATCCGACAATCTGCTGGTTTGGTAATGGACAATACATTGATTGTTATGGTTCCACATGCTGTAGACACATTATTAAATAGGACCAAGACACAACACTTGACTAGTGCGCGATTATCAGGTTATGAACTTACACTGTTAGCAAATCACATACACATAAAAAGATGCAATACGCTGAATCCAGCTACATTGTTGCCAATTCCAGCAGACTCAGATGAGATTGAGCAACATGATTGTCTGTTCAGAACAGAAGAAGAGACGAAAGGGAGAGTAGATTTAAAGGATACTCCCCTGACTGAGTGTGATGGCACTTTATGGGTAGATGGTTCATGCTTCAAGCTCCCTAATGGTGACACGACTGCTGCATATGCTATCACGACTCTACACACGGTTGTGGAAACTGCACGGGTGCCACATAATTCGGCCCAAGCAGCAGAATTAATCGCCCTCACGAGAGCATGTGTGTTGTCTGAAGGAATGAGAGTGAATATATACACAGATAGCCAGTACGCCTTTGGCGTGGCTCATAATTTTGGGCGTTTGTGGAAAGAGCGTGGGTTCCTGACGTCGCATGGAGCTAAAATTCAGAATGGCAAGTTGGTGAATGATCTCCTTGAGTCACTAACCCTACCGTTGCAAGTTGCGATCATGAAATGCAGTGCGCACAGGAAAGTCACAGATGATGTTGGACGTGGGAATGCGTTTGCTGATGAGACCGCGAAAGAAACGGCACAGAATGTGAAGACTAGAATGTATGTTGCAGGCCCCGCAAGATGGGTTAATGATGTGGGATGTGTGAGAACACAATAGAGAGTGTGAAGTCGCTTCAGGCTGAAGCCACAGAGGAAGAGTTAAGCAAGTGGAGAGAAAGTATGGGTAAGTTGGATGAGAATGGTTGTTGGACTGATCTGACAGAACATAGGCGATGGTTGTTGCCTGATGCATATGTGCTTCCAGTGGTTACTATGGCACATGGAATGGCACATATCAGTACGAAAGGTATATGCAAGTTGTTGGCTCCAGTATGGCAGAATGCTGGGATTCCCAAGTGTGCAGAGAATGTGGTCAAGAATTGCATAGTATGCTTGAAGTACAACCCTGGTAGGGGAACCCCAACTCCAGCTGGTCACTTTGCACCCCCATCATGTCCATTCGAAGTTTTGCAGCTGGACTTTATTCACATGGAAAGATGCAACAACCTGAAATATGTACTGGTGGTTGTTTGTGCTTTCTCAAAATGGATAGAGGCTTATCCTCTGAAAGATAACACTGCCCTATCCACAGCCAAAGCCCTTGTAAAGGAATTTTTCCCTAGGTTTGGAATGCCAAGAATGGTATGGTGTGATAATGGAAGTGAGTTTGTGGGTAAAGTGATGAAGAATGTATGTGAAGGGCTAGGGATAAAGCAGAAGTTCCACGCTGCAAATCACCCCCAATCAGCTGGACTAGTAGAACGCTACAATGGAGCCTTAAAGCTCAAGCTGGCTAAAATCCAGGCGAGCACCGGTCTTAAATGGCCTGACGCTCTGCCCTTAGCACTCCTGTCCACCAGAATGACCATACACTCACGAGTGGGACTTAGCCCTTATGAGGTCGTCTTTGGCCGCCCGGCTAATGTATGGGGCGTGCCAAGACCGGCGAAATTTAGCGAAATAGAGCATCCAGTACTACTCGATTACCTGTATGATTTGACTGTTAAACTGCGTGTTTTGCACCAACAGGTACATGATACTCTTCCCCAAGCCTCTGAACCTCCTGGACACCCTATCAACCCTGGCTCGTGGGTCCTGGTCCGGAATTTCCAGCGTAAGGGCAACGACGAGCCTCGCTGGATCGGCCCTCATCTTGTTCTTCTGTCGACGAGATCAGCGGTACGAGTAAAAGGGAGGAAACACTGGATCCATGGTACCCACTGCAAAATAGTCCCCTTGCCTCTGCCATATGACCAGTGGGTCAAGGAGGGTATCGCCGACTCTGAGACAGACACTGTACCTCGTTTTGTACCATTCAGTGACGCACGCTTAAAAGACACAGTTTCAGACCAAGAGAGTGACAATATTCTGCAAGAAACTGTGCCACCATCAAATCGACTGGACACCACTGAGCCTGAACTTTTGTTTCAAGACCAAACAGCACCTGGCCACCTTCGCTATAATTTGAGACCAAGGCCCATGGACAAATAAAGATTTTCCTCACTATTTCCCTTTTGACATTTTTTGCTCTCCCATCTGAAGGACTTTCTTGATTTTTGTTTTTCGAACCACCATCCGGGTTCTGCCGCAGGGTCGCGGTGCCAAGACTTTGGGGTACAGGCCGAAGACGCTAGGTCGACGGTTCTGGTTGGTCTAGGGCGTTTCCCTGGACTGACAGGCGTACTCCTTAGCAGAAGACACTCATCCGCCGCGAGCGGCCCGAGTAGAGGATGGAGTTTTTTAAGATGGAGAGACCGATTGAGGAAATGAACTCTAACGCAAGAATGTGTAGAATTGTGAAAAGTAAATGTTTTGTCTTTTTGTGCCTTTTTACACTGTGTAGTATCATAATGTTTATTGTAGGATTTGTGTTCTTCTCCGCTCAAAAGCCCATTGAACCCACTGAACAGCCTATACCTCTTTCTACTGCCTCCTCTCACTCTTTCCACCCTTTGCCTGAGCACGAACAGACCAGACGATCAGAGTTTGTAAATAACTCGTTTATCCAACTCTTGCACCAGCACCAACTAGTAATGAATACGACCAATTGCTGGGTGTGTGGGTTAATGCCACATACCATTAACAAAGGTATTCCCTACCTGGTGCTACCGTACA